>NC_091453.1:105022978-105392216 GCF_964237555.1 Oryctolagus cuniculus | reverse complement strand
TAAGACAAAGTCGAAATCACCTGCTCAGACCTCCCTTCCATATTAACTGTTCAGAATTGGATATCCATGATAAAATTTTCTACAACAATGAAAATTGTCACTCTGCCAGCTTGATAAATTGTAGCCCCAACTGGCAGAGCCATTTGCCTTGCGGTAAGCACAAAATGACAGATCTTTGCTGAATACAAACTATAATACTTGCACCTTTCACAGCTGGTTTAGCTTGTAAACACAGCAGAAAAAAAAGACTTTGATAAAAAATTGAAGGTTATGCACAAAACAGGCCCCACAACTAACTTTTTTCTAGCTAAAGGGTATCACCTCTGTTATTGAAACATGACCTAAATGAGTACTCTAAAACAGTTGATGATGATGGTTCAAAAGTACCAGGCTTGTAGTCAAACTGGTTATTTAGCACACATTTCTGATGAACTTAAACTTTAGGTCTGTTATTTATTGTTTGCAAAAAAGGACTCTTTTCATCTTTCATTATTTTCCACTCAGTATTTAAGTATTTACCAGAAGTTTGTATAAACAGTATAATGGCTTACATAGATGCCTCCCCAATACGAAGTATCAATCCTGGGTGTACTGTCCAGAAACAGAGAGGTGTGGAAATATTTTGAAATATTCTAAGCATGCTATTGCATAACATACCAGATTAATGCCTAAGCCTATTCTTTTCCCCAGCTATTGAATTGATAACACAATGGTTCAGCTACAATTACAAGGTGTATCCAGGAATTGATGACAATCTTCTCTGTTGAATCAGATGTAAAATTGTAGGCATGAGTTTAATACTTTCATCTAGAATGAAATCAGAATTAGTAAGAGTTAAATTTAAACTTTTTCAACAATTATTTTAAAAGTTTAAAGCAAATATTTCGAAACTCCTAAATATTTAAATACACAAAAATTTACTGTGAATTCTTGACATAATACTGTAGAGCAGCATTCTGGAATTTATTCATCTTATATAACTGAATCATTATATTTATTAAAGAGCAACTCTGTTTCTCCCTTTTCTTAGCCTCTGGCAATCACCATTCTGCTCTCTGTGTCAGAGTTTGAATATTTTACGTCTCATGTAAGCGTAGCAAGGCAGTATGTGTCTCTTTGTGCCTGAATTATTTTATTAGCATGAGTCCTCCAGGTTCATCCATGGTGTTGCATGCAGCAGGATTTCCTGCTTTTTAAAAAACTGTATAATATTCTAATGTATGTACATAATGTATATTATATTCATTCATTCATTTATGGGCATTAATGCTTTTTTAGTATTTTGTGTTTTCTGAATAATGTTACAGTGAATACGATAGTGCAGATTTCATTTTGAGATACCTATTTCAATACTTGTAGATATACATCCTGAAGTGGGATTACAAGTCAATAATAAAAAACAAATCATACAGATAAAAATGAGCAAATTTGAGTAAATATTTCTCCAAACTAGGCATAAAATACCCAATAGGTATACAAAAAGATGCTCATCATCACTAATTATCAGAAATATGTAAAACTGATTGATATATTGTCTTAATCCATTTTTGCTGCAACAACAAATTTACCACAGACTGAGTAACTTATAAAGAATAAAAGCTTATTGTGCTTGCAAAGCCAGAGACTGGGAAGTCCAACAGCATGGAACTACCATCTGGTGAAGCCTTCTTATCACATCATAACATGGCAGAAGGCATCACATGGCGAGAACCAGTAACAGTGCTAGCTGCTAGCTCAGGTTTCTCTTCCTATTACAGAACCACTAAATGACATCATGGAGGCCCCGCCCTCATGACTTCATCCAATCCTAATCACTCTCCAAAGGTCTTGCTTCCAAATATCATTGATGTGTGCATTTAGGGATCTAGTTTTCACCACAACAGTATGTTTTTTTTTTTTTTTTTTTTTTTTGACAGGCAGAGTGGACAGTGAGAGAGAGACAGAGAGAAAGGTCTTCCTTTGCCGTTGGTTCACCCTCCAATGGCCGCCGCGGCCGGCGCGCTGCGGCCGGCGCACCGCACCGATCCGATGGCAGGAGCCAGGAGCCAGGTGCTTTTCCTGGTCTCCCATGGGGTGCAGGGCCCAAGCACCTGGGCCATCCTCCACTGCACTCCCGGGCCACAGCAGAGGGTTGGCCTGGAAGAGGGGCAACCGGGACAGAATCCAGCGCCCCGACCGGGACTAGAACCCGGTGTGCCGGCTCCGCTAGGCGGAGGATTAGCCTAGTGAGCCGCAGCGCCGGCCAACAGTATGTTTTATGAAATACATTCACACCTCTGAGGACAGTTAATTAAAACAAAACAAACTAACAATCAAAGAAAACAGGTGTTGGTGAAGAAGTTGAGAAACTGAAATCCTTATACCAGGTTGGTGGCAAAATAAAATGGTGCAGCTGAGAAATAGTATGGAGATACTGCTGAAAAAAAAATAACTATAGGTTATTACTTTACTTGCTTAACTTCATTCCTAGTTGCTTTGAATTTTAATCACGTTATTAGCTAAAGTTAAGGAAAAAGCCTTACCTGCTATCACCTTACCCTTTATAATGTTATACAACTCATTCATATATATGTTTACAACTCTTCAAATCTCAGCTATTACATGGAGAAGGGAAACCATATTTTATGAAAATAAGACCGCTTTCTCTGTCAAAACACTGTTCTAATAATACTTCATCCAAAAAGGAAGATAAAATATTTTCCAGAAAATATATTTTTCTACTTTATTTTGTAATTTAGGATATATTTACATATAACACATCAGATTCACTTATCACCTGTTTGTAAGTTAGAAATAGAAAGATTAAATAAATCAAAAAAGTCAGACACAATACAAATTATTTTATATATAACTACACACAAAAAAGTATAATCTTAAATTAATATTAAATTTAATATTAAATTAAATTAAATCTTAAATTGTATAGATTAATAAAATTTACATATGCACATATCTGTAAACACTCTCCAATTTAAGATAAGCAATGTTTTTATATCCCCTTAGAGTTCACTTGCATCATTTTTCAATCAATTGTTAAACCACAAAGCCGATCAATATTCTTATTTCCATCATTATAAACTTGCTTTGCCTCTCTTAAAATTTATGGAAAATAAACCCACTGTATGTGCTAATTTGGACATAGTTTGCATGTAGCATCTGTCAAGCAATTGTTCCCCCTTTTTAATTTTTTTAAGGAATACAACCTCATGCATTTAATATACACAGATTTGGGAACATGATAATTCTTCTCCCCCACCTCCCTCCCACCCATACTCCCACCTTTCATCCTCCTCCCTATCCCTTTTCTATTCTTATTTTTTACAGTGATCAATTTTCAGTTGATTTTTGTGTCATTGCCAACGTTACATGTAGCAAGTTAAAATTTCTTTTTGTTATTGCTTCATAGTATTACACTGAATGTATAGACCACAAATTGTTTATTCATAACACATTTAATGGGCATATGAGTTGTTTTCAAGTTTGGGTACATTACAGATCAATTTTAAATGAATTTTCTTGTTCTTAATTTTCAGCGACCATATGTACATATTTTTTTATTTCTCTTGGAGAAACACACATTCTCCAGGAGTGTAATTTTTGGATTATAGAATAGATAAGAATATTGATAGCTTTGTTAGATACTGCCCAAAGTTTTATTTTTCCACCCTCAAAGTGTTTATATAATTTTCTACTTACAAAAACAGAACCTTTTAGTTGCTTTGCAGCCTTAATACACTTGTAAATATCAGCCTTTTTAATCATAAATATCTTGATAAGATTATAAATTGTATCAAAATTTGATTTCATTTTCATTATCCTAATGAAAAATTATGTTGATCACTTTACTTTAAATGAAGCCACTGGCCAACTGAATATAATGAAAATTGTAAATGACTGAGGGAACTCAACTACAGAGTAGTCTTCAGTCCTCCACAAGAGAAAAAGGAGAATGGAATTCAATGGGAGTAAATGTCATGCTCCATTCTTTGTTACCATTTTATAGAAAATGAGTACAAAGTGTGGTCACCTTAAAATTCAGAAAAAGATAAGGAACATAGAATCAGAAATAAGGCATAAAACCAGAAAGAAAATATTGAATCAATGTTTCTTTTTGGTGCTCAGTTAGTTGTCACTGATCAGGGAGAACATATGGTATTTGTCCCTTTGGGACTGGCTTATTTCACTCAGCATGATGTGTTCCAGATTCCTACATTTTGTTGCAAATGACCAGATTTCATTGTTTTTTACTGCTGTATAGTATTCTATAGAGTACATATCACATAACTTCTTTATCCAGTCTACTGTTGATGAGCATTTAGGTTGATTCCAGGTCTTATTGTGAATTGAGCTGCAATAAACATTAAGGTGCATAAAGCTTTTTTGTTTGCCAATTTAATTTCCTTTGGGTAAATTCCAAGGAGTGGGATGGCTGGGTTGTATGGTAGGGTTATATTCAGGTTTCTGAGGAATCTCCAGACTGACTTCCATAGTGGCTTCACCAGTTTGCATTCCCACCAACAGTGTGTTAGTGTGCCTTTTTCCCCACATCCTCGCCAGCATCTGTTGTTGGTAGATTTCCAAAAAGGAAACCTGTTGAAGTGAAATGGACACTATGAGAAACAGTGACTTGATCAGCCCTTGTCCTGACTGTCGAGAAAAACGTAATACTTTATCCCTTTTAGTATTTTTTTTTGTTCTACTGAATACTATTGGTTGAGCTTTGTAATTAACACAATTATTATTAGGTTTTAAATTTAACTGAAAGGTGTTTCCTATTAAATATAAGAGTGGGAATAAAAGAGGGAGGAGATGTACAGTTTGGGACATGCTCAACCGGACTTGCCCCAAATAGTAAAGTGAGAAATGTGCCAGGGGATTCCAATTCAATCCCATCAAGGTGGCATGTACAAATGCCATCTCACTAGTCCAACTGATCAGTTTCAGCTCATAACTGATCCTAATGATAGGATTAAGTGTCAAAGAGATCACGTAAACAAGACTAGTGTCTGCTAATACTAACTGATAGAATTAAACAGGAGAGAACAATCCAACATGGGAAGCAGGATACACAATAGACTCATAGAATGGCAGATGTCCTAAACAGCACTCTGGCCTCAGAATCAGCCCTTAAGGCATTTGGATCTGGCTGAAGAGCCCATGAGAGTATTTTAGGAATGGAAAGCCAAGATACTCTGGCAAAAAAAAAAACAAAAAAAAAAAAAAAAACAAAACACCTAAATGAAAGATCTCTGCAACTGAGATCCCAGTGTTTAGAACGGGGCTATCAAAGAAGGAGGTACCTTTCTCTGAAGGGAGGAGAGTTGGCGAACTCAAAAGGCTTCCATAGTCTTGGCAACTCACGACAATAGCCTTGGGTGATTACTGATGCCATAAACAAGAGTGTCAATTGCTAAATCAACAACAGGAGTCACTGTGCACTTACTCCCCATGTAGGATCTCTGTCCTAAATGTGTTGTACAATGTGAATTAATGCTATAACTAGTATTCACACAGTACTTTACAATTTGTGTTTCTGTGTGGGTGCAAACTGTTGAAATTCTACTTAATATATACTAAATTGATGTTGTATATAAGGTAATTGAAAATGAATCTTGATGAGAATGGAATGGGAGAGGGAGCGGGAGATGGGAGGTTTGCGGGTGGGAGGAAAGTTACGGGGGGAAAAGCAAAGCTGTACTTTGGAAATTTATATTTATTAAATAAAAGAAAAAAAGTGAATCAATGTAAAATATATAAAATAGCTCAATTAAAATTGAATAACATTAAGATAGCTATGATAAATATGTTAAGTGACCTAATGAATAAGGTAGATCATGTGG
Organism: Oryctolagus cuniculus; assembly: GCF_964237555.1. Lineage (NCBI taxonomy): Eukaryota > Metazoa > Chordata > Mammalia > Lagomorpha > Leporidae > Oryctolagus > Oryctolagus cuniculus. The sequence continues at coordinate 105,386,376 of NC_091453.1, read as the reverse complement.
GTAAATGGAGCATTTTACATAAGAAAGTGAAAACATAAAAAAGAAAAATGGAGCTTTAGAACTTACTACAACAATACAAAGGAGTAATTAATTCCATGAACTTAATAGCAGACGGGAGAGCGAAGAAATTATCAGTATATATGAATACGTAATTTGAAGAGAGAGCAAAGAAATACTAACGGGGGTGCAAAGCAGAGATGGAAGTATAGTATCTGAGTCATGTGGTGCAATTTCAAAGGGTATAATACACATAATTTTGCAATCTTAAAAACAGATGTATGAGAGTATTTTAATATATTCCCCTATTAGGAAAAAATTGTTCACTTGGGAGCCACATTGCATAACAGCCTCTCTCAAAAGTTTGTCACCTGGGAAAGAAAAGAGTGTTTAAACTTCAAGAAATTTAGTGCTGACATCATAATCTATGATTGGCAAAAGGTCTTATTTGTTTGATGAAGATTTGAGCTTTCTTTCAGAATTTTTTTTAAAGGAACATACATTTTTAGGCTGGCGCCGCGGCTCACTAGGCTAATCCTCCGCCTAGCGGCGCTGGCACACCGGGTTCTAGTCCCGGTCGGGGCGCTGGATTCTGTCCCGGTTGCCCCCTCTTCCAGGCCAGCTCTCTGCTGTGGCCCGGGAGTGCAGTGTAGGATGGCCCAAGTCCTTGGGCCCTGCACCCCATGGGAGACCAGGAGAAGCACCTGGCTCCTGGCTTCGGATCAGCGCAGTGCACCAGCCGCAGCAGCCATTGGAGGGTGAACCAACGGCAAAGGAAGACCTTTCTCTCTGTCTCTCTCTCTCACTGTCCACTCTGCCTGTCAAAAAAAAAAAAAAAAAAAAAAAAAAAAAAAAAAAAAGGACATACACTTTGAATAGAAATTCTTTAGGTATGTTTCACTAGTTTGGGTGAGAAAACTGTAGTGCTGTTTAATTATAAATATATTGATAGAAAATTGGACCAACGCTTGATGTGCATAATTTTAGCATGTAGGATTATTTTGCTTTTTAAATAACGTTCAATTTTTCTCTTTATCTTTCCTTTATTGTGATTTTTGTTTTCATTTTCTTTCTTCGTTTTTTTAAATTTCCTTTACTGTTTCTGAAAATACATTTTTAAGGATAATCTTCCTCATTCTAATAAAAAACGTTAAAGTTTTCTTCCTGTTTAAACCTCAGTTAATGTTTTCCTCCTTTATAAAACCTCAATTCAATAAAGAAGAAAAACATCTTCAAAAAATAATAATGACAGGATGTTGCAAAAGTCACTTTTGAAGCAATAGTTACCAATTTTTTTTAAAATGCTGAAATCCCTCAACAATATATCAAATAATTTCAACAAAACATACTTGAGGAAAACCAAAGGTAGGCACGTGATATTAAAGTTAATAGAAACTAGACGTATCTTAAAAACGTCATTTATGATTTTAGGAGTTAGAGGGATCCTAAATTGAATCTTGATCATTTAATGTTGGGAAGTCAATAATGAAACTGAAGCTGAACATCAACAGAAAAAGTTTATTCGATGGCCAAAGAACAGTGAAGCAGGAACTTAGCTCACAAACCAACTTCCCAATCTGCTGAGAGCTGAGAAGCCATAGATAGGGAGCAATATATATGGGTGTGGGGGGATATACTAATAAGTAGGAAAATTATCATAGTTTTTTTTTGAAAAGGGGCAGTTTAATTTTCAGAAATGGCAAGTCATCTTCTTTTCATCCTGTTATGGTCTCTGCTATTGGGCATCATGAGGATTGTCAACAGTCATGGCAATGGAGGGCTTAAATTTCAGCAAGGAAATGAGATTATAACATGGCTTAAGGTCACATTGGCCACCATTTTGGGTCTCGACAATTTAAACTAGTTACATTGAGGAGGAACACTTGCCCTCCAGCCTCCTACTCTCAAAAAGAAATAACATTAGGGAAGGGGCAGAATTTTAACTAGTTTCTGCAGGAATTGTTTTAGGTAACACATTCAAATAAAAATAATAAGAGATAACATTAATTGAGAAAAAGATAATGGACACATAGCTCTTATGAGAAATAGTGGATATCAGAAGACAAATTAACTATCCCAAGTGATAAAAATTGATAAATAAATGTCAATATAGAATTTGATACCTAGCAAAAATATACTTTGACAAAATGTGAAATAAAGACAATTTCAGGCAAGTGCAGATATAATGTATCATTAGTAGACCTGCACTACAAGATCTCTTAAAATAATCAGCCAGGTTTAAAATTAATGATACTGAGTGTAAATCAGTAGCTGCCAGAAAGAAATAAGAACAAAAACAATTAGATAAATAAACAAGGCAGTATTTCAAATGTATAGTTATACTCTACCCAAAGTCATTAAATAAGAAAACAAGGCAGCATACAAGGAAGAAAGGAACAAAACATTGAAAAATTGAAAAAGGTAAAAAGATAATAACTGTAATCAACTAAAATATCCATAAGGACTGAGTGGTATTCCAAGATAAAATATGAATATGACCAGTGGATCTATTTACAACCTAGTAAACACAATTGCACCAAGAAATTGGGGAAGGATGAAGAAGGTCTAAGTAATTTGAAAAAATTGCTTTTACTGGGGCTGGCGCCCTGGTGCAGTAGGTTAATTCTCCACCTGCGGCGCCGGCATCCTATATGGGCACCCGTTTGAGTCCTGGCTGCTCTCCTTCCAATCCAGCTCTCTGTTGTGGCCTGGGAAAGCAGTAGAAGATGGCCCAAGTCCTTGGGGCCCTGTACCCACGTGAGAGACCAGAAAGAAGCTCCTGGCTCCTGGCTTAGGATCGGCACAGCTCCAGCCATTGCGGCCATCTGGGGAATGAGCCAATGGAAGGAAGACCTTTCTGTCTTTCTCTCCCTCTCACTGTCTGTAACTCCACCTCTCAAATCAAAAAAATATTTTAAAAAACAGGAAAATGTCTTTTACTAAATAATGCAGTGGGATATACAAAGGGATGAATACACAGACATTGTAATGTAGTTCTTAGGAACTTAGATTTATCTTCCAGTAGGATATTGTTAAAAATTCTAAAACCACTTTATTTTCTAGGATTAAAAATGTAGAAAATGTAGTTAAAATGATAATTCCAGGAGTCTCGCAATTGGAGAGAGATTACAAATATAAGAGAGAATAAACTTGAATGAAACTATTGTTGCTAGAGTAAACTAAGAGATATTAGTATGACTCTGTGTGTGTGTATGTAGACATAGATATATGGATGCAGAAATAAAAACATAAATGAGCATCCATTAGTTAGTATTAGCATATATATTTTCTAGATCAATCCACAAAGGATTACTAGAAGCAATGATTCATCAGTATGACAGAGCATATGTAGTAACTAGATATTAGTTTTTAAATAACATTTTCACTTAAAAGAAGCAGGGCTCTTGAGAATTTTCTGACTATGGTGTGGCAAGAAATGTAAGAACTAAAGATAGAACATCCTATAATTCCAAAATAAAGATATGATAAAATAAATATAATGAGGTTATGGCAAAAACGCATGGGAGCATACTTGACAGAGCTCATAAATGTCCAAATATGGAAACAAATTAAGTAAAAAGAACAAATAGCAATATAATTGGATTATAACCTACTCTGATAAATATCCACAATTTCATGATATAAATAAGAACTGAAGAATTTACTGTTCTTTACAAAAAATTCCATTAAAATGCATAGATAGAATGATGGAAATAAAAATTCCCATTGAGAGCTGGCACTGCGGTGTAGTGTGCTAAGCCTCTGCCTTCGGTCCTGACATCCCATATTGGTCCTGGTTTTAGTCCTGGCTGTTCCTCTTCCAATCTATCTCTCTGCTATGGCCTGGGAAAACAGTAGAAGGTGGCTCAAGGCCTTGGGTCTCTGTACCCATTTGGGAGACCCGATGAAGTGAAATAGCAAATGGAAGACCTTTCTCTCTGTCTCTCCCTCTCTCTGTTTGCAACTCTACCTCTCAAGTAAATAAACAAAATCTTTTTTAAAAAAGAAATTCACTGCTGAAAGAAGATAGTGGAAAACTTTATTTTTAAAAATATTTATTTGTTTGAAAGACAGAGATCGAGAGACTGAGAGAGATCTGCCATCAGTTGATTCATTCCCCAAATGCTGCAACAGCCAGGGCTGGGTTAAGCCAGCAGCCTGGAACTAAATCTTGGTCCTCCATGTGGGTTGCGGTTACCCAAATACTTGAGTCATCACCTGCTGCCACCCAGAGTTGCGTGAGCAGGATATTGGATAGGAAGCAGAGTCAGGACTCAAACTTAGGGACTTCAATATAGGATGTGGACATTTCAAAGAGTGACTTAACTGCTGCACCAAGAATTTACCTTATTAGCTACAACTTCTGATGCAAGATGCACCAAAGGATGAAAATTTCAATTGGATTTTTTAAAAGATTTATTTTATTTATTTGAAAGACAGAGTTACAGAGAGAGGTAGAAACAGAGAGGGATAGAAGTCTTCCATCTGCTGGTTCACTCCCCAAGTGGTCGCAATGGCTGGAGCTGAGCTGATCCAAAGCCAGAAACCAGCAGCTTCTTCCAAGTTTCTCATGTGGGCCCAGGGGCCCAAACATTTGGGCAATCCTCTGCTGCTTTCCCAGATGCCTTAGCAGGAAAATTGGAAGGATTAGCAGGATTGGAAGTGGAGTACCCAGGACTCGAACAGGCACCCATATGGGTTGCTGACACTGCAGGCCAGGGCTTTAACCTGCTACACAACAACCCTGGCTCCTTATGGAGAAATAGGATATCTATATGGTCTTACACTACCAATTTTAAAAAAAAGAAACCTATCTATCACCATGCAAAACAAAGGATCAAGATTAAAATCCTGAAATTAAATATTTTGAGGATTCTGTAAAGCATGAGCATTGTGGGTATAAGCTAACATTTTTAATTCTACATTCAAAATATCCAAGATAAAAATATCAAATTATTCATGTGGAAGATCATCAGCAGATGTCAAACTAAGATGACACTCATGCTAGAATTATCTCACAGACGTTAAGGTGATTTCTGATAATGTACACTTAGAATATTTTAAAATAAAAAAATCACAGTAAGTAAATAGAAGATAGAAAGATCAGTGTTGAAGGCATCATGTTCTCTTTACTTCTGTCAGAGATACCACCAATGCTCTATATCACATTTACCACATCAGCTCAAGTCCCACATTAAGGGCCATTTGGAGGAGAACATTCACCAAACCCATTACAGATGTGTGACATAAATGAGAAATAAACTTTCTTATCTTAAACTGGTGACAAAAATAAAACATAGTGATAGCATTTAATGTTTGCTATTATGAGGTGAGAAGAGCACATTACCTCCATGATATTCTGACTGATGATAATAGTGATGCATTACCTAAAGGTATTCATGGGAAAGCACAAAATAAGCCCAAATTGAAGGTAATTCTATAAAATTACTGGTGTATACTCCTCAAAAGGATCAAGGACACATGACAATTACAAGTGGAATACTCTGATCCTGGAATGTTAAAAAATATATAAACAAAAGAAGGCTAAATGAAATTTGTTGATTTAGTTAATAGTTTTATACCAAGTTTTATTTCTTTAGTGTCAATAATTAGGGGAACACTTTGGAGACTTTATGAGATTTCTTTGCATTACTTTCATAAGTGAATGACAGTTCTAAATTGTTCAAAAAATAAAACTAGGAAATAAGAAAATAAACAGGCAGTGTCGCTCCCCCTCTTCGTGGAGGAACGACACAGGACCCTGCGCTGTTCTTTTGTCTGCTCGGCCCTCCCCGGGTTTGCTGCTGGTTCTTCCCGGGTTGGCTACCATCCCTTCACCTCCGTGGAGGGGCGGTTCCCCCTGCCACTTTCCCCACTTCCGCGGGGGAGCGGCACACCGCCGGCCGGCTCTCTCGGGGGCTGCACAGGTGTTCCCTCAGATGTTCCCCTTAGATGTTCCTGGTGCATGTTAGCTCTCTCCTCCTTTATAGTCCTTTTCCACCAATCCCAACTCTGCTACCCACACGCCAAGTACGCTGCTCTCCTCCAATCAGGAGCAGCTCCTGCTGCTTATTGGTTGAACTGGAGGCAGCTGTGTAGAAGCTGTTTCTTCCTCTCCCAGCGCCATATTGTGGGAGAGCAGATGCATAGAATAAGTCTTAATTCCAGTAACTTAGTCTAGTCCGAGTTGCTCCCCACAAGGCAGAAATAATTACCAATATCACAGGCTTAAAACTTAAGAAAATAATACATAAAATCATTACATTTAAACACAGAGATTGTAAGATAGAATAAATATGCAAGACCTAATTAAATACTATTTATAAGAAAGGTAGTATTAATATAAAGACTAGATTAAAGTAAATTTGTATAAAAGTTAGAGCATGCATATCATGAACAATATAATTTGAATGAAGCTACAGTAATATCAAGCAAATTAGATTTTAGAATAAAAAATACTTCCAGAAACAAACAGGAATACTTCAGGATGATATAAATGACCAATTCATTAAGAAAGCATAATGATCTTTATCAAATATGTATATGATTATAGAGTTAATGAGTACACAAGCAAAAGCTGACTGAAGTGAAAAGAAAAACAGAAAAGCCAACCAGACTCCATTTTGCTGACTGATGATCTTTTTTATTTTTTTAAAAAAGATTTATTTACTTATTTGAAAGGCAGAGGCCTGCTGGTTCACTCCCCAGATGGCTGCATAGCCAGAGCTGTGCCTATCTGAAGCTAGGATCTAGGAGCAGCTTTCCCGGTATCCCACTTCTATTGCTGCCCAGCCAATAGCAGTGAGCTGGATTGGAAGTGGAACAGCCAGGACTCCAACAGGCCCTGAGACTGGCTGATGAGCCTAAGACTTCTCAGCTCACAGAGTTGTGTGCTGCAATTCTACAAAAATCTCTCTTGATGTCTCCTTCTTTCCACAGACAGCAAATATTCTGTATCAGTATCCTTATCTGTCTATGTAGTGTATGTAGATCTAGGGATAGATATGTAGATATTTAGATATATAGATACTCTGTCATTCTATTGCTCTGGAGAACACTGACCAAAACAGATTATGGCATCAATAGTTGCTATATAGGAGAATAATTTAACGGGTAACTGTTTCTGCATTGATCCTGAAGTTTCTGGAGTAAACTCTTTAGAATGATTACCTTTAAAGACACTGATGATTCTATTTCTAATAGTAAGGAGAACACTGATAGCTCTAGAAATGGGGATTTGAAAAAATATCCCATCAGATACTCCCAACCAACTACTTACTAGAAGCATGGAGTTGAATGAGTATTCATATTTCACTTTCGAAGTGATTTTAGCTGGTCGCATCTAATGTCATTGGACAAATTGGGGAAAAAAGGATAATATTTAAGATTCAAATTTCCAACTCAAACATTACACCTGTAATCTGAAAGCTTCTATATGTGTGCAGAAGAAGATCCTTTTCTCTTGGAGCTGCAAGACTCAGACTGCTGACTCTCAAACACAGAATCTCATTCTGCCATTAGTTTAAGTACAATGAAAATTGAACTTCTTGCCTTACACAGTTTTCAATATTAGGGTTAGGGTATTTATTAGGAAGGATGATGAAAGATATAATAGGAATATATGATAGGACCCAGTGAAGTTGAAAACATTGAACTCCCTAAATCTAATAAAACCCCTTTAATATTCTTATGAACCTTCTCCAATTCATTATGAATCACCTTTCTATCACCAGTAGGTGCATGCTTTTTTCCCACTTCTGAAGGGATAAATCTTGCATTTCCTTAAGGAGATGTGATATCTTTCTCTGAGGCAGTTGCCACACAAGCCAATGTTGAGTCTCCTCAGAACCTATTCCCATTGCCTTTATTTGCTTCTAGATGTATTATTAAATACAAATCCTTTGTTCCTTTGAAGTATGCTACATTGTATAAAAACCACTTGAATTTTATAATTTATATAGACAGAAATCAAGTGAACACATATGGGGATAGATACTAAGGGTGTAGGATAATGGCTAAAGGCACATAAAGATACATCATACCAACTGCTTACTAAATAAACAGGGATATTTCATTTGATGTTAAAACTCAGGGTGTTAAAAAAGACCCTAATTGGTTTGGTTGGTTGGCTAAAACATAGAATAAAGGATGTAAAACTGGGGGCAGGCGGTAAATGCTGGATCTCTTTTACACTGGTGTAGAGGAAGGTATTTAAAGGTTTAGGATGATTGAAATGCTGGATAGTACTTGATATTTAAGACCTACTTATTCACATCTTTCATTCCTGTGAGAAATAATTTGAGCAGAGCTCCAAAACTCATGAAAAGGTCTGTGATTGTTCTCTCTGTAGCTCATACCTGACAGTGAAAATTATAGTCTCTGGGTTGGGATTGGATCCCAGGATGACTAGGTCCAACTAGTGGTACTCAGCTGTTAAATGCAAGATGTACATGGTTCCTGTAATGGATAATCGAAAGCAGGGATCACAATACTCTGACTTGTGCAGACCTCTGGTGTTGTCTACTTGATCATGGTGTTCCCAAAAGTAAAATAGTTACAAAGCCTAAAAAAATCTTACTCGATATGTGTGAGCAGAACACTTCTAAGTTAAGTAAGCAAAGCTCTAACTTGCATCATAAAAATGGAGTAATGATCTCTTAATTAATTTCCCAACTTAAGCCAATTTATAAACCCATAACCTCTTGAATGAAGTGGAAGCTGGATCCCCTTGAAGAAGGGCTCCACACACCATAAACAAATCTATAATATTATTCTGTCTTTTGTTGTTTCCAAAAATCTATATTCATTTATAGGGTAATAGTCCATTTGGTAAAAAGGTGATAATCAGGCCTTTCAAAGACTTCTGGATCCTGGATCTTACCTGACTCTAATTCCAGGAAACATAAACTGTCATGAGGATTTGCAAATAGAGTAGTCATTTATGGAGGACTGAGGGTAAATGAAGTTTTAGCTCAAATGCAACTCACTACGAGCACAATGGATCTCTGAATCCACCTTGCCATTATTTCTCCATTTATGCAATGCATAAATAAATTATGCATATTTTAAGAAGATATACTCAGAAGCTGGCAGAATCTCCATCATAGTCCCTGCATATAGAATGAGATCTACTATCGTGTGTAATGATTAGTAAAAACCATTAGAAATACCTCTACTGAGGAAAGTAGCATATGAAAAGAGAAACCTCAGCTGTGGAAGGGTTGCAGGTGTTAGTGCCAACATCATCGACTTGAAAAGGAAGCGGCAGTGATTCACACCATATTGCTATGCAACTCACCACCTTTCCCTCTGTAGAAGTCAGGGAGATCATGGAAAATGATACAGTATTATTTATTGCAAACTTGAAAACATAGTGGCACCAATTACAGCCATTATACTAGATGTGGTTTCTATGTTTGAGCAAATTAACATACGCTGGTACCTGATGTGCAGTTATTGATAAGGCAAATGATTTTTCTCCCTACCTGTCAATAATGACCAGTATAAGAAGTATGATTTCAGCTGATAAAGTGAGCTCCACAGCTTCTTTGCCCTATCTCGAAGGTATATAAACTCTTCAACCTTATGTCATGATTTACCTTGTAGATATCTGGGTGGGCATACCCTTCCACAAGATACAGTGGTGATGCATTGCATTGATGGCATGTTTTGGTTAATGGATCTAGTAAGAAAGAAATATTTCATGTTAGAGAATAGAAAATAAATTTGACAAAATGCAATGTCTTCTATCTTCGTAAAATGTCTAAGGGTCCGCTCATATGGGGGAATGCCGAGATATTCCTGCTAAGACAAAGAATAACTTGTTGAAACAAATCACAACACCTCCTGGGTCTCTTGGATTTTGAAGGGAATGTATTCATCATATGGGTGTGTTTCTCTAGCCATTTTTCTTAATGGCCCAAGAATCTGCTTCTTTTAAGTGGGGCCCAAAGCCGGAAAAGACTCTCAACACATCCGTGCTGCTGTGTAAGCTGCTCTGCCACTTGAGTCATATTATTCAGCAGATCCATGGATGCTTGAGGTATCAATAACAGATAAGAGTGCTGTTAGAAGCCTTTGGCAGCCCTCCAATAGGCAAATCGCAGCAGCTTAGTCATTTAGGATTTTGAAACAAAGCCCTGCCGTCTTTTATGAACCAACAACTTTTTGACAGACAACTGTTGGCCTTCCAGAACTTTTTTAGAGACTGAATGCTTACCATTTATCACCAAGTTACCCTGAAACCCGAGTTGCCCATCATGAATTAAGTTTTGTCTGGCCCACAAATCCATAAGGTTGGGCTTTCAAAGCAGCACCCAAGAAAGGCTCTATAGATGCTCTTCAACTTATCACAGGCTTACATTTGGGTTGGGAAATTACAAATTGAAAACAGAAATGCATTGAATACACCTAACTTATCAAACATCACAGTTTATCAACAAAGTATTGTTCAGAAAAGAACAACATTTAAGAATCAAAGAATGGCTTCTACTGAATGCGTATCAGTCTCTTAGCACCATAAATCTCAAAAATTTCATGTCAAATAATTGTGAATCACATATGTTTGCTGTATGAAAAATCACTGTGTCATGTTGGATGGGAGGATGATCTTGTTATTTTCTCTATTTATAGATTATGCATGATTTGAGAAGATGTGTATGGGTGCCAATTTGACAAGGATTGGACTTGTGATAGTTAATTTTATGTATCAATGTGAGCCACAAGATATCCTGCCATTTGGACACTACATGGTTTCGATTCAATTTGTGTGTCCCCTAATTCTTCACATGTTGAAACTTAATCCCCATTGTGAGATGATAAGAGAGTGGAAACTTAATCTGAACATGGTGTATAGAGGTGGGCATTTGGGAAGTGATTGGGATTTAACAAGGTCATTAAGGTATAGCCACCATGACTGAATCTGGTGGCTTTACAAACAGTAAGAGCAAAACATACACCAGCTCTCTGTCATTTACCATGCTCTGTTTTGTGCTGCATTTGGACTTTGTAAGCAAGAAGACAGTCACTGTATGAGGATGACAGATCTCACCCATCCAGAACCACGAGGCAAAATAAACCTCTTTTCTTTGTAATGTAGCCTGCTTCAGAAATTCCATTAGAGTAATTAAAAATGGACTAATATAGTCATGTAGTATTCTGAGTGAGGATATTTTTGGATGGTATAAATATTTAAATCTGTAGATTAGTAAAATATATTACTTTTCCTAATGTGTTTGTTGGACCTCATCCAATCAGTTGAAGACCTGAATAGAACGAAGGCTACATAGAGGGAGTTCTTGTCTGACTTCTTGAGTTTGGATATCAGTCTTTTCCTGTCTTCAGACTCTAACTGAAAAGTCCACTCTACATTGACTCTTGAGCATGATAGATTTTTTTTTTTTTGGACAGGCAGAGTGGACAGTGAGAGAGAGAGACAGAGAGAAAGGTCTTCCTTTTGCCGTTGGTTCACCCTCCAATGGCCGCCGCGGCCGGCGCACCGCGCTGATCTGATGGCAGGAGCCAGGTACTTCTCCTGGTCTCCCATGGGGTGCAGGGCCCAAGCACTTGGGCCATCCTCCACTGCACTGCCTGGCCGTAGCAGAGAGCTGGCCTGGAAGAGGGGCAACTGGGACAGAATCCGGCGCTCCAACCAGGACTAGAACCCAGTGTGCCGGCGCCACAAGGCGGAGGATTAGCCTGGTGAGCCGCGGCGCCGACCCAAGCATGATAGATTTTTGAACTTGAATTTACAACATATGATTTTGTATTTCTCACATCTCTTGATTGGCACTAAAACTACGCCATCTGCTCTCTTTGATATTCTGCTTGCTGACTGCAAATCTTGGGACTTGTCATAGTCCATACTCACATGAGTCATGGATGTGTGTGTGTATATATATATATATATATCTGTATATATATCTCCATCCATACCATTGATTTTAATTGATTCTACTTCTTTGGAGAAAACTGAGCAATGTGTGTACCTTTAGAATTAGTCTAGATACTAGGTGAGAAATGCAGGGTATCTGTACTTCTTCACAAATTCTAGTCCAAGTTATTGGTAAGGGCTGCCCCTTTGAGGTATTACTTTTCTGATATTATTTTTTTTTTGATTTATGATCCACATACTATCATCCTAAGTTTTTGCTATTTTTTTTTTTTTGCTTTCAAACTTTTATTTAATGAATATAAATTTCCAAAGTACAGCTTATGGATTACTATTTGTATACAATATATGTAAGTTGGGAAATTTATTGCAATCAGAAGAGCTATCAGGTAAAATGTTGCAAGCAGTAGCTGTAAGAAGTTCAGACTAAACGTGGAGAAATGACGTGAGCTGGAGTTATAATGGACTCTGCTCTGAAATCATCTGCTACATAAAGCAATAAGATAAATAGATCTATGGCTTAGTAGATATAGTTGGACTAAAAATACACAGTTGGAACTCATAAATGTATTTAGGCCATTAAAAGAGACTGGATCTTTTAGGCAGGATTGCATAATAAGAAAATCTAGGTTAAATTCTTAAGGAAAAGAAATATTTAAGAAATCCAGGAAGAGCAATATTTATGAGATCCAGTATCAGAAGATTATTCAGAAAGATATGAGAGTAAGAAGAAAAGTTTTGTTATAAAAGTCACTATCAAAAGCATTTATTCCGCAAACAGTGTGTTTTTAAGAATTTCAAATGCAGCTTTAAAGGATGACAAGTTCTGTAAGATGTCCATTGGACTTAGTAACATAGAGAACACCTGTGATCTTGGAGAGTGGTGAACCACAAAGGCAGATTCCAGTATATTGTAGTATGCTGAGTAAGTTTGTTTCAAAAGCTAGTGATATGTGCAGAAGTGTGAAACTAGACCCTTACCTTACACGTTATACAAAAATCCAAACAAAATGGGTCGAAGACCTAAATCTACAACACAATGCCACCAAATTACCAGAGAACATTGGGGAAACTATGCAAGACATTGGCATAGGCAAAGACTTCTTGGACAAAACCCCAGCAGCACAGGCAATCAAGGCCAAAATTGACAAATGGGATTACATCAAGCTGAGAAGCTTCTGCACTATAAAAGAAACACTCAGTAAAGAGGCAACCGACAGAATGGGAGAAAACATTTACAAACTATTCAACTAATAAAGGCTTAACATCCAGTATCTATAAAGAGTTCAAGAAATTCAACAACAACAAAACAAACAATCCAGGTAGGAAATGGGCAAAGGACTTGAACAGGCATTTTTCAAAGAGGAAATCCAAATGGCCAACAGATACTTGAGAAAATGCTCAAGATCACTATCCATCAAGGAAATGCAAATCAAAACCACTCTGAGGTTTCACTTCACTCCAGCTGGAATGGCTCTCATATAAAAATCAACAAACAACAAATGCTGGTGAGGATGTGGGGGAAAAGGTACCCTGGTGCACTGATGATGAAAATGTAAACTGGTGCAGCCACTGTGGAAGACAGTATGAAGATACCTGAGAAACCTGAATATAGACCTACCATATTATCCAGCCATCCCACTCCTGGGAATTTGCCCAAACTAAAAGAAATCAGCACATCAAAGAGTTATGTGAACTTCCATGTGTATTGCAGTACAATTCACAATAGCTAAGATATGGAAGCAACCCAGATGTCCATCAACTGTTGACTGGATAAAGAAATTATGGTATATATACACTATGGAGTACCGCTCAGCTGTTAAAAAAGAAAAAAAGAAATCCTGCCTTTTAAAACAAGGTAGATGTAACTGGAAACACTTATACTTAGTGAAATAAGGCAGTGCATGAAAGATAGGTATCATATGTTTTCCTGATTAAAGATGACTAATAGAGTATCTGAAATGTAATATATTGGAGTGAAATGGACGTTTTGAGATCTGATGATTGCTTCCAGCCATTATCTCTTCCATTGAGGAACAGTGTTTTTTGTTTGTTTGTTTGTTTCTTTGTTTATGCTTTTTCTTCATACTATTTGTTGAACTCTTTAAGTTAGGGTTAACTGTATGATCATTAAGTAAACTGAAAATAGATCTTTGTAAAAATTAAGAGTGGGAATGTGAGAGGGAGGAGGAGGAAAGGATGGAGTATGGGCAGGAGGGAGGATGGGGGAAATTGTCACTGTGTTCTTGAATCTATATATATGAAATATGTGAAACTTATATAACTTAAATAAAATTTTTTAAAAGTATTTTATTTCTATATAAATATATGACTAAAAGAATATACTTAATCATTTGAGATATTTGTGGCCTTTTTCTTAACAGAAAATGTGGAAAATTTTCACCTCCCATTCCTGTTGACATTTGTTCTGCAACCATCTGGCATTTTTAGTTTGGTGGGAGAAAAAATTTATATGTTGTCATAGAAGTACATAATTAATTTTTTAATGATGGCTTCAAATTTCAGTCATCTCTATAAATATTGATTTTTCCTTTAAAAACAAAAAAAATCTAGTGAGAGAGCACAAAAATTTATTTGAGTAGACATATGAAACAGATAAAATATTATATTTGCTTGAATGTATTCAAAGTGGGAGAGAGATAAACGTGCTTAACTGTTGATGGTATAGGCAGTAGAAGGAAAATGGTAAAAGATAAAGGAAATGTAGAGAATATTTGAAATCACATGATACTTGAAAAGAAAGAAGTCATTAAGACTCAGAATACAGATTTAGAGATAGAAATTTCACCTTTATGACCTTTAAAATTGGAGTTGTATCATTATATATATATATTAATATATATATATATAATGGTAAATCTGTATATAAAGAAAATGATTGAAATGGGCTGGGAATTAGTGATAGTGACAGTTATCTGCTTTTGAATTTGAGTTACCACATGTTTCAAGTAAGCAATGAATGAATGTGTGTCCCTGGTGGTCTAGTGGCTAGGATTCAAGTAAGCAATGAATGGTATATATTATTTTACACATTTATGCATATTATAATTGCATGTATCATTTTTGCTCTCTTTTATTGTTGAGGAGTATTTCATTGTATGGAGATAACACAACCAATTTATATGTTCACCAGTTGAAAAGCATTTACATCCAAAATATTATTAATAAATTTGCTTTAAATTTGAAAAGGCAACACACCTTCAATCAAATTTTAGTCTTGATTCTATATGCCTCCTTTTTTTTAACTAAGCCTTGTGCTTTGGCATGTCCTCAAGAGCTTAGATTTTAGCAGGGATCATTTAATGGCAATTTAGACAATCTTCACACTCAATGTCTGATCACTCTCAATATCTGATCAAATTTCTCATCCTCTATCCTTGCTGTTTGATCACCATATCCTACTTTCAGTAAAAATACTGTCAAATCTGTTTATCCAGTATCTTCTCTTACCTTTGATACTTTCATTGATTACTTTTCTATTCACTAACCACTCACCTTTCTACTGCTATGAATTCCCACTGTCCCATGCTGTATTTGGCATTGAGTCTAGTTTTATAGCAATATCTCTTCTTCCCTATGAAATAGTTCTAAATAAAATCTTTCAAAAATACTTTACTTTTGCTCGGTATTTTCTAACAACATTTCTGTACATGTTTTGGTGCATACATACATTTTTATTATTCTTATTTAAATACCCAAGGGTGTTACAGAAACTGCTATACTGCAGCAACAATGACACCATAATTATCATTTAAGGAGGACTCACTTTACACTAATTGCTATATATCCTGTTAAATGCTTTGCAAAATATTTGGATTAAATCTCTGAAACAAGCATACCCAGTAGATAGTATTCTTTCTATTTAAACAACAAAACTGTGAGTCAGAGAAACAATGTCACATGTCTTAAGGTTTCATAGCTAACAATGATAAAGTTGGAAGTTAATTCTATGATATTCTGATTTTAGATCCTGTGTTGAAACAGAAACATTAAGCTAGTGTCATTCATGGCTTCAATTTTAGAAGTTTTCAGAAAACCACAATTTTCAATTTTTATGGATGACTGTCAGTGGAAACTGGTTACTTGTAAAGTTACTGATTTTACTGATTTTTAAGTTATTATCTCATCAGCAGTAACACTAATAAAGTGATCAGGCAACAATAAATGCAAAGCAATATGCCAAATGTTTGTGATTAGTTTACATGAAGAGATATTTGTAGTCATGAGATTGAGCTTAAAGAATTAAAGAAATTAAACAGGTAAATTCAATTCTGACAGAGTCTTGAAACTTTTATATGAATGAGAGTTACCATGAAAAGAAAATTGTGAAACAGTTTTAGTGAATGTTCAAGCCAGAGAAAATATATTTCAAACACAGAAACAAATAGTAGAGTTTGGATACGCAATAGAGGCTGTCAATAGAAGTATTATTCAGAAGAAATACAGGAACATATACAAATAATATATTTATCAAATTAGCGAAGGTTATAGAATTGCTACCAAATTGATATTTATTATTTGGTGTGAAATAATATGTCATAAAATTATTCAATAGTTTGGTGATTTGTGAAGTTATTTTGGCATACTCTTCATTGTTTTAAACAGTCAATTTTTAAAATGTTCACATTTTATAGAACAGATTATAATCATCTGTTTATATATCTGTGTTCTTCATTCTACTATGAATTCTTTAGGATTGAGATTCTGTTTAATTATTCTTTATTTCTCCAGCTGTTAGCAGAGTACCTGCTCTAAAGTTTATGGCAGGGACTCAAATGTTTAATTTAGTGACTGTATGAATGTGTAAATAAGATAATGAGACACTCAGATGAAAGGCTTTGCTCAGTTGCAATGACAGAAAATAGCAGTGAAGATTACAATATTAAATGCAGAAAGTTTTGCTTTAGAAGCAAGATGTTTTAGTTCTTACTAGAAAAGGGCATTCTTCTTCAAAACCAAAGAAGACGCTTGTAAGAAATCTATGTGGCTGTGGGGATCTCGATAAAGTAAATGGCTAACAACTAACAAGTTGTGCTTTCACAAAAGAATGTGTCACAGTAAAGGCGCCCTTTGTTTCTATAAATGCAAATACACCATTTGAATATCTAACTCTGGAATGGTTGTGTGTAAAAGAGAGCATGTAGCAATATGTTTGTTCCAAGTTGATTAGGAAATAAAATATATTCCATGTAATTTTTACCTTTTCATTGTTTTTTATTTTGATATTTCATGTATTTTTATTTGAAAATTACACTTTTTCAGTAAAATGTATCTTGAAATATTGCAATTAAAGAGGGAAAGAACCCATTTCAGAAAGAACACAGCAAGTTATATTAAAATGAGCTACAGTCCACAAGCACACAGGATGGGTAAATGTCACAACCATAGCAGTAAACTGCAATGTGACTGATTTCATGAAGTACATTAACAAATGTAGAGTGGATTAAAATTATGTCTTTGCAAAAACTGATGAAAGGAAGATAGGGGAAAGTAGGAGTGGGACTGGGGGTAGGAGTAAGGGAAGTGTGGCTGTCTTCTTGGAACTGTACCTATGGAATGTATTAAATCTGTTCTCTTTATATTAATAAAAAATTCAAAAAGATTACCTCTCAATTCCTGTGTGAAATTTTAGTATTTGAAATTGCCACTGGTTGTGAATATCTTCTCTTTTGGTTATTCTACCCTGCTTTCTAAGGTCAATCATACTGTAAGAATTTTCAAATTCCCAACTGTGCTCCATCTGATTATGATTGAATTTAACAAATAAATGTTGCTACCTCAGCAGCCAAGTCATGAGAATCTGCCACTATTTAAAAAGTTAGACAGTATTAAGAGGTACAAGTGTGACTCTGTCCTCTTCGGAAATAGAGTTGCTGGTGTAGAACATCATTAAATGCATCTTAATAATAATTTATTATTATTAGCTATCTTCTACAGAGTTCAAGGAGTGACCTGGCATATTGCCTTAGAAACAAATACATAATACAGAATATTTTTTATCTTCTTCTCATGCCAATAACTCATTTAACTAGAATATCTGTGAGATCCAACAATTAATGAGGTCTATTTGATGGGCTTCTACAAAGTAAGATATGTGTGTATTGATTAAAACATAGAGAAGAAAAGGGGGTCACCTTGTTCTTAAGTTATCCATATACTTTTGCTTTGATCAAGAGTATAGAAGTCACAAGGAAATTTTTTGATAAAGCAAAGAGAAATTTGCCCTCACAGTTAATTAACAGATGGTCTTAAATAAAAAGAGCCTTCTATTTGAGTGATTTGTAGCAGTTGTTTATTATACCAGTATTTTTCCAACTGCATTAGAACATGTTATGATAGAAAATAATTTTAATAATAAATAAAATATGATGAATATTGTTTATTGAATTAAATTGTCCATTATGCTACCATCCTTACATGTTAAAGAGAAGGCAGTCACAAAGGAAATGACATATCAAGACAATCTACATAATTTGTAAATTACCACTCAAATAACCATAAGAGTCTTTTTTTCTATCAAGCTTAACAATGTTAGTATGGAAGAGTACCTATCCCCTTCAGGCCTAGCTCATAATGTTGGAAAATCCAGAGAATATAATAATAATTATTTAAGGTTAATTAATATCATTAGAATACACAGAATTTTTGAAAAGAACACTATTGTTACCTGAAGAATCCAGAAAGAAAATTGTTCTACATCCCTTTTTAAGAAAATAACCTCATTGATCTATACTAATCATGTCTGTACATGACACTACTAAATAGTTGGAAACCTAATTTGCAGATAATTTAATAAAAGGAAATATTAAATTATTTCAAAAGTTCACCCAATATAATCATTTGAATACTGTAACTTTGCTTGTAGAAAAAATAGACCTAAAGAAAAACATTATATTTCATTAATCTATTAAATTATTTAAAAAGTATTCATTAAACACTATTTATTAGGGCTGATGTGAAATAAATAGCAAATGGAAAAGAATGCACACTATAAAAGGTGTCATCATCCAAAAGAGACCAGCATATGCACAAAACTTGAAGGGATATTAGAATGAATGAATAAATAAGGAAATAAAGTAATAAATAAGGAAGTAATATTTCACCTGGTTGAAAAAACATTAGTTTGCATGCTGTATTGAAGATGGGAAAGTCTCATATCTTAAGTACAAGGAGTCAAGAAAAAGGACAGTTCATGTAGAGAATATCAAGGAATTTGTGGTGGTTGAAGCATTGGACAGAAATGAACAAAATACATATTAGGAGGTGATGTAGAAGTCTCAGGATCATATTACATAGCTGAGCAGAATTGACGGTAGTTAGCAGGCGAATGATATACCCACAGGAGCCAGAGATTGGAAGCTCTTTCCCAAGGACCACACAGGGAATCTGTTCTGCCCTCAGTGTGGGCTCAAATTCTCCTGCAGTTTCCCACTGGGTTGCCAAGGTTACCAAATTATAGCATCTCTGGAGAGTACTCATGTGAATTCCATGAGTTCTCTCACCCACCCTCTCTTTTTTCACAGTCTCAGTTCATTAACACCACACATTCACTAGGTCCTAATCTCCTGTTATTTCATCCCCCCCCCCCACCAGAGTCAGGTTTTTCTGCTTGGCTGAGGGCGGGTGCAGTCCTGAGTTTGCGCTGCTTATGACGTATGTTCAAAATGGCACCTGCTCTTTGTCTTGCTCGCCTTTGAGAGGTGAGCGGAGAGAGAGAAACTTGTGTCTGTACCGGTCACTTTTTTTGTTTTGTTTTGTTTTTTCCTCTCTCTTCTAGTTAGCCTGGTGAGCTTTTCCCCACGGGGTTTCAAACCTCGTTCCCTCTAGTCTCCTCTTTCCGCTTTCCCGCCGGTGTCTCGAGCTATTGAGGTTCGGCTCACCTCGAGTTCCAGTGCTGGTGCGTTGGTTCTGCCACTAGTGTCCCAAGCTGTGGGCTCCCACGTTCTCCATGCAGGTCCACTGTAAATCACCAGTTCAGGAAGAGTTTCCTCTGCTGTTTCTTCCCCTACTCTTCCTTGAACCTGCAGTATCTCCACTTTTATTAAACTGTCTCTTCCCGGACTATCAGTGTGCTCCCTTCCTATTCCGCCATCTTGCTGCTCTGATATTACGAAAGATTTTTAAAATGTGTTAATGGAAAGACTTTATCCTGTGGACCTGTTTAGGAATTCTAAGTACTATTAATTGTTATTAAATTAGTAGCCATTTAGAATGAATTGGAATAAGTAGAGACAAAACTAGAGGCAGACTCACTGATTAATATTCTACAATATATGTGAAAAATCAGTTATAATATAGCAGCAGTAGGGTTGCAAGGAAGACTTTGATACAAAAGATATGAAGAAAATATAGAGTTGGACTTCCAGATATGTTCATTCCTAAAAATGTGATGTTAAACTCTTCCTCTTTTATGAAGAGCTGACATCCAGGTTTCTTGAGTCAGCAGTAGAGAATAGTTCCGTGTACCCATATCTTATTTTCCTATTTCTGATATAACAAATGATCAAATTAGTGTCTCAAGAAGTCTAAATGTATTATCTTATACTTTTGGATTTCAGAAGTCAAAAACAAGGTTTTTTTTTTTATTAAAAAAAGATTTATTTATTTATTTATTTATTTGAAAGTCAGAGTTACACACAGAGAGGAGAGGCAGAGAGAGTGAAGTCTTCCATCCACTGATTTACTCTCCAGTTGGCTGCAACAGCCGGGAGCAAGGAGCCAGGAGCTTCCTCCAGGTCTTCCCACGCTGGTGCAGGGGCCTGAGGACTTGGGCCATCTTCTACTGCTTTCCCAGGCCATAGCAGAGAGCTGGATCAGAAGTGGAGCAGCCAGGTCCCCAATCAGTGCCCATATGGGATGCTGGCACTGCAGGCAGCGGCTTTACCCACTATCCCACAGCTCTGCCCCCTGCCCAAGAAAAAAAAACAAGTTTTTTTAATAATTTATTTATTTTGAAGGGCAGTGCCATTGGTTCACTTCCAGTGTGGCTGCAACATCCAGGGCTGGGCCATGCTGAAGCCAGGAGCCAGGAGTTTCTTCCACGGACTTGGGCCATTCTCTGCTGCTTCCCAGGTGCTTTAGTAGGGAGATGAATTGGAAGTGGAGCAGCTAGGACTCAAACCAGTGCCAATATGGGATGCTAACACTTAACCTGCTATGCCACAGGACTGGCCCCTAAAAATATGTTTTATGAGGCTTAAATCAAAAGTCTCATTCCTTCTGGATGTTCTCTGGTGAATCTGTTCTTCATCCTTTCCAGATTTTGGAAGCTGTATTTCTTTGCTCCTGGTCACATTAATTCAATCTTTGTTTCTGCTGTCACAATTTTTTCTGTTTTAGTCATCACACCACCTTCTCTAATGCTGTCCCTCCTGTGTCACTTTTATAAAGATCCTTATGATTTTGTTGGACCCATCTGGGTAACATAGGAACATATTCCCATCTCAAGATCCTCAACATTTCACATCTGAAATGTTCCCCTTGTCAGGTAAGGTATTATGTTCACAGGTTCCAGGACTTAGGACATGTACATCTTCAAGGAGACATTATTATTCAACCTACCACAACTTGTCATTACGTTTACAATATTTCTAATCTAATGAATATAAGATAAGGGCAAGGCTTTTACTAATGGGTAACTTGAAACCCTCGTTCCTGAGAAAATGATTGTAATTAGCAGAAGTGAGAAGAGAAATCCTGACAATCTGACTTGCATGTTCTGATTTTGAGAAATGATTACTGCAGGTGAGGAAAGGTCGTGAAAGTGAGCTCTCTATTTGAAATGATTTCACTGCTTTAGCTTCAATTGTCAAGATATTCAGAACCAGGAGCATTAGGATAATCTAGTAAAAGATAATCTACAATCAATTGAATGATGAGTTTCATTAGGGCTGGATAATGATGGAAAGACTATCACTGGCAAACAAGGCCAGGTGCTTCCACACCAAGTAAATAGTGTGTGATTAGGTGAAAAATAAAAAGGCATTTAAAAAGAAAAGAGAGAAAGGAGCAAATTAAGGAAAAGTAGTTTCACAATGAAGGCAAACATCACCTCCAATTATCAAAAAAAAAAAAAAACTACCTAGGTATAACTTCCATGTCAGAAATGACTGATTAAATATCTCTTCCCTCCACACTTCTATCTCACATTCCAAACAGGCTGCTCAACACCTGAGCTAATTATATAAGATAAGATCAATCAGAGTCTTACCTAAGTCTAAGAGAATTGAAGAGGTTGAAGGGCAAGCTTTAGGCTACCCAGGAGAAAACATTCATGTTGCCTTGGAGGAAATACCATGCTTACATTGACCATCATGGTTCCTGTGAAAAGAATGTGTGACATAAAATGAACAAAATATAAATTCTAAACTTAGAGCACATATCCAGAACTTATTCACTACAATAAACAAAGAATGTCATACTTGCTGTCAGTGCAGTGAGTACAAGTTCTTTTTGACTTCTCATAAAACAAACAAATAAAACAACTCTCTTCTTTCGGGAGCAATCCTATTTTCTTGAATCTGTATGGTTTCCCAGTATAATCATGTGGTTTCTAAATGTGTTTTAGTGTTATTATGTGACTTTAGCTATGCTGCTGCACCAAAAATAGAATAAGCATGGGCATCTCACTGAATCCAGGATAGTAGGGTCATATTTTGTTTCTTCCTAAGTACAGCTAAGAAAAAAGAGAATAAGCAATAGTTCAGAAGTGGAAGCTCACCATTTTAACTTGATGGAAAGTTACCTCAGTTTACAGTGAATAAGAATATAGTTAATATACTACAGATGTAATCATAAATGGGAGCTAGGGAGACAGACAGAGGATACAGAGAAAGAGAAGGAGAGAGAAGAGTGGTAGGAATTTTTGATTCTGTTAAAGATGTGGATTGAAGTTAATTGGAGCCCAGTTATATCACTGAATTTTTAAGCTTCTTATTCAGTACATCTAGGAATTCTATGAGTGAATCAAGTAAGTAGAATTTTTACCTATTATAGTTTTAATTTGACTTCTGCCACTTAAATGTGAAATAGCCCTCACTCATATAATGGATTTGTTTAAAGAATTAATATATGGAACATTAAAGGTAAGACCTTTTAAAATTTTTATTTATTTTATTTATTTGAAAGACTGAGTGGCAGGTAAAGATTGGAGCTGGGTTTGAGGGGGATATCTTTCCTCTGCTGGTTCACTCCCCAAATTTCCACAACAGGCAAGGCCAGGCCAGGCCAGGCAGAAGCCAGAAGCCAGGAACCCCAAATAGATCTCCCATGTGCGTGGCAGGAACCCAAGTACTTGGGCCACCATTCCCCTGTCTTTCCAGGAGCATTAGAAGGAAGCTACATAGGAAGTGGGTATGCTGGGGTCCAAATTAGCACTCTGATATGGAAATCAGGAGTTTTGAGCTGTACCACACAACCAACCTAAATGCCAAAATCTGCAGGTAAGAAATAGCAAAACAAGTACTGTAGCAAATTGAGTAAATTGTTACATCATAGACAAGCAAAGTTTGAGCCTATTTAATTAGATCAAGGAAGCTAGGCAAAACTATGGCCTTCGGTAAAGCTCCTGAATAGGTATTTGAGGAAAAACGGCACTGATTCCTCATTTAGAAAAAGTCTAGGAATAATAACTAGTAAACCGAGATACAAGGATGTTTAATAGATTATAGTGTTTTTATCTAGTGTGAATAAAACTATCTACAGTTAGTATTATTTATCATGTTCTAAATATTCTTCCCATGTTCAGTAACAGGATGTAAAAGATGGTGGGCTTAATACACATACTGTCTCCAAATTCTCCAAAATTTTTAATAACTGATAATTATAAGAAATATATAAATTACCGGTGCCGCGGCTCACTAGGCTAATCCTCCGCCTGCGACACCGGCACACCGGGTTCTAGTCCCGGTTGGGGCGCCGGATTCTGTCCCGGTTGCCCCTCTTCCAGGCCAGCTCTCTGCTGTGGCCAGGGAGTGCAGTGGAGGTTGGCCCAAGTGCTTGGGCCCTGCACCCCATGGGAGACCAGAAGAAGCACCTGGCTCCTGCCATTGGATCAGCACGGTGCACCTGCCACAGCGCACCAGCCGTGGCGGCCATTGGAGGGTGAACCAATGGCAAAGGAAGACCTTTCTCTCTGTCTCTCTCTCACTGTCCACTCTGCCTGTCAAAAAATAAAATAAAATATAGAAATATATAAATTATAATTGCAATATGATACCAGGAATAGTATTCTTAGCAGATTAGATATTTCGAAGTTCTTATATAAGGCATTAATCAGAAAAGATTAAATTGAAAAGGAAACAAATGGCAAAAATGCCTTCAAATTTAAAGATGTATTGCAAATTATCAGGGAAACCACAGAGTTGAATGTCATCTTTCACAATAGACACCAGAGAAACTATTTTTAAATCAGCAGGAGCTATAATGAAAAGCAAGCTATAGGATAGTGTGCAAAGTAATTAAAGACATATATAACATGGAATATTAACATAACCCTGTATAAACAGAAGCAATAGCTGTGACACATCCTATCAGAATAAATACTATGAGAACAGCCCTTCAACATGTAGGTGAATCTACTCACAGCAAACTTGGCATAGGTGATGGGGTCAAGAATAAAAAGACTGCACTCAAACTGTATCAATGTGGGAAAGAGAAAGGAGGAGAAAATGGTAGCTCTGCAAAGAAATAAAATGTGTCAATAGCTTTATTTCCTAAGAAAACCCTTTCTTACTCTGTCAATTGTGAAGAAACAGGATTTTCTGATCCTGGTCTCCAAATATCAACTTTGAATGAAAATGTTCCTATTGAACTGTACTCCATTTCTCACTAGAATTTTGAAAACAACCAGAAGTACATAAAAGAAACAACAAAAGTAGGATGCAGAACAAGATGGAAGATGACTTAGATGTTCCAACAATCTCCCCATAGAGGTAACAGTCTGAACAGCTGTTTACACACCAAATGATCTTCACAGTAGCCAAGCAGCACATTTTAGCATAATAAAGAGGAAAAGAAACATTGATGAAAGCAGGGAGGAAAGAAATATCATGTCTTTTTTCCCTTAGCTCTAAGAAGCACTGTTGGGAAGAGATGCCTCCCACATGAAGAAGGAAGAGGAAAGAATGGCCTGAAGTCAGACTTGAAATCCAGTGCCAGGCCTGCTATACTGAAACCTGGAATCAGATAGGCCCACAACCTCTTCCCCAAGGCCAGTACTTGCAGTCTAAGCCTTTTTTTTCTCTTTGTAAGATTTTTTTTTTAACTTTTACTTAATGAATATAAATTTCCAAAGTACAGCTTATGGATTACAATGGCTTTCCCCCCATAACTTCCCTCCCACCCACAATCCTCCCCTCTCCTGCTCCCTCTCCCCTTCCATTCACATCAAGATTCATTTTCAATTATCTTCATATACAGAAGATCAATTTAGCATATATTAAGTAAAGATTTCAACAGTTTGCACCCACACAGAAACACAAAGTGAAAAATACTGTTTGAGTACTAGTTATACCATTAATTCACATTGGACAACACATTAAGGACAGAGATTCTACACAAGGAATAAGTCCTGTTGTTGATTTAACAAATTGACACTCTTGTTTACGGCATCAGTAATCACCCTGGGCTCTTGTGATGAGTTACCAAGGTATTGGAGGTCTTTTGAGTCCACCGACTCTGATCATATTTAGACAAGGTCATAGTCAAAGTGGAAGTTCTCTCCTCCCTTCAGAGAAAGGTACATCCTTCTTTGATGACCCATTCTTTCCACTGGGATCTCACTTGCGGAGATCCTCTGGGACTGGCTTACTTCACTCAGCATGATGTTTTCCAGATTCCTCTATTTTGTTGCAAATTACTGGAATTCATTTTTTTTACTGCTGTATAGTATTCTATAGAATACATATCCCATAATTTCTTTATCCACTCTACTGTTGATGGGCATTTAGGTTGGTTCCAGGTCTTAGCTATTGTGAATTGAGCTGCAATAAACATTAGGCTGCAGACCGCTTTTTTGTTTGCCAATTTAAATTCCTTTGGGTAAATTCCAAGGAGTGGGATGGCTGGGTCGAACGGCAGGGTTATCTTCAGGTTTCTGAGGAATCTCCAGACTGACATCCACAGTGGTTTTACCAGTTTGCATTCCCACCAAAAGTGGGTTAGTGTCCCTTTTTCCCCACATCCTCGCCAGCATCTTTTGTTAGTAGATTTCTGCATGTGAGCCATTCTAACTGGGGTGAGGTGGAACCTCATTATGGTTTAGATTTGCATTTCCCTTATGGCTAGTGATCTTGAACATTTTTTCATGTGTCTGTTGGCCATTTGGATTTCCTCTTTTGAAAAATGTCTATTGAGATCCTTGGCCCATCTCTTAAGTGGGTTGTTTGTTTTGTTGTTGTGGAGATTCTTGATCTCTTTGTAGATTCTGGTTATTAATCCTTTATCAGTTGCATAGTTTGCAAATATTTCTTCCCATTCTGTCGGTTGCCTCTTCTCTTTCCTGACTGTTTCTTTTGCAGTACAGAAACTTCTCAATTTGATGCAATCCCAATAGTTAATTTTGGCTTTGACTGCCTGTGCCACTGGGGTCTTTTCCAAGAAGTCTTTGCTGGTGCCAGTATCGTGCAGAGTTTCTCCAATGATCTCTAATGATACATGTTGAGTGGATTTTTGTGTAAGGTGTAAGGCAGGGGTCTTGCTTCATGCCTGTGCAACGTGGAAATCCAGTTTTCCCAGCACCATTTATTGAATAGACTGTCCTTGCTCCAGGGATTGGTTTTAGATCCTTGATCAAACATAAGTTGGCTGTAGATGTTTGGGTTGATTTCTGGTGTTTCTATTCTGTTCCATTGGTCTATCCATCTGTTTCTCTACCAGTACCATGCTGTTTTGATTACAACTGCCCTTTAGCATGTCCTGAAATCTGGTATTGTGATGCCTCCAGCTTTGTTTTGTAGTACAAGATTGCTTTAACTATTCGGGGTCTCTTGTGCCTCCATATGAATTTCAGCATCATTTTTTCCAGATCTGAGAAGAACGTCTTTGGTATTTTGATTGGTATCGCATGGAATCTATAAATTGCTTTTGGGAGAGTGGACATTTTGATGATATTCATTCTTCTAATCCATGAGCATGGAAAATTTTTCCATTTTTAGGTATCTTCTTCTATATCTTTAAGACTTTGTAATTCTCATCGTTGAGATCTATAACGCCCTTGGTTAAGTTTATTCCAAGGTATTTGATTGTTTTTGTAGCTATTGTGAATGGGATTGATCTTAGAAGTTCTTCCTCAGCCATGGCGTTGTCTGTGTATACAAAGGCTGTTGATTTTTGTGCATTGATTTTATACCCTGCTACTTTGCCAAACTCTTCTATGAGTTCCAATAGTCTCTTAGTAGAGTTCTTTGGGTCCCCTAAGTAATGAATCATATCATCTGCAAAGAGGGATAGTTTGAGTTCTTCCTTCCCAATTTGTATCCCTTTAATTTCTTTTTCTTGCCTAATAGCTCTGGCTAAAACTTCCAGAACTATATTGAATAGCTGTGGTGAGAGTGGACATCCCGGTCTGGTACCAGATCTCAGTGGAAATGCTTCCAACTTTTCCCCATTCAATAGGATGCTGCCCGTGGGTTTTTCATAGATTGCTTTCATTGTATTAAGGAATGTTCCTTTTATACCCAGTTTGCTTAGAGTTTTCATCATGAAAGAGTGTTGAATTTTATCGAATGCTGTCTCTGTATCTATTGAGATAACCATATGGTTTTTCTTCTGCAGTCTGTTAATGTGGTGTATCACATTGATTGTCTTGCGCACATTAAACCATCCCTGCATACCAGGGATAAATCCCACTTGGTCTGGGTGGATGATCTTTCTGATGTGTTGTTGCATTCTATTGGCGAGAATTTTATTGAGGATTTTTGCATCTATGTTCATCAGGGATATTGGTCTGTAATTCTCTTTCAATGCTGCATCATTTTCAGGCTTACGGGTTAAGGTGATGCTGGCTTCATAGAATTTGGGAGGATTCCCTCTTTTTTGATTGTTCTGAATTGTTTGAGAAGAATTGGAGTTAGTTCTTCTTTAAATGTCTGGTAGAATTCAGCAGTGAATCCATCTGTTCCTGGGCTTTTCTTTGTTGGGAGGGCCTTTATTACTGTTTCAATTTCTGTCTCAGTTATGGGTCTGTTTAGGTTTTCGATGTATTCCTGGTTCAATTTAGGTAGGTTGCGTGTGTCCAGGAATCTATCCATTTCTGATATATTTCCCTGTTTGCTGGCATACAAGTCCTTGTAGTAATTTCTGATGATTCTTTTTATTTCTCTGGTGTCTGTTACTATGTTTCCTTTTTCATCTCTGGTTTTATTGATTTGGGTCTTTTCTTTTTTTGGTTAGTTGGGCCAATGGGGTGTCAATTTTGTTTATTTTTTCAAAACACCAGCTCTTCCTTCCTTTTGCTGATCTCTTGTAAATTTTTTGATTCATTTCTGTTGAATTCTTCTCTGATTTTAATCATTTCTCTTCTCCTACTAGGTTTCAGTCTGGTTGGCTGCAGTTTTTCTAGATCCTTGAGATGTGTTGAAAGCTCATTCATTTGGTTCTTTTCCAATTTCTTGATGTTGGCACCTATTGCTATAAACTTTCCTCTCAACACTGCTTTTACCGTATCTAATACGTTTTGATATGTTGTGTTGTTATCCTCATTTACTTCCAGAAAGTTTTTGATTTCTCTTTTGATTTCCTCTATGACCCATTGTTCATTCAGGAGCATGTTGTTCAGTATCCACATGTTTGCATTTTCTCTAGGGATTCCTGAGTTGCTAATTTCCACCTTCATTCCACTGTGGTCAGAGAAGCTGCATGATATGATTCCAATTCTTTTGAATTTGCTGAGACTTGCTTTATGGCCTAGTATGTGGTAGATCCTAGAGAAGGTTCTATGCACTGCTGATAAGAATGTAAATTCTTAAAGTGTAGGATTGAAAGTTCTGCATATATCTGTTAGATCCATTTGGGCAATAGTGTCGATTAAATCTGCTATTTTCTTGTTGATCTTCTGTCTGTTTGATCTATTTCTGAAAGTGGAGTATTGAATTCCCCCCAGTACTATTGTATTGGAATCTAAGTCTCCCTTTAAGTCCCTTAACATATCTTTTAAATAAACTGGTGCCTTGTAATTAGGTGCATATACATTTATAATAGTTACATCTTCCTGATGAATTGATGTCTTAATCACTATATAGTGCCCCTCTTTGTCTCTCTTAACAGTTTTTGTGTTAAAGTTTATTTTGTCTGATTTTAATATGGCTACACTTGCTTTTTTGGTTTCTTTTGGCATGGAATATCTTTTTCTAACCTTTCACTTTCAATATGCATGCATCTTTGTTGGAAAGATATGTTTCTTGTAGGTAGCAAATAGATGGATTGTGTTCCCTAATTCATTCAGCCAGTCTGTTTCTTTTAACTGGAGTTGAGGCCATTAACTTTCAATGTGAATATTGATAAGTAGTAATTTTGCCCTGCCATTTTCCCAAAGATATTTTTTGGTATATGCTTTGAACTTCCTGTGATAAGTTACTGGGAGTTTTTCCTCCTTTACCTTCTTTCATATCGATGGCCGTGTTTCTGTGTTTCTGTGTGTAGCACATCTTTAAGCATTTTTTGCAGGCTGGACGAGTGGTGACAAATTCTTTCAATTTCTGTTTGCTATGAAAGGTCTTTATTTCACCTTCATTCACAAATGAGAGCTTTGCAGGATATAATATTCTGGGCTGGCAGTTTTTTTCTCTTAGTACTTGGGCTGTACCTCGCCATTCCCTCCTAGCCTCTAGTGTTTCTGATGAGAAGTCAGCTGTGAGTCTGATTGGAGATCCTCTGAGAGTAATCTGACGTTTCTCTCTTGCACATTTTAGGATTTTTTCTTTATGTTTTACGGTGGTGAGTTTATTTACAACGTGTCGTGGTGAGGATCTCTTTTGGTCATGTTTATTAGGGGTTCTATGAGCTTCCTGTACTAGGATGTCTCTGTCCTTCTCCAAACCTGGGAAGTTCTCTGCAAGTATCTCACTAAAAAGGCCTTCCAATCCTTTCTTTCTCTCCTTGCCTTCAGGAACTCCTAGAACCCGAATGTTGGGTTTTTTAATAGTATCCTGTAGATTCCCAACAATATTTTTTAGATTTCTAATTTCCTCTTCTTTTCTTTGGTTTGACTGTATCCTTTCCTGTTCTCTGTCTTCTAAGTCCGATATTTTCTCTTCTGCTTCACTGATTCTGTTTTTAAGGCTTTCTAATGTGTTTGTCATTTGATGTATTGAATTCTTCATTTCATTATGATTTCTCTTCACTATCACCGTTTCATGTTCTACTTGTTGTTTCATTTAATTTTGATTCCTTTTTAATATTTCATTTTCACGAGAGAGATTTTCTATGCTGTCCAGTAAGGATTCCTGTAGTTCAAGAATTTGTTTTTGAGAACTTCTTAATGTTCTTATAAATATTTTGAGATCCATTTCTTGCATTTCTTCTATCTCATCATCTTCATAATCTTGAATTGGGGTGTCTTGTTCATTTACAAGGTCCATATACACTACCTCTTCTGCAACCTCAGGTAGACAATGAAGTAAGAGTGAAGTCACTAGAGAGTAGAATGAGAAAGGAAACCCAGGGCTTTTCCTTGAAGTTCAAGGCTGGCATCAGGTAGAGACTTGTATCCTCTTGCAATGGGCCCATTTTAGCCTGTACCTCTGCCAGCAAGGCATAGGTCTGGTGTATACCCTGAGGCTACGTAGGAGCCAGTGTCCTTAGACAGAAATGGGAACCAGCTTAGTTAAGTGTTAGCCTGAGTGACTACAATGGACAGCTTCCACCACTCCTCCTCCAAACTTTAGCAGAGATTGCAGCAAGATTCTCATCACTGAAGAGTAAGGTGGGAAAGTGAACATAGCACTTTACCTGGAAGCCCAGAACTGGAGGTGTCATGGTGAGGCTCAGAAGCAGATAAAGACCAAAAGTCTCCATTCTCATACCAGCCCTCACAGATACAGTCTCTAGATCTGCTCTACTGTCAAGTAGAAATCTGAGCCCTTCTTGTAGAATATACTCATTTCAGCACACATCACAAGCCTGGGGTTTGCAGGGTATGTACACTGATACTGTGCAGAACCTGGTATCTGTGGGACTCAGTGTAACCCAGAGTAGTGTTAACATGGGCAGCCAAGGAACTATCTCTATTGGCCCTCCCCTAACCTCTGCCAGAAAGCAGAGTAAGACTATAGCCATCATGGAGTGGAGCAGGAAAGTGATTTTAGAATTTAGCCTTGAAACACATAGCTGAGTCTTTTGTGTTGAGACAGCCCTAGATAAAAGCCAAAGGTCTCTTTTCCCAGGCCATGCTGAAAGATGTAGCCTCTAGATCAGCCCTAGCATCAGGGAAGGTCCTGCACCATAGTGGTTGGTCAAGTGTTTCAGAAGGACCTGCACTGTGGTGGGTTGGTCAAGTGTTTCCAAGCCTTTTGCAGGATTGATGCACTTTTATAAGACATCAAAGGGTATGTTAGCCATGAGACCCAGGTGCAGTTCAGCTTAATGTCATCTTGGGAAGCCAAGAAACTGCATTAATCACCCCTCCCCTAAACATGGGCAGGCAAAAAGGAGCAAGACTTCAGTCATTTGTGATTATTTCTCAAAATGAGCACGGGACTGAATCTTGGATATGATAAATCATCACTGCACAGATAAAAATTATTACTCTTCCAAGATCAGTGTCTGAAGATGATACACCAGGTCCTTTCCCAGTACCAAGTAGAGACCCATGGCCCCAGACAAGTGTATTTTTATTCCAGCTAACATTACTTGTAGCTGGTTAAAGCAGCCTTCGGTCCACTTCAGCAATAAGCAACCCATTGCAAAGTGTGCCTTGGATCTGCACTCTCTTGTGCTAGTTGTGGGTATTTGTGGGCTCTGAGGGTTATCTATAATTGTGGTATAGGGAACCATAGGACTATTCACTTCATTCTTCTCTCAACCACAGGAGGCAAAACATGGAGATAGCTCTTTTCTGCTTGGTAGAATACAAAGTAGATGAGTGAAAGGACATTGCATAGGAACCTGGGGTTGACACTGTAGGAATTCATGTACCCCTGCTTGATTTGTGCCAATGCTACCATGATCTTGACCATGTCCCTACCAATATGAGTATGGAAGCAATTCTTAAAAGACTCTAGACCAGTGGCCCCACAGCCCTAGTCACAATAAAATGAAGATCAGCACCCTCATGACCCTGGATCATGATCAATAGACTGCCATTGAGACACCTTCACGCCTGCTGGATCTAACACACACCTCCACTGCTTCTGCCATCAATTGCAATGGAAGAAGAAACACAAAGACCAGAAAACAGTATCCAACTAGAAATAAAGCCAAAATAGCATATAAACCAATACCTGAAGTCATATATTCATGAAAATAAGCCTTATACCATGAAAACCACTTATTAAAAGTGAAAGTGCTATATAGAAGGGACAGTGCTGTGGTGTAGCAGGTTATAGTCACTGCCTGCCAACTGGCATCCCATATGAATACTGGTTCAAGTCCCAGCTACTTTACTTCCAATCCAACTCCCTTCTAATGAGCCTGGGAAAGCAGCAGAAGATAGCCCAAATGTTTGGGCCTCTGCACCCATGTGGGAGACACAGAAGAAGCTCCTGGTTCTTGGCTTTGGCCTAGCCCAGCCCAGCTGTTGTGGCCCTTTATGGAATGAACAGTGGATGGAAGATCTCTCTCTCTCTCTCTCTCTCTCTCTCTGGCTCTTCTCTCTCTCTCTAATTCTGCCTTTCAAATAAATAAATAAATCTTTTAAATAAGTGATAGAAATTACTAATATGCCAGATATATAAACATAAACATAGCGACAAAGGAAGTGTGTAAAAAGAAAAAAAAATATGCCAACCCCAAAGGAAAACAATGAAACTTTAGCAACATACTCCGAAGAAATGGAGATTGACAAAATGCCTGACAAAGAATTAAAAAGAATTATTACAAGGTTGCTTATAGAAATACAAGAAAGTACACCTGAATTAAATAAAGAAAATGTGTGATATGAATAAAGAAATCAGCAAAGTAATAGAAATCTTGAAAAAGAATAAAACATAAATCTTGGAAATGAAAGTACATTGTAGGAAAACCTTCAAAAGCACAATACAAAGAATTTCAAAATTGCAGGTGAAAAGTGCCAGGTCATTTTTAAAGGATCTCCCATTAGATTAGTAACAGATTTTCCACCAGAAACCTTACAGGCCAGGAAGGAATGGAAAGTCGTATTCCAAGTTCTGAAAGGATAAAACTGCCAAGTCAGAATACTTCACCCAGGAAAATTATCATTCATAAAAGAAGGAGAAATAGTATTTATATATCTTTTAAGATCTTCTTTATTTATTTGAGAGGCAGAAATACAGAGCGAGGGAGAGACAGAGAGAAAGGTCTTCCGTTTGCTGGTTCACTCCTGAAATGGCAAAAATGGCCAGAGCTGGGTCTATCTGAAGCCAGGAACCAAGAGCTTCTTCTGGGTCTCCAACATGGGTGCAGGGGCCCAAGCACTGGGGCCATCTTCCACTGCTTTCCCAGGCCTTAAACAGTGGAGAGATGGATCAGAAGCGGAGCAGCCAGTACACGAACCAGTGCCCATATGGGATATTGGCACTACAGGCAGAGGCTTAGCCTAATACTTCACAGCACCAGCCAATAACAGTCTTTCTAAGATAAGCAAAAACTGAGGGAATTCATCATACAACCTTACAAATGACACTTAAGGCTGTCCCATGTACAGAAACAAAGAAAAATAACTAAATAACTTTCTTTTTTTAAAAAAAGACTTATTTATTTATTTTGAAGTCAGAGTTACACAGAGAAAGAAGGAGAGGGAGAGAGAGAGAGAGAGAGAGAGAGAGAGACAGAGAAAGAGAGAGAGAGAGGGCTTCCATCTGCTGGTTCCCTCCCCAATTGGCCACAACGACCAGAGCTGCGCCAATCCAAAACCAGGAGCCAGGAGCTTCTTCTGGGTCTCCCACATGGGTGCAGAGGCCCAAGGTTTTGGGCCATCTTCTATTGCTTTCCCAGACCATAGCAGAGAGCTGGATTGGAAGTGGAGCACCTGGGACTCGAACCGGCACCACTATGGGCTGCTGTGACTGCAGGTGGCAGCTTTACCTGCTATTTCACAGAGCTGGCCCCAGAAAAATAACTGTCATCATGAAAATTGTAAAAACATAAAACTCACTAAAAATGAACAACAACAGAAGACTGGATAAAGAAATTATGGAATATGTACTCTATGGAATAGTATACAGCAGTAAAAAATGAAATCAGTTCAATTGCAACAAAATGGAGGAAGCTGGAAAACATCATGCTGAGTGAATTAAGCCAGTTCCAAAGGGACAAACATCATATGTTCTCCCTGATCAGTGATAACTAACTGAGCACCTAAAAGGAAACCTATAGAAGTGAAATGGACACTATGAGAAACAATGACTCGATCAGCCCTTGTCCTGGCTGTTGATGAACAACTTAATACATTATCCCTCTTAGTATTTTTTTGTTCTACTTCATACCATTGGTTGAACTCTTTAATTAACACACAATTATTCTTAGGTATATAAATTTAACTGAAAAGTGGTCCCTGTTAAATATGAGTGGGAATAAGAGAGGGAGGAGATGCACAGTTTGGCACATGCTCACTCAGAATTACCCCTAATGGTAGAGCTAGAAATATGCCAGGGGATTCCAATTCAATCCCATCAAGGTGGCATGTACCAATGCCATCTCACTAGTCAAAATGATCAGTTTCAGTTCATAATTGATCATAATGATAGGACTAAAAGTCAAAGGGATCACATAAATAAGACTAATGTCTGCTAATAATAACTGATAGAATTAAAAAGAGATGGAGGATCTAACATGGGAAACAGGATACACAGCAGACTCATAGAATGGCAGATGTCCTAAACAGCACTCTGGCCTCAGAATCAGCCCTTAAGGCATTTGGATCTGCTTGAAAAGCCCATGAGAGTATTTCAGGTATGGAAAGCCAAGGCACTCTGGCAAAAAAAAAAAAAAAAAAAAAACAAAAAAAAACAAACAAAAAAAAAAAAAAAACAAAAACAAACACCTAAATGAAAGATCTCCGCAATTGAGATCCCAGTGGAAAGAACAGGTCATCAAAGAAGGAGGTACCTTTCTCTGAAGGGAGGAGCGAACTTCCACTTTGACTATGGCCTTGTCTAAATAAGATCAGAGTTGGCAAACTCAAAAGTCTTCCAAAGCCTTGGCAGCTCATGACAAGAGCCTCAAGTGATTGCTGAGGTCATAAATAAGAATGTCAATTGTTAAATCAACAACAGGAGTCACTGTGCACCTACCCGCATGTAGTATCTCTGTCCTTAATGTGTTGTACAATGTGAATTAACAGTATAACTGGTTCCTAAACAGTACTCTATACTTTGTGTGTCTGTGTGGGTGCAGTCTGTTGAAATCATTACTTAGTACATACTAAGTTGATCTTCTGCATATAAAGATAATCGAAAATGAATCTTGATGTGCATGGGATGGGAGAGTGAGTGGAAGGTGGGATGGTTGCAGGTGGGAGGGAGGTTATGGGTGGAAAAGCCTCTATAATCTAAAAGTTGTACTTTGGAAATTTATTAAATAAAAGTTGAAAAAAATGAACAAAGTGTATTCAAAGCAAGCAAGAGAACTTTTAAAGCAACACTAAAGCTAAACTAAGAAAAACTAACTAATTAGTTAATCAAGGAAAAAAGTGAGAAGATTCGTCAATAAAATCAGAGCTGAACAAGAAGATCACAATTGATACCACAGGCTTTGTTCTTGCCCAGCGCTGACTATTGCAGGCATTTGGGGGAGTGAATCTGAGCATTAAAGTTCTCTTTTCATCCATCTCTCTGCCTCCAAAATAAAAACTGAAAACAAAGCTAAACAAAGCCACCACCATTAGCTTTAAGCCATAAAAGTCAAAGGTAACAATTTACAACAATTCTGCTCCTGGCTGTATACTCAAGAGGACTGAAAATGTAAGGGGTCTTCAAAAAAGTTATGGGAAAATGAATATTATGAAAAACACTGTGTATGGATTTCAGAAATTTTTCGGAAAATATATTTATTTTTCTTTGCATTTTCACAAGCGTTTTGATGTGCCCTTGTGTATGTTTCTGCAAAGTAACACACATGAATGTTCATAGCAGTATTATTCATCATAACCCAACATTCGAAACAACCCAAATGTTCGTAACTTTACAAATGGATAATAAAAGTGGGGCATATCCACACAGTGAAATATTAGTTATAAAAGAACAGAATGATAAATGATAAAACACTGAGAATCTGGAAAACAATGAACTAAAATGACAGACTCAAAAATGTCATATATTATGAATCCATTTATATACAATATGACTGGATCACAGCTCATGACACTGACTATTGCTATTCTTCCTATGTGTTTAGTAGATTTTCTTATGCAAATATTAGTTTTTTTTCTTTATTCTCTGTGGAAAATTTGGAGAAACTTTAAATGTCTACTTCTTGATAATTTTAAATAATTATGCCTTATTTTTTATTGGGTTTGGATCTGCAGAACTTCTCAAGCCATAACTCCAGGAGTTAGTCACTCTACTTATATTTTTATGTTCACTTTAAAATTTAGATTAAGAATGCATTGAATCATTTAATCCCTGCTGTTTTCATGTACTCTAACCTCCTTTGCTACATAGAGGGGTTTCTTTAACCAAGTAAATAGCTAGCAGTGTTTCCTCACAGTTCACAATATAAACTATGTCTTTTATTAGACAAAATAGAAAACAAATGTCTGTGTACTTATTAAGGCAATAGCATGGTCACAGAAAATCTTAAAATATAGCTAAAATTTACTTTACTTGGAGCTGGTAACAGCTAAACTAGTTATTGCCTACAAAGTCTTATGCTGCATTTGTTAATGACTACAATTCTAAATAGAATAAATTGTGTTTTTGATTCTTTAGATGTATGAGGATACATAAAAATAAGTTTTCTCATATGTATAGGTTTAATTTTTGCTATTTAATTTTGTCAGGTCATATCAGTATATTATCTGATGCCATTTGATTTTATTGCATACATAAATAGAAGCTAACTCAGAATCTATAATGCAATATTCCCTGTATAAAGAAGACTAGTTATTAAAAGTCTTGATTAGGGGCTGGGATTGTGGCCCAGTGGGTATAATTGTTGCTTGTGGATGCTATAATCCCATATCAATGTGTCAGGGTGATACGTGGCAGCTCTGCTTCCTCTCCAGCTTCCTGCTGATGTACCTGGGCAGGTAGTAGAAGATAGTCCGAGTACTTCAGTCTCTGTCACACACATTGGAGATCAGGGTGGTGTTTCTGGCTCCTTGCTTTAACCTGACCTAGCTGCTTCTGGTGCAGTCATTTGGGAAGTGGATTGTCAGATGGATGTGCTCTTGCTCTCTCTTTCTCAAATAAGTAAATAAACCCTTTATTAAAAGCCCTGTTTAAATAATAATCAAGTATAATGGATCTCTGTAAGGTTATCGAGAAAATTTGTGGGAGAGTCAATTCATTCCCTTTATATAAATTTTATAAAGTAAACAAACAAACACACATGTTTTTCATCTCTGTCTAGCTTTTCCCACAAAATATATACTGTTCCTGAATGCACCAAATGTTTGGTGCAAAGATAACTTTTTCATATAAATAAATTTTAATAAGTTAAAATAATTTTAAAAGTGTGTAACTCTTATACTCTAGTTTCTTTTCAAAACATATAACTCTTATGCCTTTTATTAAAAATATGTAACTCAGCAAACTCAATTATACACAATTTGTAAGAGATACATTAAAACAAAAAGATGGTTGAACTCTGTAATTAACACACAATTATTCTTAGGTGTTTAAATTTTAACTGAAAAGTGATCCCTGTTAGGAATTTGGGAAACATTATGCTGAGTGAAATAAGCCAATCCCAAAGGGACAAATACCATATGTTCTCCTTGATAGGTGACAACTAACTGAGCACCAAAAAGGAAACCTGTTAAAGTGAAATGAACACTATGAGAAACGGTGACTTGATCAGCCCTCACCCTGACTGTTGATGAGCAACTTGATATGTTATCCCTCTTAGTATTTTTTGTTTGTTTGTTCTACTTAATACTTTTGGTTGAATACTGTAATCAATACACAATTCTTCTTAAGTGCTGAAACTTAACTGAAAAGTGATTGCTGTTAAATATAAGAGTGGGAATAAGAGAGGGAAGAGATGTGCAACTCGGGACATGCTCAAGCTGACTTACCTCAAACGGTAGAGTTAGAAACATACCAGGGGATTCCAATTCAATCCCATCAAGGTGGCATGTACCAATGCCATCTCACTAGTCCCAGTGATCAATTTCTGTTCACAATTGATCATAATGAGAGGACTAAGAACCAAAGGCATCACATAAACAAGACTAGTGTCTGCAAATACTAGCTGATAGAATCAAAAAGGGAGAGAATGATCCAACATGGGAAGTGAGATACACAGCAGACCCATAGAATGGCAGATGTCCTCAACAGCACTCTGGCCTCAGAATCAGCCCTTAAGGCACGCAGATTTGGCTGAAATGCCCATGAGAGTATTTCAGGCATGGAAAGCCAAGACACTCTGGGGAAAAAAAAAAAAAAACCTAAATGAAAGATCTCCGCGAGTGAGATCCCAGTGGAAAGAATGGGTCATCAAAGAAGGAGGTACCTTTCTCTGAAGGGAGGAGAGAACTTCCACATTGACCATGGCCTTGTCTAAATATGATCAGAGTCAGTGAACCCAGGGGGCTTCCATAGCCTTGGCAGCTCATGACAAGAGCCTAGGGTGATTACTGATGCCATAAACAAGAGTGTCAATTTGTTAAATCAACAACAGGAGTCACTGTGCACTTACTCCTCATGTAGGATCTTTGTCCTTAGTGTGCTGTACATTGAGATTTAATGCTATAACTAGTACTCAAACAGTATTTTTCACTTTATGTTTCTGTGTGGGAGCAAACTGTTGAAATCTTTACTTAATGTATGCGAAACTGATCTTCTATATATAAAGAGAATCGAAAATGAATCTTGATGTGAATGGAAGGGGAGAGGGAGTGGGAAAGGGGAGGGTTGCGGGTGGGAGGGACGTTATGGGGAGGAAGCCATTGTAATCCATAAGCTGTACTTTGGAAATTTATATTCATTAAATAATATTTAAAAAAAAATATTTGGAAAGTTCAAGAAGTAAATATACACTGGGGAAATACAAATGCAAGAAATCACGGATTGATATACTTATGTGAAATGATGTGGAATTCAAGACAAAGATCATAAAAAGAAAATTATATTATTAAATGAATGAGAATACAATGAAAAATACAATTATAAAACATTTATAAATATCGAGGATTATTTTACTTCAAAGGCAGTTACAGAGACCAGGAGCTAGGAATTCCATCCAGGTCTCCCATATGGGTTCAGAGGCCTTGGTACTTGGGCCATCTTCCACTGCCTTTCCACCCTCATTAGCAGGGCTCTGGATGGGAAGTGGAGCAGCTGAGACTGGAACCTGTGCTTATATGGGATGCTGGCATTGCAAACGGTGGCTTATGTCGCTCCCCCTCTTCGTGGAGGAACGACACAGGACCCTGCGCTGTTCTTTCATCTGCTCGGCCCTCCCCGGGTTTGCTGCTGGTTCTTCCCGGGTTGGCTACCGACCCTTCCACCTCCGTGGAAGGGCGGTTCCCCCTAGCCACTTTCCCCACTTCCGCGGGGGAGCGGCACACCACCGGCCCGCTCTCTCGGGGGCTGCACAGGTGTTCCTTCAGATAGATGTTCCCTTTAGATGTTCCTGGTGCATGTTGTCTCTCTCCTCCTTTATAGTCCTCTTCCACCAATCCCAACTCTGCTACCCACACGCCGAGTACGCTGATCTCCTCCAATCAGGAGCAGGTCCTGCTGTTTATTGGTTGAACTGGAGGCAGCTGTGTAGAAGCTGTTTCTCCCTTCTCAGCGCCATATTGTGGGAGAGCAGATGCATAGAATAAGTCTTAATTCCAGTAACTTAGTCTAGTCCGAGTTGCTCCCCACAGGCTTAACCCACTGCACTCATACCATCCGTCCTTAAAACAATTTCAAAAGTCAATAACAGTACAGTTTCTTTTCTTGGTTTTTATCTGGTTATCTCATACCAAATTTATTATAAATAGACTGCTTCAAACCAGTGAGCTAAATAAAACTAATCTTATTTTTCATATCAGGTTCTCTAAATTATGGATCATGGTAGGGTTTCATTTCCTCTGTTCTCTTGAAATTATGAAGTTATGTGAATTGCTATGGCTTGTCAAATTGAACAGACATGACACATGTCTCTTCCAGGCTATTCCTCTATTCTTTGTCTCAGCACTTCCTCTACTGTAACAATTTTGAAGCATGGGATTAGGAGGAGACTTTATTAGAACAGGTTCCTGAGTGCTTGCAATAAGCAAGTACTTCCAGCAATTCACACCAGGCTTTTACAATGAATAAAGAAATAAAAATGGATATAAGCCACTGCAATTTTGAAAACACTTGTTACTATAGCAAATTCTTATTTATCATGACTGGTCAAGATTTATATATAACTAAAATAGATTGCTCTCTCCATTATATATATATATATATATATATATATATATATAGAGAGAGAGAGAGAGAGAGAGAGAGAGAGAGTGCATAGAATGCATCCATAGAGATTAAATGTATTATACATACATATATATATATCACAGAGTGAATTTGACTCTATTTTTCTTTCTTTGTCTTTCCATTACAGTTGAATCTTACCAGTTCTCAGTTTCCAGGTGGGATATTATTTATTCAGTAGATATTTATGATCACCTCCAATCTAGACTAAGTTCTTTTCTTACCTATGCCACTGAAGCATTTATATGGTAAATATTGTGTTTTTGTCCCTTACATTTCACACACTGTGTTCTCAGTCTGTGAGCAATATGAGAATCACAGCTTTGTTTCCCTTTTCAAAATGTATGTTACATATGAGATATTCAATAGATATTTTCTTTAAAAAGTTTTTTTTATTTATTTACTTTCATTTTATTTGAAAGGCAGACACAGAAAGAGAGGGAGAGAGAAAAAGACACAGAGATCTTTCATCCTCTGATTCACTCCCCAAATGCTGCAACAACCAGAGCAGAGCTGGGCCAAGCCAAAGCCAGGAGACTAGAGCTCCATCTGGTCTTTCAATAGGAGTGGCATAGGGCCAAGTACTTCAGTCATCTTCTGCTGGCAAAGCTCTATACCACATCCTTGCCTCAATACACATTTTAAATCTGAGAATTAATGTTTGTGATAAATATGTTGGAAAGTGATATAACCATCAACAGTAGGGATTAGCGCCATTAATTATTTATCAAATATAACCTAAATGCACAGTTAGAAAATCTAATTCTATTGAAACACATATTGTAATCTGAATCTGTTTGCAAATTCCACTCTTTCCCTGATGCATAATTCAGTTTGAGTTTGTATAAAAAAGAAGCTCTGAAGGAAACCCAAATTACATTATGTAGAGACTTCCTAAAGGATTTAAACCTAAATGTTAATTACTCCTTTTTAGAATAATTTTAAGTCAAGATAGTTATCCTGTGAAGGATAATGTCAGATGGCATTTTGCCGTTATGACAAAATGGTCTGATTAAGTAATTCAGAAACATAAAAGAGTACAATGAAGTCTACTCTTTGAGCTGAATGGCGCTTCTAGGCAGGATCCAGTAATTGGGTAAATGTCTGGGTTTAATATTACTTAGTCAATTTCTTTCAAAAATATTTGCAAGATCCCCATTGAAAGCTTACTCTTGAAATTCACCTCTAGGAGGACTCTCTTAATATATCTTAGTTGAATTTTGAGTCATCAGAATTTTTTTAATGACGTTCCTATTTTCAGCTTATGTGCTAATTAAAAAGTCCTCCTGAAACACAAACTTTTTTTGTGTGATTTACTGGGGATTTTTATGCTTCAAAATTTTCCTAGAGAGGTGGGCAGTGAGGGGAGGGAATTTAGCTTTCTGCTCAAATGAGTATATGACACCAAAATATCCAGGTAAGAGTAAAAAATTCAGTAAGTTACACATGATAGTTTCCAGGTGACAAAAATGATGCTCTGCATGCAAATTTCTCTTTCCAGAAGACTATAAATTTAAATGGAAAAATGTACAATTCCATTTTGAATGATCTCCTATATAATTTTCATAGACTATTACATAGAATCATTAAGTATCATAACAAGGAGAAATCTTCCAGAGTTCCTGGAATTCTCCCTTCCATTTTCTTCACTCCAGCTCTTCATCATTCTTTTACATTAATGCTACTATCAATTCCTATTTTATCTTTATTTTTCATTACTGAGGAGGCTCCCAGGATATTTAAAACATTTAGTGAGTCATTGGTAGTTCCAAAAATATATATTGTGCACTTACTATGTGCCAACTTTTGTTCTGTAGTTGTATTATTTAATTGTAACACCCACTAGGTTACAAAATCCAGCAACAGTAAAAGATTGTTTCATACATGCAGCCCACATGAGCTAAGTTTAGCTATTTACTAGTTTTCTAGCACTGCTATAACCAAGTACAACAGACTGGGTGTTGTGAACCACAGAGATTTCTAGTCTCACAATTTGGGAATTAGCATCAATATCCTGGCAAGACTGGTTTATTCTGAAGCCTCTCTCTTTAGCTTTATCTTCTTTCCATGTATTCATATGATATTCTCTACAATTTGGTATCCCAATTTCCCTTTCTTATGAAAAGACTAATAATATTGGATTAGGGCTCACACTAAAACCCTCATTTTGACTCAGGTACAACTTTAAGAAGATCCTATCTTCAACACAGTCTTCTATGTTAAGAGTCACTGGGAATTCAGACTTCAGCATATGAATTGTGCAGTGAAGAAATTCAGCTCATAACAGGCATACGACATAAAAAGCTGAAACACAGACAAGCAAAGAAGTAATGAACTAAACTTTCTAGGACTTACATTTTCCTCTCACATTTAAGAAGACTGGAAGTAGAGAGTTAAGAAAAGATGTATCATTTTTGCTCACATGATTCCAGTGCTCTTCCATTTCTTTTTCTTATCCTTCACCCCCAGTCGGTTGTTAGTGTACCTGCTCTTCCCTTGTCCTTGTAGTCAGACAGAAAAAGAAATCCCCCAAAGGAAAAACAAATGCTAAGTACACTATATTGCAACATCTACTCCAACTTATTAGTTACAGCCATACCACATGGCCCAAGAAATTGCCTTTGCAAAAACAATTGGAATGTGCATTTTTAAACATTGTGCTTGTCACTGTCCTCAAAAATATAAGGATTCTATTAGAGGTACTTATGGGGGAATAGGTATTATGTAGAAATTTAAGACATGAGTTTTCAATAAAATGTATTATATGAATGAGAAAAATAAATAGATAAATTTATATATATGCTACCCAGTAGCTTTTTGTTGCTTAAAAAGTTTCCTTGGCAAGTTGGAAAAAGTACATTTTGTCAAAGTCCCTAGACTACTTTAGCATAATACAAAAGCTGTGTGGGTGAAATGCGAAGTAAAAAGTAATGAGTTTAGTCCATTCTCTTCATTTTATAGATTAACCATTATCTCACTTGGCTTACAGCCAGCTTGTAACTGAAGCATACATACTGGATGATGTCCACAGTGTTATATGATTACCCAAAATTACTGCTAGAATGAGTAGATTTAAGAAAGTCTTTTCACTGTGTATCTACTACTTTCCACAATGTAAGAACCGTCATAATAAATATAAGGATAAATATTTATATTGTAATTGATTTTTTAATCTTTAC
Organism: Oryctolagus cuniculus; assembly: GCF_964237555.1. Taxonomy (NCBI): domain Eukaryota; kingdom Metazoa; phylum Chordata; class Mammalia; order Lagomorpha; family Leporidae; genus Oryctolagus; species Oryctolagus cuniculus. The sequence goes on along the minus strand of NC_091453.1, from coordinate 105,342,544 downwards.
AAATACTAAGTTTTGGATTTTAAAGTTTTATTATATTTTAATTGAAAGTTTATTTAAACATCTTGCTAAAATTCCTCCCAAAGACACATAATATTATTACAGTGATTTCCAACATGTGGTACAGAGACAAATGACATTGGCATCATCTGGAAACTTGCTAGGAATGAAAATCATTGAGCCTTCCTAAACTATGTAGTCAGAAATTCTCTTGTATGTGAATTAACAAATCCTCCAGGTAATTTTGATTGTCATGAATGCTAAAGGTTAAGAATTCCTCTATTAATGGAAAGCAATTTATTATAATCTTGCTTCTGTTTTCCTCCATATAGTCCAATTCTAATCATCTTTTAAAGACAAAGACATATGACAGATTCTCCCAGAACATAACCTAGCAATATTTTATCACTTATCAAGTGTTACGTTGAAATCTAGATGTCAGTTTTAATTGAGCACTTAAGTAATAATAAAATGACCCCAGGAAAATAGAATAACTGGAAATAAATCCCTGTATACATATGACTTTGCTTTATAGTTCCTAAACTACCTTAATATAATTTACTACATCCCTTTCAGATTTCCCATGTGATTTGTCATAATTAACCTTTTCTAACTGCTTTGGTCTGCCCCTTTTCTGCTTCTCAGGTCAAAAATTGCATGTTTTGGGGATCTACTTTTTCCTAGATACTCTGTAATCTTTAAGGATGGTGTCTTGAATCTATGCCCAGTCTCATATACCACAGAGCACATTCTTCTAATCAGATGTCCCTGTTTCATGGTGTGCTTCATTCACCCTAGTATGTAGAAATTCTAGGTATAAAATTGCTTAATAAGTTTTCTGTCTCTCACCTTTATTTCTAAGTCTCTCACGAAACTTTCAAAAATGAGGAGGGAGCAAAACAGTGAGAAAGAGAGAAGAAATTAATGTTAAAGTAAGTCAAATTTTAATCTGTATAAATGCTGAATTTGTTTATGGGAATGTAAGAATTATTTGCAAAAATGTTAGTAAGTTTCAACTTGTAATTTTATGGTATGCAAGAAATAATTCACTTCCTAAATACTTTCATGATGCTGATAAAGGATATTTTCATTAGACAGGGTAAAGGAAGACTTTGTGAGGAAATGTAACATATAAACAAGCCACACATGCTTATGAAACCCAAGCACATAGCATCCTAGTCACAGGCAACAACAACTGCATTAAACAGATAAGGAGAAATCAATTGAAGCAAATGTATTTTTAGTTGAAAATTGAATTGCAAACATGACCCACATTTGTACAATAATATAGATGCTCTATAATATAAGTATATTCATATTATATTTGTTACCCTGATTTATTTTTCTTCTTAGCACTTAACATTCTTATAAAGTATAAGTTGTACATCGTCCCCTTTTCCCCCAAAATGCAAGCTATATGAATGCAGAGAATTTTTTTTTCATTATTGTATGCCTAATATCTAGAAAAATGCCTAATAGCTAGAATTCAGTAAATATAAATTGCATAATGAAAAATAGAAAACAACCCTTGGAACTTAAGATGCAATTCCATGGAAACCCTTGAACTGTCTTCTGATATGATTTTCATTTTTCAAAACACTGATCTGATAACAATGATAACTAAACCACAATATCTTCTCAATGACAAAGTAACAAACTACAGGAAGGATAATGAAACATCATGAACAACAATATGTTTACATTGAGCCAGCCTTACTGGTACTTTGTAATCATTATTATGATGTATATTAATGCAAACTAACTTTAAAAACTAACATTGAATGTAAACTCTCCATCTTTGGGTTTATGAAGCAGCAGCAAAAATAAAAAATATATTATTTTAATCACATATTTTGAACTTCAGGGAAAAACATACGTTTTGAAGTCAGTTTTAGTTTTCTTTCCAAGGACTTTATGCACAAATAAATTTCTTAGAGGTTGAAAAACAATATCAAAGCAGATTTTCATGCTAAATAACACTTCTGCTTTGACGAAAGTTCGAACATATTAGAACTATCCTATCATAGTGGTGGTAATTTGTCCAGACGAAGTCAGGATTTTTTGGTTAAATGTGTGAATTATATTATATTATATTACATTTGCCTTAAAATCATAACAATTTTTTGGTTTAGGATTTATTTCTTTGGGGCTAGTATTGTGGCTCTTGGGGATAAGCTGCCACCTGTGATACCAGTATCCATGTGAACACCAGTTCAAGTTCCAGTTGCTCCACTCTGATCCAGTTTCTAATCCAGTTACCTTCTGATGTACCTGGGAAATCAGCAGAAAATGTCCCTGGTACTTAGGCCTCTGGCACCCACATGGGACACCCAGATGGAATTCCAGCTTCCTAGCTTTGGCCTGTTTATTTATTTGAAAGGGGAGGGGCAGGGAAAGGGAGTAGGGGCAGGGGCGGGGAGGAAGAGAAAGAGAGAAAGAGAGAGAGATCTTCATCTGCTCGTTCACACCCCCCCCCCCCGCCCAAATGGCTGCAATGGTCAGGGCGGGTCAGGTTGAAGCCAAGAACTTCATCTGAGTCTCCCACATAGGCAGCATGGGTGGTAGGGACCAAAGTACTTGAGCGATCACCTACTGCCTCCCAGGGTTCACATTAGCAGGAAGTTCAGTCAGAAGTGAACCAGCTGGAACTCAAAAGCAGGCACTCAGATATGGGAAGTGGGTGTCTCACAAGACTACCTGCTATGGCACAAGATCCACTGTTTTGTTTCTTTACTTCCTTCTTTCTTTCTTTCATTCCTTCTTTCCTCCTCTCTCTTTCCCTCTTTTTCCTTCCCTTTCTCCCTCCTTCCCTCCCTTCCATCCTTCCTTGCTTCTTTCCTTCCTTTGAAAAGCAAAGAGACATGGAAACAAAAGTGGTTTTCCATTCACTGATTCACTCACCAAATCCCTACAACAGCCAAGATTGGGCCAGGCTGAAACTAGGAGCCTGGAATTCAGTCTGCATCTCTCACATGGATGACAAGGACCCAAGCACTTGAGCCATCTCCTGCTGCCTCCCAGGGTAGGCATTAGCAGGAAACTGGAATCAAAGAGTAGAGCCAATTTTGGAACTCACACACTCTGACATGGCATGCACACCAAATGCTTGCCCTAAATCATGAACTTTTCATAACTTAGATACCTTAAAAATGAAAGTGAAGAGTTTGTATTCAATTCGCTTTTTAATTATTTAAAATGGGATCAATTTTTTTTTTTTTTTGACAGGCAGAGTGGACAGTGAGACAGAGAGAAAGGTCTTCGTTTGCCGTTGGGTCACCCTCCAATGGCCGCCACGGCCAGCGCACCGCGCTGATCCGATGGCAGGAGCCAGGTACTTATCCTGGTCTCCCATGGGGTACAGGGCCCAAGGACTTGGGCCATCCTCCACTGCACTCCCTGGCCACAGCAGAGAGCTGGAAAATGGGATCAATTTTTAATGACCTTGAAAAAATGTAATGTTGGGTGTTTTAAGATAGCTACTGAGTAGCTTGATGTGTCATCATAGCATAATTGAGTAGAAAACTGACAAAAAGCTAAGTAGTAAATATTTTCAGGAATTGGAAATAGGCAGAAGACGACTCTGGCTCATGATAAAATGATTTTTAAAGCTTACATGCGGACTAATATTATGCTGAATTTCTGCCTTAAGGCAGTTACTTGACCCTGGCTAGGGATGGGGGTTGGGAAATCCAAGCATAGGACATAAGTCTCATTGAGGAAAGGAGGCCTAAATTACAGTTCATAGCAAGTGAAATAGCTGGAATATTCAGGGCTGAGTGTCACAAAGAATGGAGATATGCAGAGAAAATGCTATAATATCTAAATAATTTAAACTGAGTTATTCAATAAAAAGCTACCAATTCTTAGGATAAATTCCTATCAGTCCCAGGAAAGAATACCATTGGGGGACAAAACTATAGTGGAGTTCAACATGGTAAAAACATTTTCCAAGTTTGCATTATTTTTGAGATTTCTAGCGATATGAACCAAGGTGAAGAGAAACAGTGCAATATTCTGGCCATGCAGTAGATATCAGAAACAAGACAGTATCTTAGAAACAGAGTAAAATTAGCCCTAGAGGTAGTGCCAAAGAACATGGTAGAGTTGAGAACTACAAACTACTTCTCTTCACTAAATCAACAGTTAAGCTGGCAAAAACTTTCAGGATAAAGTTTTGCAGAACTCTGCACTCTAAAATCTTACAGCAACCAAAGGAATGCTAAACAAGGAAAGAAGCTGCTAATTCTCACTAACAGAACCTTGTGGCCTTTGTGCTTACCTGCTACCCTTCGCCATTCCTCAGCTTGGTGCTGGTCATGGGGAGGGAGGTCTGACATTCCTAGTGCAGTTTGTTGCCACCATTGAGGCAATATGAAGATTATTCTAAAAGCATTCCAGTTATATGTTTTGGTCTATCCAGTGACTTTTTGAAGGAATGAGTTATCACTCTGGTTTTGTTTTTCCTGCCTTGGACCTTTTTCAGGGCTGAAACAATCACGAAGGTAGCAGTTTCAAAAGTACTTAAAAGACTAATTTATTAGTAATAGCCACATAGGACAAGGAGAAGCAAGGGGCTAGCAACAGAGACACTGAAACACCTGAGAATGGAGAATTTGAAGGAGACACAAGAAGAAAGGGCTTTGAAAGGCTTCTGTATACACTGGATGATTTAGAAGGCCATACATATGTTCAGGGCTGAAAATATTCACAAAAATGTTTATAAAAGATCTTACGTTTTCAACTCTAGTTAAATTTAATGCTCTATAACAGCAGGAAATAATGGCTAAGGTATAGTTTTAATGTATCTGGATATTCATTAACTTATCACTCGTATCACTAGCTGACCAATATATTACCAGAAAATATATGCATGACAAAGACATATTCTGTGATGGCTGATTTTATATGTCAACTTGACTGTGCCATGGGTGTCCAGATATCTTGGTATTTCTCTAAGGATGTTTTTCACTGAATTTAAGAGTTAAATGTTAATAGGCTGAGTAAAGCAGATTGCTCTTCCTAATGTGAGTGGGCCTCATGCAATTAATTGAAGTTCTGAATAAAACAAAAGGCTAGCTCTTCTTTGAACAAGAAGTAATTTCTTCCTGTCTGATTATCTCAAGATGAAACCATTTTTTTCCTGCTTTTGACCTCCAACTTAAATGCCAGCTTTTCCTGTCTCTCAAGCCTGATGGGTTTCAGGCTTGAACAAGACCATCAAGCATTTTTTATCTCTTGCTAACTGTCTACAAATCTTGGGACTTTTCAGCTTCCATAGTCATGTGAAACAATTACTTTTAATAAAACACACACACACACACACACACCTGCTACTGGTTCTGTTCCTTAATATGCAGTGCTTAAAAATAGCTTAGAATATGCAATAAGCAAACAAGTTATACATGATATTAAAAGCAGCAACAACAAAGCAACAAACTATGGAAAGTGAAAAAAAAATCTGACTTCCAGAATTGGCACATTATGATACTCAAGTGCAGTACTCAACTAAAAATCAATGAGGCATTAAAAAAATGCGACCCATTCACAGCGAAACATTAATTTTTAGAAATTGTACTTGAGGAAGTTCAGACACTAGACTTGTTAAATAAAAAGTTTCATTAATTATAATAAATATGTGCAAATAACTACAGGAAACTATAAGAAGGTATCTCAGTAAATAGAGAATATCAGTCAAAGAAATTACAGAAACGAACCATATAGTAATTCTGGAATTAAAGTACATAACAATTAAAATTTTAACATTTATTTTTATTCACATAATAATTACACAGACTTATGAGTGTGATATTCTAAAATTTGTATAGAATATATACTGATGAAGTCAGGGCAATCTTTACTTCTATTTCCTTATCATTAACTGAGATAATTTTGAGCTCGTCTACTATCTTTTTTCATAAAATATAGAATTCTGTGGACTATAATTAGGTCACTGTGCTTTGAAGCACTGGAAATTCTTCATTCTATCTAATAGTGTTTTTGGACCCAATACCCAAATTCCTTCTAGTTCTTCTCTGGCATTCAAGTTATTACTATTCTATTGTATATCATAATACAGTATCATATCTTTTTTTATTTATTTGACAGTAGAGTTATAGACAGAGAGAGACAGAGAGAAAGGTCTTCCTTCCGTTGGTTCACTCCCCAAATGGCTGCCACAGCCGGCTCTGTGCCGATCTGAAGCCTGGAACCAGGTGCTTCTTTCTGGTCTCCCATGCAGGTGCAGAGCCCAAGCACTTGGGCCATCCTCCGCTGCCTTCCCTGGCCACAGCAGAGAGCTGGACTGGAAGAGGAGCAGCTGGGACTAGAACCTGGCGCTCATATGGGATGCTGGCGCCGCAGGCAGAGGATTAGCCAAGTGAGCCACGGCACCAGCCCAACAGTATCATATCTTAACATGTAGCATAGTATAGAAATGCAATTACTGAGATGCTCTGATCTGAACATATGGCAATTTCAACAGAGGGTATCATAGCATATTTTAGTAGGACCAAGAAAGAAACAATGATCATGATGATAGAACAAATTATATTATGTGTTCCTAGAGATGAAAGAAAAACGAATGAAAAAAACAACATAATAGGTGTTGAAGGAGGAAAGATCACATAAAAAGGAGCACAAGGAGTATGCAGAAATATTGTCCAATGTTTAAATGTCAAATTCTTGTTTCATGAAGTGCATTAATCTATACATCCAAGAAGATCACAAAACTCTAATAGGATGAACAGAAAGAAACTCACAGTAGGAAACATTATAATCAAACTGTTGAGAAACAAAACCAGAGATGATATTGATATCAATATAAGATAAGAGGTTTGTTACAGTATATGCACGGGATTCCTTATAAGATTAACAGCCAATTTCTCCTTGAAAACATGGAGACCTGGGCAGGGATTTGGTGTAGCAATTAAGCTGCTACTTGGAATATTCACATTTCATAATGGAATCCCTGGATTTGAGTCCTGAGTCTGCTTCAGATTCCAGATTTCTGCTAATGTACAGCCTGGGAGGCAATAGATGATGTCTCAATTATTTGTGTCCCTGCCACCCATGTGTGAGACACAGACTGAATTATGGGCTGCTGGCTTTGACCTAGCCTGGCCCTGCAGTTGCAGGCATTTGGGGAGTGAACACGTATGGAGTGAACAAGTGTGTGGAGCAGCCGGGACTAGAACTGGCACCCATATGGGATGCCAACACTGCATGTGGTGGCTTTACCTGCTACGCCACAGCGCTGGGCCCAAAAAGAGTCTTTAAGATTGAAATGAAGTTACACTACACAGTAACTCAAGGCCATATGAAGAAATACAGATTCTGGTAATGGTAACTTCATAGACAAATATAAATTTAATATTATCTATTTTTGGTCTGTGACACTATTTTTCCGTATTAATTTTAATCTATAAAACAATTATATATCTAAGTTATTGGGCATACAATAAATACATGTCATGGCAGTAACAACATGAAGGGAGAGAAATTGTATAGAGCAGAGTTTTGTATATCATTGAAGTTTATTTGGCATTAATATAAGGTGGGTTGATATAAATAAAGACATTGATTGTAGTTTCCAAAGTAACTGCTAGGCAATAGCTAAAAATATCTAGAGAGAATTACATGAGAAGAGTGCCAAACGAGAAGAAAGGAAGACAGACAGAATTGGAGGAATTAAAGAACAAAGATGAAAGAAAATATACAGTCAACAAAGAACAAAATGGCAGAAGTAAGTTGTTCCTTATCAGTAACTATATTAATGTAGATAGATGAAAGTTCCCTTTGAAAGTCAGAGACTGGTAAATGAATAAAAAGTATAAAAATGTGGAATGTCTACAAAAAACTCACTTTAAATATAAATATAAATACTTTGAAAGGATGAAAATAGATATTTAATGAAAATTGCAACAAAAAAGAACTGGCGTTGTTATTCTAATATCAGAAGAAATAGTACTAGACACTGAGTTAAATATTTTACAAGAGACAAAGAAAGACATTTTATTTTGATGAAAGGGCTTGAAACATCAGGAAGTAGCAACAATTGGGGTTAGTGTCTAGCATAGCTGTTAAGATATTGGTTAGGATTCCTGTATTCTGTACCAGAGTGTGTAGGTTCAAGTTTCAGTTCTGCTGTGAATTTTAGTTTCCTGATAATGCACATGGTGGGATGAAGCAGTATACTCAAGTAGTTGAGTCTCTGCCACTCACCTGGGAAACCTTGACCTAAGCCACCCAGTCCATTTCAGACACTTGAGGAGTGAACCAGACTACAGGAGTGCTTTCTCTCTCTCTTTCTCTCCCCTTCCACCACTTAAATAAATAAATAAAATATTTAAAAAGATATTAGGGCAATTATGAATTATATGCAGCTAACAATGAGTCTCACACTATATAAAGCTAAATTGAGAAAATTTAGTGGAGCAAAAGTTCCACAATAATAGTTGGAAACTCAATACTCACTTTTAGTAATTATTACTAATATTAGACAGAACATCAATAGGTAGAACACTTCAGTAATAGTATACAGCAACTAGAAATATCAGATGTAACACTCCCCTTCAAGCAGCCCTCTCTCCTCAAAACCATGACAATATGCATGCTCCATAAGTGCATATGGAAATTTTTCCAGGATAGAACATGTTAAAAGTCAAAAGCAATCTGAATAAAATTTAAAAATTATCAAATCATAAAATTGTCCTCTGCAACCACAAATAAATGAAACCAGAAATTCATAAGAAAGCTTGAAATTCACAAATGTGTGGAAAATAAATCACACATTCTTAAACAACTGATATATCAAAGAAGAAAACAGGGGAGCTCTAAAGTACTTCCAGACAAATAAAAAATATCAAAAGTTATAATTTGCATTAAAATCAGTACTCAGAGTAAACTTGTAGCTGCAAATGTCTGCATTAAAAAAGAAAGATCAATAACCTAATTTTACACCTTAAATAACTAGAATAAAAAGAGCAAACTAACTCAAAGCTATCAGAAAGTAAGCAGTGATAAAGATTAAAATGGAGATAAGCCAAATAGAGAGTAAAAAAAATAACAGGGAAAAAAATCAATGAAGCTAAAATTGTTCTTTAAAACAACTGAATTTCTAACTATTTAGCTACAGTGACTAGGAAAAAAGAAAGATTCAAATTACCAAAGTCAGAAGTGTAAGTGATAATACTACTATCAAGCTAACAGAAATAAAAGAATTGTAAGAAAATGAACAAATACTTTTCAAACAAATTAGAAAATTAGATTAAATGGATTCCCTATAAGCACAAAAACTGCCACAACTGGTTTAAGAAAAAATTCGAGAATGAGAGTAGATATACAAGTATAGTTATTTAATTGATAATAAAGAAACCTCCTCGAAAGAAAATCTATATATATGAAATATATGAAATTTGATCACCTTAAATTTTTTTTAAGATTTATTAATTTATTTTCCTTGAAAGTCAGAGTTACACAGAGAGAAGAGAGGCAGAGAGAGAGAGAGAGAGAGAGAGAGAGAGAGAAAGAGAAAGAGGACTTCCATCCGATGGTTCACTACCCAGATGGCCGCAAATGCCAGGAGCCAGGAGCTTCTTCCAGGTCTCCCACATGGGTGCAGCGGCCCAAGGACTTGGACCATCTTCTACTGCTTTCCCAGGCCATAGCAGAGAGCTGGATTGGAAGAGGAGCTGTGGGGACTAGAACAGGCGCCCATATGGGATGCTGGCATTTCAGGCCAGGGCATTAACCTACTGCACCACAGCGCCGGCCCCCGCCTTAAAACATTTTAAAAAACAAAGAAATAATTTTTTAAAACAGAATCTTAAATAACATATTGTAAGAATCAGATACCAAACTACATTTTAAGGAATAGTGATACAGAAATGAAACCAGTGCAGTTAAAGCAAAACTCAGTTGGATAGAGTTATCATTCTAACAATAATAAATTAATTTCAAGTTAGAGTTCAAATACACACATCAGTTCCATTTTATTACAGGGTTTGTGCCATTAATATTGAAGAATATAAGGCAAATGCAGAATAGAGCAAATGAATTAACTGAAAAAAAGAACTAGTGGCTTAACTAAATTAATTATATCAAGCAATGAATATCAACCATTTGCAAACCCTCCTATAAAATACAAAAGGAGGAAATACTTTTTAACCCACTCTATAATACTAGTGTGGCCTTGATTCAAATAGTAGACTAGGGCATTGCAAAAAAAAAATCTACAGAGCAGTAACCTAGATGTATATAGATACGAATATCAACAAATTGCAAGTAAATAAAATCGGGATCAGTGCTGTGGCATAGTGTGCCACTTGCATTTCTGGCATCCCATATGGGTGCCAGTTCAAGTCCTGGCTGGTCCATTTCCAATCCAGCTCTCTGCTATGGCCTAGAAAAGCAGTAGAAGATGGCAGCATGGAAGACTTGGAAGAAGTTCCTGGCCACTGGCTTCAGAACAGCTCAGCTCTCGCAGTTTGCAGCCATTTGAGGAGTGAACCAGCAGATGGAAAACTTATCTCTCTCTGCCTCTGCCTCTCTGTAACTCTCTGTCTTTAAAATGAATAAAATTTAAAAAAGTAAATAGCCAGTGAGATTGTTCTAAGAAATCAAAGGTATTTTAACATATAAAGACCAGGGGCCAACTTTGTGCCACTGAGGTTTAAGCTGCCTCCTGCAACACCAGCATGCCCTATGGGCACCAGTTGCAATCCTGGCTGCTCCACTTCTGATCAAGCTTCTTGCTAATGTGCCTGGGAAAGCAGCAGAAGACAGCTCAAGTTCTTCAGCCCATACCATGCCACACATATAAGAGGCCTGCTTCAGCCTGGCCCAGTCCTAGTTATTGAGGCCCTTTGTGGAGTGAAATACCAGGGAAATTCATCAACACAATGTAAGACATTTCTGAAACTTACCCAGCTATAACATATTCAATGACAAAAGACTGAAAATTCCACCCCTCTCCCAACTTCAGAAAAAAGGCAAGGCTGCCCAAATTGGTTACTCCCATTTAAAATTATACCATAGGTTCTAATCAGAGCAATTAGTGAAGAAAAGTAAATAAAAGGCATTTTTGTTGGAGAGAAAGAAGGGAAACTATGCTTATTTACAAATAACATGTAGAAAATAAAAGATACACCCACACAAATGCAGTAAGTTAGAGCAAATAAACAATTCAGCAAAATAGCAAGATAAAAGAACACAACATAAACAGTTACATTTTATACACCAGCAGTTTTAAAAAGAATTGAAGAAAACCATTTAACTTATAATAACAAAAAGAATAAAATGCTCGGAGTAATTGTATTTGAGAATCAAAGTAAACAGAGCAACAAAAGCTACATATAAAGGATGGAAATCCTGAGGCTGAAAATACAAAATGAAGTGAACATTTCACTGGAAGCACATAACAGTAGTACAGCACCTATAGAAGAAAACGTTAATGAACTTGACAAGTCAATAAAATTTTTTGGAAGAGAAGCACAAAGAGAAACATAAATCAATGGGTCAGGTGCTTGGAGCAGCAGTCAAGATTCCACTTGGGAAACCTGCTCTTATATTGGAGTCTCTGTGTTTAATTTCTGGTACCATTTCCAATCCAGCTTCCTGTGATTGCACACCTGGGGAGGGAGCAGATAACAGTTTTAGAACTTGGTTCCCTGCCATTTATGTAGGAGACCTAGAATGAGTTCCAGGCTCCTGATTGCAGCCTGTCCCAGCCCTGGCTGTTGCCAGAATTTGGAGAGTAAAACAGTCAATGGAAGGCATCTCTCTGACTCCTGAATTAATTAATTAATTCTTTAATCAACAAATATTCAGTAAATCTTCAGATGTTAAACCATCTGACATACATGCAATTATAATTCCAAAATGAAAAAAGCAAAAATAATAAATACAAGTTTTTATAACATATGCAGAATTAAAATTAAAAGTGTATAAAGAAGTGTGGGTAAACTACAATTAATTAGTACAATCTTGTTTAAAGATAGATTGTGATAAAGAAAGCTATCATAAAGTCTGAAACAAACATTATGAGTAAAACATTGACCAATGAAAAATATTAAATGTAATGCTAAAAATACTCAGTAAGGAAATTGGAAAGAGGAAAGCTAATAAAAACATGATCAGAATGAAAAAAATTAGTTGGCTGAAAAATAATATTTCATCATTTAATGATGTTCCTGAAAGGATTGTCCATGGGTGAATATATACAGTCTACAAAATCCATTATTTTAAAGACAAAGATCCTCAAAGATAAAATGATAAAGATATACCATACAATACTGATGTGCCAATCAAAGACAGCATAAACAGCTATTAAAATTAAACTTTAGAAAAAAGGATATTAGTTGATTCCTATTGAAATTCCAATGACATGTGTTTACAGAAATATAAAAAAACTAAAACTCACATAAAATCACAAATGACTCTGCTGTGGTTTGGATATATTTTAAATGTGTACCTCAAAACTTCATGTGTTGGAAGGTTGGTCACTAGTAATAAGAGCTGTGGCCTAGTGAAAGGTTGTTAGGTCGCTGGAGCAATGGCCTCAGAGGGAATGAGAGCAATTCTCAGAGGACTCTAGTTAGTTCTCATGAGAGTGAATTGCTAAAAAAGAGCCAAGTCTGATCCCTGAATCCCTCTGGTTTCCTGTCTCACCAAGTGATCACTTCCACATGCAGTCCTCCATTGTTACATCATCTGCACAACTCAATTTATCATTATCAAAAATAAAAGAGGGTCAAAGTGCTGTCCATAAACCCTACAGACATGAAAATGATAATGCCACCATTGTTAAATTTAGAAACACAAAATTGACAATTTAACTGAAAGAAATTCTTTGCAAAAATTCAACTCACCACTGTCAACTTTATATGAAAGAGAAAAATCTAACATTTATATATTAAATAAATTTACTTTGTTATAAAAATCTTTCCCATAAAGGTGGAGGTTAGACTAGTTGCTAAGAACCCAGTTATGCTGCCTGAGTTCCACATCAGAGTGCCTGGATTTGATACTTGACTCCATCTCCTGACTCATGGTTCCTGCTAAAACAAACCCTAGAAAGTAATGATTGTGGCACAAGCAATTGGCTTCCTGTCCCCAAGGTGAGAGACCTGGATTGAATTCCTGGCTCCTAGCTTCAGCTCAGCCTAGTCTTGGCTATTGTAGTAGGCATTTGCAAAATGGAATTTTGTATAGAAGTTCTTTCACTTTCTCTTTCTGTCTCTTAGCTTTTCAAAAATAATGAAAAAGAACCACAATTTCTCACTAAGAAACATCTAGGTCCAGATGATTTCATTGCTGAATTTTAGAAGATATTTAAAATCATAATGCTAATACTATATAAACTCCTTATGAAAATAGCTGAGGCACAAATTATCTTTACACTTTTTAGAAGGCAAACACATCATTATATAAAATCATGCCAACACTAAGAGAAAGCAAAATGTAGACAAATAATCCTCATGAAGATAGATGTGAATGCCTCCCAAAATTATTAGCAAAGTGAATACAAAAATACTTTTAAGAGACAATATATTCCAGAACATAAGGTTGGTTTAACATTAAAATAAAAAGTGTCTTACTATATTAACAACATAATGGAGATAAATAACATCTTTAACTTAAATGAAGCCCCACAAGCATTTGAATAAATCCAGCACCCATTCCTAATAAAAGAAAACAAACCAGAAACTTTCAACAGATTAGGAACAAAAGAGGTATTCTCCACCTGATAAAAGACATCTGTGATAAATCTGGAGAGAGTTTCACACTTAAGGATAAAGACTGAATGTTTTTACTTAAGATTGAAGAATAGTTTTTTTTTTTTCATATGTTCCTAGTGATTGGCATATAGCATTTTACTGAAAGGTTTCTATGTTGCCATAAGGCAAAACAAAGAAATTAGAGGCAAATTGGTACATATATATCATTTTATTCAGAGATGACACGGTCATGTATATAGAACATCATAAGGTTTGTATAAGAATCTGTAAGAGCTAATCAATAAACTTCACCAAACACCAGATATGAGGTCAGGATCAGTTGTATGTATATGCTGGGGAAAAAATCAAAAACTTAAAATGTGTCATAGACATTTGCATATGATTTGCACTAAAATGCCTAGGAAATCATATTTACAATATACCACGATTTGTACATCAAACTATTGATAATGGAAAATTTTACGAATGGAAATTGAAATCATCACCCATCAAAAATTAGAAGATTCAATACTGATAAAATATAATATTTTACAAACTTGGCTAATGATTCAGTGCAGTATTGACTAAAATTTCTGTAGACTATTTCTATGTAAGTATATAAGATTCTAAAAATTATATGTTAATGCAAAGAAATGATAGCAGATAAAAATTTGAAATTAAACATTAACACATGAACTATGGAATCTCAAAATTTGCCTTAAGTTTATTTATTTGCATTTTATTTGAAAGTAACAGAGACAGAGAGAGATCTTCCATCTGCTGGTTCACTCTCCACATGCCTGCAACAACGAGGGCTGGGCTAAGTCCAATTCAGAAACTCAGAACTCCCAGGTGGGTGGCAGGAACCCAAGTACCTGCATCATCTCTGCTGCCTTACAGCATATGCATTAGCATGAAGTGGGTCAGAAATAGAGGAGTTGATACTTGAACAAGGCACTTTAACATTGAATCCAAGCATCCCAAGTGGCAGCTTAACCTCTGTGCCAAATGAAAACTCCTAAGATTTGCCTTACAACATTCAAAAGAGTGCAGTACTATAGTACTGCAACAGAATGGAGAATCCAGAATTATATACACAGATATACAAAGGGTATTTAAAAAGTTCATGGAAAATGCATATTATGAAAAAAATTATTCAAGTGTTTCATAAAGAATTGTATAAAAATTTATCTGTCAATTCCATTTTCCCATAAACTTGAAGTATCTTCATGTAGTTCACTCATTTTTCATATTAATGTTCTGATAACCCAATGAGGAAAGCATAATGTTTTCAAAAAAGTTACATGGAGCAATAAATATCAATAAAAATGATAAAAGACAACTTTTATTCTTACCTCATACTATACACAAATATTGAGTGCAGTGCATCACGGAACTGAAAGTAAAATGCAGAACTGTAGTATTTAGCAAAGAAAATGTGAAATGTCTTTCCATCCTTGGTGCAGCAATGTTCCTCAAATAGGGAATAGTGAGCATAAATGGAAAAATATATAAATTACACAGATCAAAACTAAAAATCACTGCTTTATAAAGGACACCAGTAGGCAATTGAAAGACAACAGAAACTGGGGAAAAATATTCAGAAAACAGATCTAACAAATCAATTTTATGCACAATATATAAACAGCTCCTACACCACAATAACTCAAAACTGTGTTAGGTAAAAATATTTGAAAATATACTCCATGCACAAAAAATACATTTAAGATTCAGACATTAGAATATGAAAATACGTAATACCCACACAAATGGCTAAAATAAACAATGCTGATGATACAAAGTGTTTTCTATGATGTGGAATAAGGTGATTCTCATTAACTGCAAAAATATAATTTCCAAACTTGACTCAATATGAAGCACAATATCAAATTAGCTTTACATTTGTGCCACAGAGAAAGCTCCACATCAAGATGTTTTTAGTATGAATGTGATGTAACATAATACAGAGATTTGCAAAAACATCATAAAATGTACAATGGACATGTAAAATGGTACAATCACTTTGGGAAATATTTTAGACAAATTCTTATGAAACTTTAATAAATTATTTATTAAATTTAGAATTTAAGGTAATGCCTAATTTTCTTAAAATGAGTATGTCATCTTGCAAAGTTAAACTGGAAGTATTTGGAGACAAATTTTTTTATTAAAATAAATCAGTTTTTATTTTTGGATATTCTGGTATGGATAGTCTAGCTTTAAAAAAGGTTATCATACTGGTATGTATTGCTTACTTGAAGAATCTAAAATCAATTGTATCAATTCATAGTCTTAGACAAAAATATGTGCAAATATATTTAACTTTCTAATAAGTATGATTAATTTGTAGCAATACCAAATTAAGGTTGGTGTCCTTTGTGAAAAGTTATAAAACACTTAAATTTTATTAATTGGAAACAATTTATTGTCTAGAAAAATGTGTTAATATAAAACTACTAAATGAATAAAAGTATCTAAAATTAGTAGTATGAAAAGTGCCATATTGGTTTTAATTCAAACATTTAAAAATTTTGACCTTTGTTTTCTTATACATACAGTGAAATTACTTAACAATGTTTTTGTTTGTTCAGATAAAATCCCAGCACTGAGTCAAATGCATTTACTCTATCATCTTAGATCACTTGTGTTGTTAAAATAAAGAAGTACATTATATAGCAGAGGTAGAATAATTATGAGCCTCAATACTCAATTAAGATAAATTATTTTATGTTCAAAGGTATAATAGGAACAGTGAAAAATGTAGGAGCCTAAAAGAATTATTATGAGGCCGGCTCTGTGGTGTAGTGGGCTAAGCCTCTGCCTATGGCACTGGCATCCCATATGGGTGCTGGTTCTAGTCCTGGATACTCATCTTCTGATCCAACTCTATGCTATGACCTGGGAAAGCAGTAGAAGATGGCCCAAGTGGTTGGACCCCTATGCCTGTGTGGGACACCCAGAAGAAGCTCCTGGTTCCTAGTTTTAGGTCAGCTAAACTTGAGCTGTTGTGGTCATTTGGGAACTGAATCAGCAGATGGAAGACCTTTCTCTCTGCCTCTCCCTCTCTCTGCCTATAACTCTACCTTTCAAATAAATAAAATAATAAAATCTTAAAAAAAAATTATTAAGTGACTATGAGACTAATTCAAAGTTTGTTTAAACTATTGATATATATACAATTCTATATCTGATATAAATGACCAGAAATTTAGTATGTGCATCTTTACAAGGGTACTTCAAAAATTTTGTGGAGAAAGAGAAATAAAAGTTAATTTTATTTCAAAACATTTTGAAATCCTTTATAGTTTCCTCATAATACACATTTCAATGAACTTTTTGAAGGCTTTTTCTATTAGAAAAAAAGATCTCTTTTTATCTATAATAGATAAATTTTACAAAAATTACTAATCAAATTTGAAGGAAGAAAACTTTTTTTAATTTACTTTTTTTCATTTTCTTCTTAATTGCCTCTGGCTCTAATTTAATAAAGCTGGATAGATGGGCACATAGGAATCTATATATTTATATCTGTACCTACCTATCATACACATATGATGCTATAAATATGTATATATATTCATATCTAAATTCATATAGATGTATCATTGTTTTATTCTATTTTCCATAAGTACAATCAGATTTTCTGGTAAAGGAAATAAAAGAAAACCAGTTAACACATTATGTTACAAATTTGAAATAGAATAAGTATAAATGATTTAAAACAAAATGTGTACATAGGAAGTTACATAAATATCTACTTCTTTAACACACTCAGTATGTTGTAATGACTACTAATACATTTGACACACCTGCTATGCATAAGAATTTCTAACAATGCTATGCAAATCTTGGCATGTTTTATCTTAAATTCTAAAGATCTGTAATCCTTTCTAAATGAATTAGCACCTGTATAACTTGAAATTACAAACAAGCATATTCTGTCTGTACAAATAAATCAAAAAAGGGAAAATCAGCAGGAACTTAATGTACATGTATAGTAACAGCAATCAGTATGACCAGAGCAACAGCAGTAATAGAATGTCAACACACCCCTGCCACACAACTGGTATTTGCAGGTAGCCATCTATTTTTTTTTTTTTTTTGACAGGCAGAGTGGACAGCGAGAGAGAGAGAGACAGAGAGAAAGGTCTTCCTTTTGCAGTTGGTTCACCCTCCAATGGCCGCCACGGCCAGTGTGCTGCGGCCGGCGCACCACGCTGATCCGATGGCAGGAGCCAGGTACTTATCCTGGTCTCCCATGGGGTGCAGGGCCCAAGGACTTGGGCCATCCTACACTGTACTGCCTGGCCACAGCAGAGAGCTGGCCTGGAAGAGGAGCAACCGGACAGAATCCGGCACCCCGACCAGGACTAGAAGCCGGTATGCCGGCACTGCAAGGCGGAGGATTAGCCTAGTGAGCCACGGCACCGGCCTGCCATTTATTTCATCTATTTCACCTGCAAGCTGTTTTCGCTCAGCCATCCAAACTAAGCACCATCAAATTTAGATTTCTGAAATATAAGGGCAAAGAAAAAAAAATCATTGAAATCAGTCTGGGAGAAGAGACACATTACCTACGTGTGTGTATCAAAATGAATGACAGCAGATATCTCATCTGAAATCATAGAGGCTAGAAGGAAGTGGTACAACATATTTCAGTTTCTAAAAGAAGGAAAATATTATATTCAGCAAACTATGTTTCATGAATGAAGAGAAAATAAAGACATTATCAGAATTAGAAAACTTGTAACAGTACAATTATCAAATTCAAGAAATTTACTATAGATCAAATTAACCATCTGGTCTTAATTACATATTCCAAAATTTTCATATTCCATTGTTCCAATAATATATTTTTTCCAATAATATATTTTTTAGGTAGGATAAACTTTACATAAGTGATGCAAGTGGAAAAAGGGACTATTGGAATAGGAAGAACATTCTGAAGATAAGATCTGAAATCATCTTTAAATAATGCCTTACTTAATAAAATTTTTCCTAGCTATGAATTAAAAATAAGATTCTGTGTTATAAATATTTGTCAGAATTCCTTCTCTCCATTACACTTGCAGCGCATTTTTAGCTTTTTTTCTCTCAGACAATATTGAGATTTGAAAGACAATTAATGTGTCAAAAGTTCCTCTTCCATTTGTGTTGTTTGAGGTTTCCTTGTAACAAAATGTAAGCCATTTATTTTGGCAAAGAACACTATGTAAGTGATATTGTATCCATTTTATTTAAATTATAGAGTAATGCACTAGTAAAGAAAATAATGCAAATCAAATACATAACCTGGTTTTATAAATTGAACTCTGATATACTGTCATCCAGGTGAAGAAACAATGTTGCCAACTACTTCAGGAACCCCTTCTAGTAGATCATCTTAATTGAAACTTCTCCCAACATCCTAAAGTATATTAATAGTGCACTAATCACTTACTTATAGCTTTGTCATTTACTTACTTATCTTTAACATACACTTTTGACATATGTCTTTAAAAAATTTTTAGGGGCTAGTATTGTGGTGTAGCAGGTTAAGCCGCCATCTGCAGAGGTAGGATCTGGGAAGTAGAGCAGCCAGGACTTGAACTAGTGCCCATAATGGATGCTGGCATCACAGATGGTGACTTTACTTGCTACCAATGCTGACCTTACAATATAATTTTTGATTCATTAAACTCTAATGCTATTTAGCACTTTTAACCTTTTCCAAAGGAATATATTAAAGACAATTAAATTTCTTTTATACCTTCTAACCCAATTTGCTGTGTATTTCATTACATGTATTTTAACTCACCATTAGATGATGATTATGTTTTACTACGAATTTTTGGTTTTTAGTCTACCCATGCATTAACTTTATCTTCATTCACTCCTTCTTGCATGTCTGACCTTCCTCTTAATCATGTATTTTAGTTTAATGTGCTGCCAAAGTGAGTACTTCTTTTTTTTTAAATTTTTTTAAAAAAATTTATTTGACAGGTAGAGTTATAGACAGTGAGAGAGAGAGAAAGAGAGGTCTTCCTTCTGTTGGTTCACCCGCCAAATGGCCGCCACGGCTGGCACTGTGCCAATCCGAAGCCAGAAGCCAGGTACTTCCTCCTGGTCTCCCATGCGGGTGCAAGGCCCAAGCACTTGGGCCATCCTCCACTGCCCTCCCGGGCCACAGCAGAGAGCTGGACTGGAAGAGGGGCAACCGGGACTAGAACCCAGCGCCCATATGGGATGCCAGCACTGCAGGTGGAGGATTAACCAAGTAAGCCATGGCGCCGGCCTTGTAAGTACTTCTTAACCATGTATTTTTATTTATTTTTCTCCCTGAAGAACTACCTATAGTACAAATCGGCTGTTGTCAAATTCACTCAGCTCTTCTTTATGTTAAGATTGCTTATTTCACTGTGTTTTTTTGCATAGAATTTTTCACTAATACAGAAATCTAAGAAGGGCAGTTATTAAAGCACTTTAAAGACATAAATGCACAGTGTTACAGCTTCTATTATGTCTAGTGAAAAGTAAGTCATAATTTAAATCATTGTTTCCCGGAAAGTAATCTATTTTCTCATTATCTTTGTCTTTGATATTCAGCAGTCTTACTAGATAGCTAGGTATGGATATCCTTTAAAATTATTTATTTTAAAAACTTTTTTCAGGGTCACTGCTGTGTCATAGCTGGTAAAGCCACCGCAGTGCTTGCATCTCATGTGGGCACTGGCTCAAGACCTGACTGCTCCTCTGAGGTGGGTTCAGATAACAGGCATCTAAAGGAAAAGGCCACGGAGAGAAACGAGAGGGTGAAGTAAGAAAATGCGAGTGCTTCAAAATGTTTGTGGGAAAACAGAATTAAAAGATAAGTTTATTTTTTCAAATTCATGTGATTTTTATAGTATATCCTTTCCATGAATGTTTTGAAAACAATTCCTGTGTGTAGAGTTCGTTGAGATTTGTTTTATCAGTCAGCAATCTGGTTAATTTCAGAAGGAAGTTACACTTTGCCATCTGTTTTCTGCGGTTATAGAGTTTTGGTTTTAAAGCCTTTACCATACTATGTGGATATATATATGTGTGTGTGTTAGATTCATTCCTGCTCAGTATAGAATAAGCTTATACATTTATGACCAATTCCCATTAATTACTAGCATGGGATCTAATTCCCTCCTGGTTGTTTTTTAGATCTTTTGGATAGAATACTGTGGCACTATCTACACCATCCTGTCAGATATACAATTTATTGACTACTAGGATGGAAAGAGAACAGAACAATGAAAGAAATAATAATAAAGAATTTATTTATCCTTTCTGAGCACTTGATGTGTGCTGCCATGTTCCTTGAACCAGAACCAGAAGGGCTCTCCTGGATATTATTCTGACTGGTGTGTGCTGCCCACTTCATTTTTCCTATGCAGCTAAATGGAATGCCAGAGAAAAATCGTAAATTTACTGCCAGTATAGTGGGGCAATTAATTTTGGTCTTCTTCCCCATTCTCTTTGCTATTATTTACTTTTTAATGTCATCAAATATTTGAGACACTCAACTAGGTCTAGGTTACATTTGTGTGAATGTACATGTTTTCTTCGTAGATGTTTACTCCACTAGATTACAAGTATTTTTCTGTGTTTGCTCACAAGTTGGTATTTGGTATCTCACAGAGTGTCCATCACAAGATGGACAATTAGAAATAATCTGATATTTCTTTCTTCATAGTTATCCTCATTTTAAACACCTTTTTTCTAATAGAATCATTGTTACTTACCCATGGCATTGCCATACTTTCCTAAAACCTATTTTAATGGTAACTGAATTTCTATCATTTTATATAATAATGCATGAAAACTTTATTTTTCCATTTTTAATTTAGTCTATTTTATTGTTTCATTACTATCAGTAACCTCGAAACAAATAATAATATACGGATGCTCCTTGACTTGCAAAAGGCCAAGTCCTGTTAAAACCTTTGTAAATTGAAAATATGGCAAATACGATAAATTGAAAATGCATTTTCTTGGGGCTGGCATTGTGCTATAGCTGGTAAAGCTGCTGCCCTCAGTGTCTGCATCCCAGGTGGGTGCCAGTTCTAGTCCTGGCTGTTCCTCTTCCAATCCAGCTCTCAGCTATGGCCTGGGAAAGCAGTAGAAGATGGCCCAAGTCCTTGGGCCCCTGTACCCACGTGGGAGACCTGGAAGAAGCTCCAGCTCTGGCCATTGCAGCCATTTGGGGAGTGAAACAGCAGATGGAAGACCTCTCTCACTCTCTCTCCATCTCTGCCTTTCAAATAATAAATAAATAAATCTTTTAAAAAAGATAACGCATTTTCTTTTTCTTTATAGATTTTTATTGGATTTTTAATTTTTTATTTATATAAAGTAAACAAATTTCATGTATTATATATACATATATATATATATATAGATTTAGGAACATAGTGCATTCAGCTTACCAGATTTCATTGTACATTGCTGGTTGTTTCCCCTTATGACCTACTGGCCAAGTTGAATCTGTTGCCCACTTTTGCAAAAGTATTCTACTTTATATTGCTAGCCCTTGAAAATAATCGAAAATTCTAAGTACAATTTCTCCCAAATGCAAAACATATCTCACCATCATACAATTGAAAAATCCCAAGTCAAAACATCATAAATTTTGGGCCATCTGTATATGCCTTTGTGCAATTAAGATTTTTTTTTTAAGGAAAACTTGTAAGGAGAGAATTTCTTAGTTTTTAAGACGATTTCATACCTTTTTTTCCCATGAGAGTGGTGAAACCAGTTGAACTTCTGATCAGGGTTGTGTTAGCCATTTATTTATTAGACAGTCGATCTATCATATTACCATACATAAAATATCTTCCAAATTGGCAGAAGAATTATATATTATCACCCTTAAATTATTTGCTTTTTTATCACAAGTGAGCCTGCACATTTGTTCAGATGATTACTAGCAATATAACGGCAGGAAAGGGCAAAAACTCTATTTTCTCAATTTTTTCTCCCAATGTGTTTCCTGTGACTCTTCCTATTTCATCTTATTAATATGTAAGTTCTTTTTATCTGAAAAGAATTAGCCTTTTACCTGTAAAATAAGTTTCATATATTTTCTCAGTGTGTAATTTCTTTTTAACATCACTTATAATATCTTTGCTGTGAGAATTTTAAATTTTATATGGACAAGACTGTTTATTCTTTTATTAAAGGTATCATTGATTTTATGGCTGGAAGATCATTTTTCAACCCAAGATGTATTTCTTACAGTGTTTTTGTGGTTTCAATTTTCATACTGAGTTCTGTATTTTATGTGAAATATATTTTATGATATGCTGTGGGACAGATATTGAACTCTATTTATTCCAAAGTGTTTATTAATTAATACAGAAACATTTTCCAAAATGTGTTTGTATTCTGATTTAAAATGCTACTTTATCATATTCCAAATTTTTGTATCAAATTTTCTTTATGGGTGCCTGCACTGTAACGTAGCAGGCTAAGCCTCCGCCTGCAGTGCTGGCATCCCATACAGGCTCTGGTTCATGTCCCAGCTGCTATTCTTCCAATTCAGCTCTCAGTTTATAACCTGGGAAAGCAGTAGGAGATGACTCAAGTGCTGGGGTTCCTGTACCTACGTGAGAGACCCGGAAGAAGTTTCTGGCTCCTGGCTTTAGGTCGGCTCAGCTGCAGTAGTTGTAGCCATCCGGGGAGTGAACCAGGAGATGGAAGACCTTTCTCTCTGTCTCTCCCTCTCTCTGTTTGTAACTCTGCTTCTCAAATAAATAAATAAAATCTTTATTTTTTTCCATGATTTTTCTTGTGTTGCATGGATATGTGAAAGGCTAGTCTGTGTGGCTAGTTTATGAGGTTTGAAAGATTTCACAAGATCTGAGGACTTAGCAGAGATAGGCTTTATTCACTTCCCAAGAGATGAAAGAAGCCAGATACCATAGGCAGTATCAGCTCTGAATGATGATGGGGCAGGTTTAGAAGCACTTCAAAAGTGGGGCAGGAATGAATGGGGTTTTTTTGTGTGTGTTCAGAGCAAGGCAGGATGCTGCTGTACCTTCTGCACCAGAACTAGGTTGGGTTCAAGTAGAATGCAGGTGGGGTTAGCCATGTGCTTGGTGGATTTTTAGTTACTCAGAGATTATTCTAGTAATTGACTGTGTTCTTGCAGTTTGCTGTTCAGTTGACCTAGAAGAGAGCACTATGGGGAAGGAGCTTTCCTATCAGGAGAAAAATGGAGCTACTTAGAAAAGGAGTGATTTTTGAGTTTCTAAGTATGTATTCTTTAAAAAGCCCATCTCTACTTTAATGAACGTGTTTCATATCACTAAAACATATAAGTGCTAATAACCTTTTTTATCATTGAAGCATAACAAAAAGGAATGTGTTGCTTCCCTGATTTTCAAATTTGTTTTTACTATTTTCGTGACTTATTTTGTCAAATACATTTTGTAATCATACCGATAAGTTTAAGGACATTAAACCTGAACATTCATTGGAATTGAATTGACATACTTATAAAGGTGAATCTTCCTGTCCAGGAACACTGTATGGTTCCTCACTTCAGGCTTTTATGCCACAAGTAAAGTTTTGCTGCTGCTTTTGCTATTTTAAAAGTTTTATATATTTCTTTCTAAGTTTATTGCATTAAAATGTATATTTTTACTGCAAATGTGAATTCAATCACTACCTGTTTTATTTTCTTACTAGTTATTTCTGGTATGTAAAAGAAACAGTTATTCATGTATACTGATTTTCTACAGCCAATGATATGATCTCTCTTTTGATTGCAAATCATTTTTCAGCTGATTCTTTCACGGTTTATTGACTGAACAATTCTAGGTTCTACAACTAATAATGTTTTATGATTTTTTTGGATGAATTGTCACTAGCCCTCTTATGATTGCCTTTTTTTTTTCATCTAGTGGCTTGTCCAGAATGTTGGTTTTCAACTAATAGGGCATATTTAAAACTACATGCAAAGTGAAAGTCTCTGGAATATAAATTTGGAGAAATACTTGCATAATTGTTCAAAATGAATACCTTCCCTTTTTATATGTATTCATTTTTAATTTTGATGGGCAGATATTATTGATTGCATTTAATGTGATGTTTCTTTACGTCAATAAAAAAATTTTAAAGATTTATTTTATTTATTTGAAAGAGAGTTACAGAGAGAGGCAGAGACAGAGAGAAGTCTTCCTTCTGCTGGTTCTCTCCCCAAATGGCCCCAACGGCTGGAACTGTGCCAATCCAAAGCCAGGAGCCAGGAGCCAGGAGCCAGGAGCCTCTTCCAGGTCTCCCACATGGGTGCAGGAGCCCAAAGACTTAGGCCATCTTCAGCTGCTTTCCCAGGCCATAGCAGAGAGGTGGATTGGAAGAGGAGCAGCCAGGACTAGAATCGGCACCTACATGAGATGCCGGCACTTCAGGCCAGAGCTTTAACCTGCTGCACTACAGCGCCGGCCCCAATGTAAATAAAAATTTGACCTCATCATTTCTCCTTTCAGACTTTTCATTTATCTCTATCAATTTCTTCCAGAATTCACTTCCTTCATGACCTCCCTTAGTTTCCTCACTCAGTGTCTCTTTTACATTGGCCATCCATTTTGTCTATACTATCATTCATCAACAAAGAATTTTAAATTTATTTTGTAAAAATATGCTTTATAAAAGAGTTTATACTTAGAATCATCATCTTTGGGAAAGCACGCTATTAAGTTAATGATAATAAGCTTGTGTAATGTGAGGTTCACAAGTACATGATATGTAAAGGAATGGCTAAGTTATATAATCATTGAATTGGAATGAGTGAGAAGCAAATGAGGATATGAAATTGTTTCTGAGAAAGAAAACAAAAAGAGAGGAATAAGAAATGATATTCTAGTAACAAAGCATATGGCAAAACTCCAGAGAGAAAAATGAACAGTGAAATAACCTGGTTGTGAGGTGACCTAAGTCTTTTAAGAACAGACATGTCATCCCAAACCTTCAGTTAATTTGACTTCACTGAAATGCACTGCGTGGGAGATTTGAAGGAGATAAATGGAAAAAGAACTTTTTTACAATGAATAAGATAGCACAAAATATAAGACTATAGAAATAACCATAGATATTAGAATTCAGAAACTGCACAGAGCTGGAAAGAGAGCTGAATAAAAGAAAATAAGCCCTTGAGATTTCTAAGTGCTGTCAAGAAAAGAGCTTGACTTCCCATAAGATGTGGCTAAGTCCTATACCCATTATTTCATTCATTTTATCTCCCTGCCCCCAAATGTGGTTTCCTATGCCTTTAAAAGCTTAAATTAGATTGATAATTTTTTTAGCCCAGTCTCTTTCACAGAAGAGGCCCAGAATGTAGATTATTTCAGTACTCTGTAGAATCTAGTAAGGAGATTAATAGAAAAGTACATATAACAGCAAACAAAAAATGAAAGGTTGCACAATACGCCAAACAATGTGCCATGGGAATTTAAAGAAAATTAATATTTCTTCTTACATAGAAACACAGAAAAGATTTCATAAAAGACTCTGAATTTAATTAAGATCTGAAATAAGGTTGCATGCATTTTGTTAAGTGTAATTTATAGAAGGGTAAGAGTCAGGTGAAGAAAACGCAGAAAGGAAGACATTTTAACAGCATGGTAAGAAGTAAAGCAGAAGATGTCAAAGGAACAAACAATCCTACCTAGTGAAAATATCTGGTATGTTTAATGTACATTCTCAGAAACTAGACAAATAGTGCAAATGTGAGAAAAGACTGACAATGAAGATAATAGCACTGGTTTAATATACACACTGAAACACAGGAAAGAACATACCACACTACATGCATTCTAATCCATGCAGTTATGAAACACAGTACCAGCTAAAGAAAATGTGTCTTCCGTTAGACTTAACCCATAGGTTTTTAATATTGGAACAACTGAGAGCACCTGAACAGATGGTTATATCATTATCATACACTACATATAAAAATTAATTAAAATTGGATTAATTAAAATATGGAACTCCTCAAAGAAAGTATAGGTAGAAATCTCCTTGACATTGGCTTTGAAATGATTTTTTGGATTTGATTTCAAAGGCACGGGTACAACAAACGAAAATAAGTATGTGAGATTAATCATTTAGGCACACCAACATCAAAGGAAATCAGCAAAAATAAAAAGGCAGCCTAATGAGTGGGAGAAGAAAAAGCCATATGGCTGAAATGGGTTATTGTCAAAAATATATAAGGACTTCACACAATATATGGCAAGAAAATGAATGGCTTTATAAAGAAATAAGTAAAGGTTCTGAATAGACATCCAAATGGTCAATATGGATATGAAAAGATGGTCAACATCACTAATCATTAAGGAGTGCAAATCAAAACCATAATAAGATATCACATCACACTTGTTAGGATGGACACTATGTTAAAAATAAAAACAAAATAACATGTTTTAGTGAATATGTAAAGAAATTAAAATCCTTGTACACTATTGGTATTGTACATTGGTATACTTATTACAGAAAACACATGTCTTATTGTATATTCGATGGAAATAAAATCACTGTCACACAGACATAGTTACACTACCATATTTATTGCAGCATTAATCATGGTAGACAAAATATGGAAATAACCTAAGTGTTCATGAGCAGATGAATGGATTAAGAAATTGTAGTAAATGTGTACAATAGAATATTATCCAATCTAAAATCCAACAAACAAAGAAGGAAACTGCCATTTTTTTACAACATGAAAAAAGCTGGAAGTGCCATACACTTTGTGCCATACACTTTGTGCCATACAAAGGCAAATACTAAATGGTCTCTCTCTGTAATATGTGGGATATTAAAAAATCAAGTTCATGGTACCAGAGAGTAGAAAACTGGTTACCAAGATCTGGAGGTGGGGAAAAGGAGATGTTGTCCAAAGGGTGCAATCTTTATTTATAAGGTGAATAATCTAAATTGTTAATGTATAATTATCTATTATGCTTCTTAGATTATCAAACTTCATCTTGAATTTGATTTGCCTATTAATATATCTGAAATTAGTAAGCTGTGTGTGTTCTTGAGAATTGTGATTACTGGCTCAAACAGACCAGATGACATGGTAAGTTCTTAACTTTTTATTCAGTGAAAGAAATTCATAAGAGAGTGAGGGCTCTATCTAAAGCAGAAAGGGAAATCTAGAAATTAAGTTGCAATCTATACCAAGCAGAAAGTAGGCCAAGCGTTTGGTTATGACCAGCTATTACCAGCTTATCGCGGGCAGCAAAGGGAAGGCAGAGAGCACAGGCACCTGAAGGCCAGGTGCCCCAAAGGCCCAGAGTAACAAAGGCAACAAAGTTGAAAAAAGGGCTGAGCCCACCCACCTTGGTTCAGGCCTTTTATCCACTTCCAAAGGGGCATGGTCACATAGCCTGGTTGATAGGTGGGTATACAGGTGGGATCAGGTAGGGGGATGAGATCACACAGGAGTGTGGTGAAGGCATGGTCTTCCAGCTCACAAACCTAATCCATTTTATCCTATCTACCTGCCTACATCAGTCTGATTTAAGAATAACTTCAAAGAACATGATTTCAGATGAAGTGTATACTGACAAATTGTTTATCTCTCTTTAGAAGAGATACAGAAGGGATGCTGATTGAAAATATTGAAAGTCTACATCATGTTGTGGAGTTTCTTGATCTCTTTGTAGATTCTGGTTATTAACCCTTTAATCTGTTGCATAGTTTGCAAATATTTTTTTTTCCCATTCTGTCGGTTGCCTCTTCAGTTTCCTGACTTTCTTTTGCAGTACAGAAACTTCTCAATTTGATATAATCCCAAATGGTAATTTTGGCTTTGACTGCCTGTGCCTCTGGGGTCTTTTCCAAAAAGTCTTTGCCGGTACCTATATCTTGCAGGGTTTCTCCAATGCTCTCTAATAATTTGATGGTGTCGGGTCGCAGATTTAAATCTTTAATCCATGTTGAGTGGATTTTTGTGTAAGGTGAAAGGTAGGGGTCTTGCTTCTTGCTTCTACACGTGGAAATCCAATTTTCCCAGCACCATTTATTGAATAGACTGTCCTTACTCCAGGGATTGGTTTTGGATCATTGATCAAATATAAGTTGGCTGTAGATGTTTGGATTGATTTCTGGTGTTTCTATTCTGTTCCATTGGTCTATCCATCTGTTTCTCCACCAGTACCATGCTGTTTTGATTACAACTGCCCTGTAGTATGTCCTGAAATCTGGTATTGTGATGCCTCCAGCTTTCTTTTTGTTGTACAAGATTGCTTTAGCTATTCGAGGTCTCTTGTGCCTCCATATAAATTTCAGCATCATTTTTTCCAGATCTGAGAAGAACGTCTTTGGTATTTTGATTGGTATTGAATGGAATCTATAAATTGTTTTTGGGAGAATGGACATTTTGATGATATTGATTCTTCCAATCCATGAGCATGTAAGATTTTTCCATTTTTTGGAAAGGACTAAGTAGAAGAGGAATGTCAGTAGCTGGTAACCCATGGATTATATGCAGTGCCAATGAGATAACACTGGTAAATATGCTGATTTTTGTATGCAAGAACATGAGTAGACTCACTGAAATCAAGTTATGAAATCATAGTCAAACGTTTGTTAACAAAAATACTTGTAGCCTTATATGATTCAAAAAATGGAGTCCTTCAGTCCTTCATTTATACATGTAAGCAAGTGTTTTTATTCACTTTCTTCCAGTAACACCGTAGCATCTATTATTATGATCTCAATCAATATGTACTGGTATATGGATTAGGGTTTTATTTGCATATATATTAATATCTATTTAACATGTATAAGTATTTCTAAATTACTTATAATTATTTATCATGAATGTGCTCTAACAATGGCTAAAGCTTAATATACAAGCCTTCCTCTTTCCTACTCTTCACCATGATTGAATTCTGTCAGTCCATTCCAAGTTAAAAGCAAACTTAAAAATACAGCCTCATGTGCATGTAATTATCCATATCAAGATATTTATAGATTTTAAAATAATAAAGCATATAGATTCCAGGAAACTTCAATGTCTTATATCCTTAGTATTTTATTATAATTATCATTCCTTCAAATTTTCAGCCATATTGTAATTCACCTGCCTGTATAACAATCGAATTCAAATAATTATACTTCATGTCATTCCTGCTTCATAATATTTAAGTGTCATGAAGGTGTGACCTTGTCTATTTTTGTGTAACACACAGCCAGAAGTTGGTAAATGAATGAGTTTACATATTATCATTATCATCATTATCTACTTAAATAACAACCTACTATTTTCATTTATTGTATTAAGTTTTCTAGCCGGAAACTTGAGAAACATAATTCTCTATTAGGGCAACTTGTACACAGGATAAACTAGAGTGAAGTATAAGGAATGATTCTGATTCAGTAGAAATGAATCATTTTTAAAACTATGTTTTCTATTGTCATATGTGTGAGAATCAAGGTCCTTTCAGATATCATATGGTTTGTCTCAAAATTTACTAAACTAAGTATTCAAACTAAACAAGAGGGACTGGCACTGTGGCATAGCAGGTAAAGCCACTGCCTGCAGTCTCGGCATTCCATATGGGCACCAATTTGAGACCCAACTGCTCCACTTCTATCTGGCTTTCAAATAAATAAATCTTCAAAAAAAAAGTAAACAAGAAACCATAACAATGTTGTTTACCTTTGTGTTTTTCAGCATATGCATTTTCCTTAGCTCTCTAAAGGTTTCAAGAGCACTCTGGTCCATTGGATAGATATACTCTTGACAGTAATTAACTTTTGGAAGAGAAGTCATGAAATCAAGCACATAAGGTGCAACAACACTAGCGTAGAACTTCGTGACTAAGCTTGAGCTTGTGTCCTATTCGTGTCCCCGTGGGATAGTCTTCCAGATGGCCTCAGACTGACTCAGTTCTGCTCTTTTCTTGTTCTTTGATCTCAAGAATAACTATAGCACGCTCTGGGAATGCAATATCCTGAGATCCGGATGAAATGTCAAAAACAGACCAGTCTTGCTCCTTCTCTCCTGGGGAACGAAATATCTTGAGTTAGGAAGAAATTGCCCAGGGACACCCAGGCTTGCTTTCTCTCTCTCCTGGAAGCAAGATGGCCCTTAAAGCTTTTTCCAGCGAGTCCTGTTCCCCTAGCTTATTTAACCTGGAGAGGATTGTCTTGTGGGGTCCCTTGTCTGTGGTACAAAAGGGGCATGTGCAGTCAAATGTCCATCTGCCCCAGGTGGATTTGTTGATCCTTGGGGAGCTAGTCCACAATGAATCTTAGACTTCTTTTGTCTCTTGATGCCTATCTTTAACTAATAAATCTGCCTCAATGTAGCTCCTGGTGTATGAGTGTGTTCTTTCTCATGGGGCTTAGACAAGTTGGCAATCAGTGCACAGTGAACTTGCTTTCCAAACCCAACAACCACTAGAAGAGTAAAAAGCCAAGAAAAATATGATTACTATCATAAACTAAAACACTTGTTTCATAAACTTAATTTCCTTGAATTGATTTTCACTTAGGCTCTCCAGTCAAAATGATCACAGTAACCTTTATGTTTGACAAATGCGCTTGACTACAAGTGAGCACTGGGAGTTTTTTTTTTTTTTTGTCCTAAGTAAATATTTTCCAAGGCCATTGAATATTACTAAAAGGATATTGAGCTACTTTTGAAAATGATAGGACTAAGTGTTTTCCTATTAGCTTTTTTCTCTTTCAGGTAACAGCTCTTAGGAGGTTTGTGACCCTGTGATTGTACAAATGTCTATTTATGAAAGATTGGACAAAATCACCAGGGAACAAAATGTCTTAACCTCCACAAGATCTTTTATTAACTGAGTGTGTTATGCCTAAGATAAAAGAAAGAATAATATGAGGAAATAAGGAGTTATCCAATGTTTACATAATAGAATGATCCTGTCAAAATTTCTCTTTTCTCAAACTTATTTTGAAAGAGTGCAGGTGAATAAAAATGACTTAAATTATTCCTAAATCAAAGAAATGAACTTGGCAGGCCTCATGAATAAGTGTATGCTGTCTCTTAAATCAGCAGGCCACTGATCACTGGTTCATGTTTCACTTGCTCATGTTATACTCCTTCTATACTAATTATATCAATATTATATCATATTGGTATATTACATTGATATTTCAATAATTAATATTGGTTATATACTATGCCTTCCATACTCTTGTTTATTTGAGGAGATTAAGTAATATCCACTGTGGATGGAAAGCAACAGAGGTGAGTATATGAAGTAGAGTAGTAACAGGCTGTCTATATTTGTAGAAACCCAAGGGCTCTGAAGTCCGACAGATCTGATTTTGATTTCATATTATTTATTTATTAGTAATATTATTTTATTGAAAAGTCATATTAAACTGACATATTTGTATAGATGGTTTCTTTTACCCATCCAGGGAATTATTAAAAACAAGGAGTGGACGACTTGTTTCTTGCATTGAACTTGTTGAATCAAAGGATCCTGTGGTTTTTAAGAATTACTGGCAATTACTTCTGTCTTACACTGTTGTACTTTTTCTGTCAGAATTCGTTAACGCCCTTAGCGATAAACCAATTTGAGACTGGCAAGGAAACTGACACACCAAAAAAAATCAACAACATCTTTAAAGATTAAGTTGAATTCTTACTATCTGCCACTAACATGGATTCTTTCTATTATAGCCTTAGAGATTTCCTTGGAAAAGGTACAATGACTATAGTGTTACGCATAGAGCTGAAATTCCTGAAAGAAAAAGATATGTATATATGTATATAAAAACATACTTCACTGCAAAATTCAAAATTCTACAAATGTACTACATGTTTGATTCATATTTTCCATCAACCTTGACATGCTGTTTATCAGGCAAACATTGTGCTGGGCATGTTCCACACTGTCACCTCCTGGAGGTGTTAGTAAGTCTCTGAATGGCAGAAGCTTTGACAATCATGCTGGATGACTTTCCCATCCATTATTCATGATTTTACTCAGGAAATTCAGTTGTCTTTTAAGGACTTCTTTCTTATTTAATTGTTGAAAGGCAGAGCAAGGGAGGGGAGAGGGAGGGAGAGAGGAAGGGAGAGAGAGCGAGAGCCAGAGCCAGAAAAAGAGAGAGAGAATATTCCATCAGCTTGTTCACGCCCCAGATTCCCACAATTAGCCAAGGCTGGGACAGGCCAAAGCCAGGCGCAAAGAACTCCATCAGGGTTTCCC
Source organism: Oryctolagus cuniculus (assembly GCF_964237555.1). Taxonomy (NCBI): domain Eukaryota; kingdom Metazoa; phylum Chordata; class Mammalia; order Lagomorpha; family Leporidae; genus Oryctolagus; species Oryctolagus cuniculus. The sequence continues at coordinate 105,309,618 of NC_091453.1, read as the reverse complement.
CTGTGGGTGTCAGGGGCCCAAATACTGTGGCCATTTTCCACTGCCTTTCCAAGCACATTAGCAAAGATCTGGCCCAGAAGCAGAGCAGCCAGCACTCAAAAAGGCACTCCAACATGGGACCCTGAGATCTCAAGCAATGGCTAAACCTGTGGTGCCACAATGCTGGCACCTGGACTTTTGAGTTCTATAACCTCCTTATGCAGGGATTTTATTTTCCTAATCACAGTTGCACCAAGCAAATACAACAGAATACAAATGGCAGATGTCTTTTTTAGTTATATTCAACTGTTGGTATCCAAATTTTAAGTTCTCTACACTAGTCATTCATCCTTTATTTTGCCATTAGCCCTATAATTCTCTGTACTTCAAACTCTTCCAAGGTGCCCTCCGACATTTTTGCTGTATAACACACAACTGTTCTTAGAGTCTCCACCACTTCTCTGAGCACTTACTTCCCCTTTTATTTTTAACTGCAAACTGAATTTCCTTCAAGGACATTATTTCCTCCTCTTACCCTCTCAAGTAGAGATTATTCTGTTCATTTTCTCCCATTCTACAAATCTCAGTTTAGAAGTGCTACTCAATTTTACTTCTGTAATCAGTACTACTAATTCCTCAAATTTTAAAACATAGCAAAGCAAATGGACAAAATTCTTCCTCCTCCTAAGTTCATTCTATTTTACTGTGCTTTCCCTCTCACACTTACTAATAACTTGATAATTCCCCACCATTCTGTATTAAGCATGTTTTACTTTTTATATTTTGATGTTATTAATGTGTTTATTATTCTAGTAGAAAGTCAGAGAGAAAGAGACAGAGAGATTTCCCTTACTTTTGTTCACTTCACAAATGCCTGCAACAGTAAGGCTAGGCCAGGCCAAAATTAGGAACTAGAAATTCAATTCAAGCCACTTGCATGTGTGACAGGGACCCATGCACTTTTGTCATCATTTATTGCCTCTGAGGGTGTTTGTTAGCTAGAAGCTGGATGGTAATCTGAGGATCTGGGGCTCTGACTGACACTCTGATAGGAGAATTGGGTGTCCCAAGCAGCATCCTGTACCTGTGCCAAACACTGACTCCTAAATTTTGATGCTTTCTTTTCTGAGTTCTTGGTAATACTGCAGAGACTATTGTTTCCTGGGTTTATTTAATTCCTAGGTAGAGTAAATACTCATTCAGGGAAACAACCAATTCCATGTCCATACTCGTAAACGACTCCTCTATCAGACTGATACTATAGGCCATTCTCGAACTAACTATCCCAAGACCGTGTGTTCAACAACTAAGGGCAATCCCTACATCCCAGAATCTGCTGAAATTATTCAAACTAGCTGACGCTCAACTTATTTACCCTGCTTTGACTGTTTCTTCTCATGGCAGTCATATTAAAGTTCCTGCCCACATTTCTCCCCACTGTCTTTTCCTCCTGACTGAACCCATTGCTTCTCTGTATGCCTCATCATGTTCATGCATCCTTCTCTTGAGATCTGTGCAAATAACAATCTTTTCAATGACAACCAAATCCTGATTTATTGGCCTCACCATGTCTGAATGATAAGAAAATCTACATTTTAATATATCTTGGCCGGCGCCACAGCTCACTAGGCTAATCTTCTGCCTGCGACGCCAGCACCCCGGGGTTCTATTCCTGGTTGGGGCACCAGATTCTGTCCCGGTTGCTCCTCTTCCAGTACAGCTCTCTGCTTTGGCCGGGAAGGCAGTGGAGGATGGCCCAAGTGCTTGGGCCCGGCACCCATATGGGAGACCAGGAAGAAGCACCTGGCTTCTGGCTTCGGATCAGTGCAGCACGCCAGCCATAGTGGCCATTTGGAGGGTGAACGAAAGGAAAAAGGAAGACCTTTCTCTCTCTCTCTCTCTCTCACTGTCTAACTCTGAATGTCAAATATATATATATATATATATATATATATATATATATATCTTCAGAGAAGACCTTAGGAAAATGTTCTCTTACTTTCAATTATAGTGGTTCCTTTGAGTTACACATAAATATTTGTTTCAATACTATGCTCTATGCTTCACTATATAATGTCCAGTGATTTCCTCTACTACAATCAGCCACCCACTACCATCATCACATGTTGGATCTTCACAATTTAAGTAGGCATATTTTAATATCACACAAACATTCCATTCTGTTCAAAACCTCCTCTCCTTCCAGTTTGCTTTATCTACTACTACCTGTAGAAGATGATTCATCAAACTCACTGTAATATACTACCTCTTGAATTCCTTATTTTTTCCACTCATATGTCCTAATATTTCTTTATTTGTCTTCCTATCAATCTTAGATTTCATGACTTGTCATTTCAATATCCTGGTCAATAAACTACTTGCCCTTGTCCCTCTACTTTTTAGTGGGTACTTTGTAGAAAACTATCCCCCATAAGTACACCCAACTATCCCCTTCCACTGAGCCTATACCCCACCACTCTTTGGGCATTGCTGAAGAAATGTATATAACACAGCCTATTTTTGCAACCAAATTCATGAATCACAATTTTAAGTGTATGCTCCATACCTACAAAATGTACCAACCCATCTACATCTATGGTCAGCCTATCTTTCTTTACCCATGTTATAATAGAGCAGGAAATCTCTCTCCTACATGTAAAATCTATTTCCACTATTTTTAAAATATTTTAAAGGCAGATTTACAGAGAGAGGGAGTGAAACACACACAAACACACACACGCACACACACACACACACAGAGAAAGAGAGAGAGAGAGAGAGAGAGAGAGAGAGAGAGAGAGAATTTTCCATCTGCTGGTTCACTCCCCAAATGGCTGCAACGGCCTGAGCTGGGCTGTTATGCCACAGCAATGGCCTTTATTTCCACTCTTATGCTTTGAATCTCATCTCCTTCTCTCTTTATAGGAACCTCACACTAACAAATACCCATTCCTTCTCCTGAATAACACACTTCTCTCACAGAAGTAAATATTTCTAATTTCATTAAAACATGTTTTAACCATTTCCAACAAAATGAAAACTACATCAAAAAGTTTTCCTAGACCTCACATTTACTCTACAGTGACAAGTCTATCTGCCTTTTTTCTTCCTTCGACAAATTTGCCAATGTATACTGCTTGCCTCCATTTTCTCCTTTCCTATGCTGTTCAAAAACCACTATACTCTAGCTTCTATCTCCATTCCTCCAGTCAGAAGTCATTCCTAATGTGATATATTACTAAATGCCATTATGTCCAATGGATAATTTTATGTCCTGATCTCACTTGGCCTCATAGCAACATTTAATAATGTTGGCTATTTTTAAAAATATGATCTACTATTGCAATAATAAATTATCAGCAGCAAAACAGACTAGCTAATCTAAAGACATTAATTTATAAGTTTAGTTTGTTTAGTTGATACACTTGTCCTTACTTTTTAGATCTTTTATTTTTTAAAAATTTATTTGAAAGAGTAACAGAGAAAGAAAGGGAGAGAGGTAGGGAAAGAGAAAGGGAGAGAGAAGGAGAGAGAGAGAGAGAGAGAGAGAGAGAGAGAGAGAGATCTTCCATCTGCTGGTTTACTTCACAGATGATCACGGTGGCCAGCATTGATCCAGGACAAAGCCAAGAACCAGGAACTTCCTCCAGGTTTCCCCACATGGGTGGCAGAAGACCAAGCACTTGGGCCATCTTCTGCTGCTTTTCCATGCCATAACAGAGAGTTGGATCAGAAGTGGAGCAGCTAGGTCATGAACAAATGCCCATATGTTATGCTGGTGTCACAGGCGGCTACCTTTCCTTGCTATACCACAATGCCAGCCCTTAGATGGTCTATTTTTATATTTATTTATTTTTTTATAGGCGGGCCCATTATCAGTCTTTAATTGAATAAGTTTGTCCATGATAGCCACGATTTTTCCTTTGGAGAAATAGTTTCTTTATAGCAAAGATAAAAGGAAATTTTTATATGTATTTTATATAATCCATACATTATTTTTGCCACATTACAAACTTATACACTTTAAGAAAAAAGAAGTAGGGGACACAAGTGTTATATATTAATGTTAGTCATTGCAAAACACACTGGACACCGGAATAAGGGAAAGGGTTTATTGGGGAACACACTAGAGATCAGAGTGAAGGGGCAGTGAAGGAAAAAGAGAAGACTATAAGAGAGAGAGACAGGGGAGAGAGAAGAGAGATGAGAGGAGGAGAGAAGCCAAGAGAGGCCAAGAGAGCACAGGAGAGAAGGATCAAGAGAGCAGGGAGCAGAGCCAAGAGAGCACATGTTCAGGAACAGGCCCTTTTAAAACTTCACCTGAGGGCTGGCAGGGAAGCAGGAGCAGCGAATCCCATTAGGATGGGGGTGGAGCCTGGCTCAGGTAGCTGGGCCATGGGGCCACCTGTCTAAAACTGTGCCAGTTTCCTGACATTCCCCCCTTTTGTTTTTTATAAAGCAGGGTTTATATGGGATTATATTAGTCCCAAAAGTCCAGGAGGGGTAAAGGGAGGATGATCTGTCTTTAGAGCTACTTCCTGCTGACACAGGGCGATGAGGTACTCTTCGCTGGCATGGGGCAATGTCTCAGGCCGCTGTCTCCTGGGTGGGGAGCTGAGTATATTCCTGTAGCAGCATTTGGTTGACCGCCTGGTTGCTGAAGGCCTTCATTTGTTCCATTATAACCTGCTGTAAACATTTAGACACTGTAGTATAAAAGGGTGAGAATAGTAACCAATGATCCTAAGAGTAGCATTAACCAGGTAATGAAAGGATTTCATAGAGAGAAAATGGAGAGGTCTTTGGACCCTTGAGGGGACAGTTTGATGGATGTGGCTTAAAGCTGATTCCAGTCAAGACTGGGAAAAAAGCCAATTAACGTTTACAGGTAGCGAGCGGGGTTTGTAGAGAAATTTTGAACAATTATACAGCAATAAGTGGGGAAGAGGAGCATCAGTACACACAGGTTGGGAGTAGAGCCATTGGTGGTAAAGTAGAGGTTATGATTACAAAGGAATGAGACCCAAGTGGGCTAGACAGGGTCTAGAACAAAGGACAGAGTTGTTATTAGAGAACCTAAGAAAGATGCTGACTAAGCTACAACTAAGTTTTCTGATTGAGAGGCAAATAGAACCTGACAGAAGGGGCTTGATAATAATCTGGTGGGCTTTAGGCCTTGTAAATTAAGAGGCCCAGACCTATCTCTTCACATAGGGTACATCCTAAGGGAGGTGTGAACCTCCTTGGGGAAGGCACTCTGTTGACTTCCATTACCTAGCTGGCCTGGGAGGAGAGCTGGCCAGGTAAAGGCAGGTGGCATCTCTAACAGGAAATTTACAGTTCTGCCTGCAATGTTGCTGACCCTGGTTGGCAGTCCCCTCAGCTGCAGTGGTCACTTTGGAAGCTGGGCTGAGTGAAGGGCTTTTCAGCTTAGAGCCAATAAGATCTGTGGCTCTGACCTGGGCGTCCTTCGACTCCAGGGCAGCTCCATTTCCAGTGATCCAACTCTTGGCTGGCAGAGCTGCCAGGACTCTCCACAAGCTGACTTCTGCTGAAGCCCAGGCTTACCACATTGAAAGCCACTGCAGTGGACTGGCCTGTTGGGTCTCCTTGAGGGCAGATCACTGTACAGAACAGCCATTAATAGGCCTGCCACCCATTGCTTCTGATGCCTAGCTTTCTTTTCCTCCTGGGGTTTGTTAAAGCAGAGATGGTCTATTTTTAAAGCTATATTTATCCAACAAATTATCATAATGGCCACAACAATAACCAATAACATTTATTGAATGCTTACAGTGTACCAGACATTGTGACAAAAGGTTTATATGTAGCACCCCATTCAATGGATTTTTAGTGGTTCATAATCACTTTGCAACTCTACCAATTAAAATACAGTAGTCTGTTTTAAAGTTTTTTGAGGAACTCCCATAGAATTTTCCATAATGGTTGTACTAATTTACATTTACGCCAACATTACAATATTGCAGAGAATGTAGAAAAAATAAGGAGTTGTTGATCAAAAGGTACAATGTTCTAGATAGACAGGATGAATAAAATTGTAGATATATTACATTTCAGAGTGACTATAGTCAATAACACATTTAAGATAATTAGCAGAATACATTTCAAGTATCTCGTCATAACAAAATCATAGAAAAGGGAGGCAATGGTTATGCTAATTATCTTGAGTTAAGTCATACTTACATTTATGGAGTATAATGTGATGATTGATATATGTGTCTGCATATATATATATATACACATATATATGTGTGTGTGCAGAGAGAGAGAAAGGTGAAAGGAGGGAGGAATGGAGGAGGGAGGGAGGGAGAGAGAGAGAGAGAGAGATTTTATGTCTGTGTGCACCTGAACTCTAATCAAAATACCATAGCAAAGCACAACAATAGAGAAGAATGTAAAAATAAAAAAAGGATTCGTTAACAGAAAAATATACATGAAATAATGCTGTAGAGGTAGTGGAAAGATATTTAGAGGAATATTTTAAATAGTAGAGAGAGACTGAAAATACAAGTTGAAGAACAGAAGACAAAGGAGAGACAGACTGAGTTCATAAAAGTCACCAAGGAGCAGGCATTTAGTGTGGCAATCAAGGCACCACTTGGGACACCCATAGTGAATCCCCCCGTATCAATGTGCCTGGATTATCTTGACTCTGCTTCCAATTGATTCCAGCTTCCTGCTAATATACACCTTTGGAGACAGCAGGTGATTGGTTCCACACTATACACAGAGGACACCCAAATGGAGTTCTTGGCAGTTTGGGGAGTCACCTAGCAGATGGGAGATCTCTCTCTATCCCCTTGAAATATAAATAAATAAATAAATAAATAAATAAATATTTAAAAACACTGCCAGGCTTCAGTTTAAAGGATGAATCTCTAACTCACTGAGGATTTGTATGTTTGCATTGTCACCATTTCTATAGAAATGTCACATTAAACAGAAACATGTGGATCTGGATTTCCATGCTGATAGGAAAAGTCTATTAGCAAATATGTGTATTTCAGAAAAAATGTTATTGTTAGTTAATAGGTGAATCTGGTGTTGCACATTTTGGACTCTCATAAAGAGCATATAGAAAACTATGATTTGGAGAGGGCAAATAGGTGAAAATGTCATGAAAGTAAAGGGACAGGAGTCATGTTACACTTGAATGGCAAGCAAACGAATACCATCACACATAACATACTAATGCTAAAACACTATCCATTGTTTGTGTGAAGCTCAAATTTAACTGTGAACCCTATATTTTTATTTACCAAATCTGGCAGCCCTAGCCATGAGGTGAATTAGATGAAGAAACTTAAGCTGATTAGAAATACAGGACGGCAGAGCTGTTTGCAGAGTGGGACGAGCAGAAGTAGATGAGCTGACTCACTTTGTTTCATATAAAAATCAGTAACAATGGACAGAAACTCATAATTAATCGTATAATTTTACATTTATTCATGCAATTACATGATACATTTACCCTGGAAATGATACAGTTCATACAATCATATGGTACATTAATCATACAGAATTCATGACCTTAATAGCTATTTTTATAAAAATTAATTCTATAATAAAGCTTAGTTTTGAGAGTCAAGATAGTATGCCAGACCAAATGGAAATCAGCACCTTCTAATTACATCATAGAGTTACAATGGTATTACAGAACATTTTATCCATATCTGCTCTGTTTGCTAAATGTGAAGGTTTTAATTGCCTCAAGTACTTTTTTGAAAAACCCTATATATTCATCTAACTTGCTCGCCTCCCAGGAATTTTAATTGGGCAGCATGCTTGTAGTATTGTAAAATGTATAACACCAAAAAATTCTTCCATCATCCTTTCTGCCCTCACATTTCCTGATTTAGCACTCATTTGAATAAAAATCCTCACATCTTTATTCCTATATCCTTGATGCTGGGTGAATATCTAGGCTTCTGTTCTGTCTTTTGCTCATATCTGGTTGAATTTCTTTCTTTGATTTTTAAAATAGAATTTGTTGAATTTTGATTCTGACATAAAATTCTTATTCCATTAGGAACACTTTTCTTGATTATTTCAAATCATTCCGGGCTGTTAGGGCACATACTATGGAGGAACCTGTAGTCAGATATTTCACTTTTATTTTGCATGAGAAAAAATTGCATTAGACCCTTCAAGTATAATTGACTGTCTTGGAGGAAATTTAATGCATTTAGTCACTTGCTCTCACAATAATACATGACAGTGATAATTTGTGATTTTTGGATTAGTGCTAGAAGGTTAGCTTTCTTGAAAGAGTTAGGTCTAACCTATTCTAGTCTCCTTGGCTCACTAACAATGCCATCTTAGGTAAACAGTGATACATTATTATTGAACAACTCAGCTTTTGCATTCAACTATGGAGAAATAAAAAAAAAATTATACACAAAGAGAACTTTAAAAAATCTAAATTGAGGCCACCTGGTTTCTAGTTGGATCATCCTATAAAGGATCCATATTGGTCATTGAATCAAATATAATTTCCTAGAATCATAACCTAAAATAGCATTACAGATCATCTGTGCCCTTGGGCCATGAGTGCAGCACATCTCAAACTGTAATGTGACTAGGAATCACCTTGAGTTTTGTTAAATATCTGATAATAGCTGATTCCGTGTTCTGGGAATCAGAGATTCTACATTTCAAACAAGCTCCTGAATGATGCTGTTGCTTCTTAGAGTGATGTTTTAAATCACTGTTGTCCAAAATAAATGCAATGCAAGCTCATGTGTACTTTTAAATGTCTATTAGTCACAGAACAAAAGTTAAAAAAAGAGATCGTATATCTTAATATATTTTAGTTAACCTAGTATAACAAAAATAAAAATAAAACCATTTTATTGCATAATTTACATAAAATATTAATAAGATATTGACTTTTATTTTCATATCAAGTATTTAAAATATTCACTGTAATTGTTATTGGCCACATTTCAAGGGATCAATAGCCAGGTGTGGTTAATAGCTATTAAATTGGATAGCACAGACATAAAACATTCAAAATGGTCCCCATTTCCGAAATTTGGGTACAATGATGGAAATATATTCTTCCTTTTGTATCAATCGAAAACACTTTTTTTCTGATTCTGTAACCATTTACTGGGGCAGCCATTTTGGTGCAGTGGGTTAAACTGCTGCCTGGAATGCCCACACCCATATCAGAGTGCCTAGGATTGGAGTCTTGCTTCTACTTCCAATCCAGCTTCCTGAGCACTGCACCCTTTGAAACAGCATAAGATAGCTCAAGTGCTTGGTTCCTGCCACCCATAAAGGAGACCAGGATAGAGTTTCAGGTCCCTGGCTTCAACCTGGTCCAACCCTGGCCATTGTGGACATTTGGGAAGTGAACCAGTAGATGGGAAATATCTCTCTCTCTCTCTCTCTCTCTCTGTCACTATGCCTTTCAAATAAATAAACATTAAAACATTTACTATTTTCCCATTCCCTATGAAACTAGACAATAATTGTTCATATTTCGCACAATCACTTGATGTACTTAAATAAGAACAATAAATAATGCTACTTCTTAGTTATAGCAAACACTATATACCCCATGTATATCAGCTAATTTAATTATCTTAGTAATTCTGTGAGGTAGAAGTATGTTTATCATCTTTATCTTAAAGTCAAGGCAAAGAGAAGTAAAGTAACTTGTCTGCAGAGTACTTGATCTTAATCATCAGACTTCCTAAAATATGTGAAGAAAATATTCCTTAAGTTTTAAAACATTTATTTTATTTATTTAACAGGCAGAGTGACAGATAAAGGGAGAGATAGAGATAGAGAGAGACAGGGAGGTAGAGAGAGAGAGAGAGAGAGAGAGAGAGGCAGAGGGAAAGAGGAAGGGGAAGTGGAAGTGGAAGGGAGAGAGATCTTCTATCCACTGATTGACACCCCAAATGCCTAAAACAGCCAGGGCTAGGTCAGGCTGAAACCAAGAACCTGGATCTGGACCTTCCATGTTAGTGAAAGGGGCCCAAGTACTTGGACCATCTTCCATTGCCTTCCCAAGCACATTAGTGACAGCATCGCAAGGGGCAGCTTAACCCACTGCTCCACAGTGCCAGCCCTAATGTTTGTTGTATATGTTTGCAGGAGGGAAAAATGCTCCATCAGATAAACTCAAGAATTTTACTGTAGCAATTCAGATATTACATAGATATCATGTTTATGTACTATTCTTTATATGTAAGCTAATTTCATTTCTCCTAGATAATTCATTGCAATTAAAATGAAATTCCTGCTCAGGAACGTAAGTTGATTAAATATTTCTTACCTTCTGTTTTCTTGTGTTTTGTTCCTGTTTATAAAACACCTCCCAGTTTAATTATTTAAGTAGCAACAACAAAAAATCTATCTATATTTTGTCTCTTTGTCTTTGCATTTCAATGTTTATGAATATACATACTTAAATTAAACATTTATGCTTAGGCAAATTAGCAAATGAATATGCTTGCGGATTAAAGAAGTTTATGAAAACTGCTGGTTAAAATCAGACAACCATTCCTGTAGTTCACTTGCAAATACACAAGAAAAATTAAGTGCTGGTGTTACAAAAAAAAAAAAACAGAAAAACATATTTTTGAATGCCCATTTTGGAGAGTAAATACCATCTAAGTGTATTCATACTCAGGTGTTCATATTTATGTTCAAATTGTACTTTGTTCCACGAAAATGTGAATAGGATAATCTGAGTCACAAAAGCCATAGATTTTCTTTTTAAGATTTATTAATTTATTTTAAAGGCAAGAGAGAAAGAGAGAGTGCGCTTCCTTCAATTTACTGGTTTACTATTCACTCTCCAAATGGTCACAACATGTAGGTCTGGGCCAGGCTGAAGGCAGGAAGCAGTAATTCTTCTGGTCTCCCACACAGGTGGCAGGAGCCCAAGTACCTGGGCCATATTTTATTGCCTTCCAAGGTGCATTAGTGGGGAACTGGAATGGAAGCAGAACAACCAGGACTTGAACTGGCCCCCTGATTTGGGATGTGGGTCTCGTGATGGCTGCTTAACCCACTACCAAAACATCAACCCGGAGTACTCTAGAATTTTAGTAATTACCCATTATACATAACAGTCGCATTCTACCATGTCCCTGCTGCCATTATAGAGGTAGAGAGTTTATGTGATCCTGAATCTTCAGCAGACTGAATCTCTCTGATGATTTATCAATTCCCTGTCAAAGCCCTCCCAGTTATTAACAATAAATGATAAAATGATGCCACAGAAAGTTACTGATTAAAGATAATTTGAGTGCTTTGGACAGAGAATGTGATCTACATTCTAATATTAAGTTACTGGCTGTAATCTTAGGTGAATCCTTCATGTTTCCTGAGTTCCATTTTTTTTTTTTTTAGGTAGAAAATGAAGAGATATGGAGTAAGTCTAAGATCTCTTCCAGCAAAAAAATTTGTAAAGAACTACCAATTTGGCATAACAGCAATGATTAAACATAATAGATTATTGATGGCATCCTTTCAAGAATGTAAGCTCCATAAAGATTGGAGCCTGGTTTGTTCCATTAACTATTATATTTTCCAATGACTTCAACTAGTCTTTGAGGCAAAATAACTGTTCAATGTGTGTGGAATGAGCAAATGGTTTTCTTGCTAATGGTTTTCAAACTATGGAAAGAATGGCGTATTTTCCGAATGAAATCCTATACTGAATTGCTATACATAAATGTGGTCTAAGTCACATCACTTTAGTCAAATGCAAGAGCCTCACACATTCACACCTCAGCCGCATCTTTGAGCAAGGCTGAAGCTCAACTGAACATTGTTTGGCAAACTGAAGGTCTGGAATATGAATTACTAGCAAATATTTATTGAGCTTTTACCTTGATACTGGTTCTAGGAAAACAGCAACTTTACTGAGTTTAACTTATTTTAGAAACCATAGAAAGCTTTACTAAAGAAATGATAATTAAGCTAGCTCCTAAAGGTATACTCCGAGTTAACCAAACTAGGAAGAAGGGTGCAGTTGAAGTGGAGTAAACCAGTTCTCCATCCAGGGGATCTGTATACCTAGCTGTTGCTTTTGCTGAGTAACATTCATGGTTGCTTCCTCGAACATTTGGTGCTTGATGTTTAGCCCACAGCTAAAAATCAGCAACAAAAAATGAAAAACAGTTGTGATTTTTGTTTGAGTTGCTGAAAGCAGCAATGCCAATTGAGAGGGATGACAAATTATAGTTTATGAAGTGAGTTACTTTAATTTTTAAAAGGTTGAGAATTGGCTCATTGTTTATAGTTGAGAGTTATATAAGCTTTCAAAACTCGCCCAGTCCATCTATCATCTTTAATTTCACAGTGGATGTTGTAAGATATTTTGTGTTTATTTTATTAGAGTTCTTCTGCTACTGTGACACAAAATTGTTATTTATTTTGAAAATAGTTATAGGATTTGTTATAGATATTTTATACATTTTAAGATTATTTGCATGTCTGTATATATTTATATGTAATAACTAGCATTAAAAACTTATGTACTATTCATCCCTCTAGAATTATGCTGATTATCTTCACAATTTTATGAAGAATGATTAATCCATTCCACAGATAACAGAAGTAGGGTTAAAAACAATTAATTGCTTTGCTCAAAGTCACATAGCAAGTAAGAATTAGATTGAAAATTTAAACCCAGGTCACGTGAATTGAACCCAAATTATATTAAGTTGTGTACATATATAAATCATATGTATATATATTTTTAATAGACACAAATGTTCTGCATATGCTTCTGTGTATATAGACAGGTATATTAATAGTTTGATAAATTGATGAGTGTATTAATGAGCTAGAGAGAATGCATTTTCTGTCTTGCAAGAAATACTATACACTATTTACATCAAATGATACTAGTATTTTTTGATAATCATATAGTATGCTGCATAAAACATGTCCCATTGTAAATACAGGCCTCCCAGTTCCTGAAATCTTATAATAAATGGTAGAGTCAGATGTTGAACACACGCTTTCTGATTGTGAAGCCAAGGCAATTTCTCTGTATTCTGTGGCATTCAAGACATTTCTTCATTCTTATCTTCATCTCCATCCGTCAGAACACTGGTTTCAATTTTGAAAAGAATACAGTCAAAAAGAGTGATTTGGTACAATATTTTAAAAAATTGATTTTTTACTTAAGTAAGTATATTCTAATTCAACTGACAAAAAGCTTGCAGAAAATATATTTAAGCTAAATAATTTTATTCGCTATTATGTGAATCATTTCTTAGAAGATAAAGAACATGTGGATTTAATAACTGGTAGACAAAAGATAGGAATTATAAAAGTTAGTATTAAGAAAAGACTGAGGATTTTTAAAAAGCTGTTTTCAGAGTTATCCCAAACTAAGTTTAATTTAAATTAAAACAATTTTATGTTAGACTTTTGTAATTATATTTGTTTGTAATTATATTTGTTGTATATGTGCTTCATCTGAAGGTTAAATAAGAACTGACACATAATCAAGAGCTAATGAAGTCCAAAATCAGAAGTTGAGAAAATCTGAGAGCTGCTATGGAAGATTTAATATTAATGGGAAACTGACACAAGCAAATTTAATCTAAAGGTCAGTTATAACTGACACTCAAATAGAAAATAATTCCAAATTTAGATTTACTTTTCTCATATAAATTATGATATTATTTATTCAGTACTTTTAAAACCAATATGTCTTGAATTTCATTGATAATTTTTTCTTGGTCTTTCTTTACAAAGGTCTTCCTCAGTATCCTCAAATAGATTTTCTGTTTCATTGTATTTAAATTTTTCTCATAGCTTTGTGCTAGTGATCCTAACAGTTGTTAACAGTGTTCTGTCATCAATTAATTTTCATTCTTATCAATAATTCTTTTTAAAATTAATTTTTAAAAATCTAGATAGCATTGTGATAACTGTTGCATATCTGTAGATAGAAAGTACTGAATCAACAGTCGGTTAATACAAGCACTTCTAGCCTCAATTTCATGAATAATAGATTTGGTATACATGCATCTGGACAGAGGAAACTACTGAGAAGCCACCGAACTGAAAAGCTGCAGAAATTCTCTTTAAAGGTTTCTTCAATTTTCTAGTATGCCTTGAATTATGTACACAATGAAAATAAGCAAAGATGATACACTCCTGCTACATATCAAACACAGAGTTTCCAATTCAAACCCTCAATCCACATTCCTTGGGTTATAAACTCAGCGACTTCAGTAGATCTAAGAGGGATTTAGAAAGATTGTTTTTGCTCCTCTGTACTTGACAGATATTTTTAATTGTAATCCTTTTTCCGTCATGGGTTACTTGTCTCACTCTTCATTTTAACAGGAAATTTATTCTAGGGCATTGAAGACAGAAATCTTTGCACAGCTTAACTCCTCTAGGGTATGAAATGAGGTGAGAGCCTCATTAGTCTAATGTTAACAGAACTCCGGTGACTGGGGTGAGTCTTTTTGACAGAAATCTCTGTTTAATACTTCTTACCAACCTAGGTATTGGCATTCATCAAATTCACCACGAATCCCATACTGACTCTTCCCCAGCCTTTACTGTTCCTGGTAAATATAGGCATATTTTACTAAATGCACTGTTACCTTTGATTTTATGTTATTATTCAAAATTCAGTCATTGTTACAGCCTGCTTCTTTTACCATTGTAGGCTTCCCTCCTGCCTTGTAATCTAGTTTACACCCACAGAGCCACAACCATAAACTGTGGTTTAAATTCCTTTCATATAAACTGTTATATATAGGGGTCAGCATTGTGGTCTAACAGGTTAAGCCTCTGTCTGTCATGCCAGCATCCCATATGGGTGCTGGTTCATGTCTCAACTGCTCCACTTCTGATCCAGCTCCCTGCTTTCCCTGGGAAAGCAGAGGAAGATGGCTCAAGTCCTTAGGCCCCTGTACCCAAGTGGGAGACCCAGATGAAGCTCCTGGCTCCTGGCTTCGGCCTGAACTAGCTCTGGCCTTTGTGGCCATTTGGGGAGTGAATCAGAGGATGGATGGATGGATATATATATATATATATCCCTCTCTATATATAAATCTCCCTTTTTAAATAAATAAAATTTTTTAAAAAAACTAATTGCTATATGTTATAATGCTCATAAGGGGGACTGCTAACTAGTCTCCTTACCTCCAAGTTCTTCATACTCCAAACCCTTACACTGTGAGCAGTTGAAATTTCATCAAAGATGGCTTAGATCAGGAAATTCTCATGCTTCCTAAGCTTCTCTGTTTAATCCTAACCATAAATCCCTTCTGTCACTTCTGAACTCCCATAAAATGTTGTAATCTCTTACACCATACACTACACTACACTGCTGTGCTGTGTGTACACGTATTCTCTTCCTGTTGCAGTTCTCAGAATATTGTCTTACACACAGTAAAACTTAGTAGATACTATTGAGCAAATGAATCTATGGCTAAATATACACTCATTATACAGAAATATGATTTTTGATTTTCCTTGTGAATCTGTATTTCTAATGAGAAATCTAAGTAGTCTGGTAAACTTTCTTCTACTCTCACTTTATCCTTCCCGAAAAAAAAAATGGAAAAACCTCACAATAGTGGTCATTAGTTCTGAAAATTTATTTATGTGCAAGAAGAAATTTCTATGAAATCAGAATCAAATGTAAGAGCCCTATTTTTTAAATTTATTGTTTTTCTCCTTATCCCTTCAATGAGAAAATCAGCCATTTACAATTTCTTTATACCTAAATGTATTGTGAGAGACAAATCTTGATTTATTGGCTCGTAAATAATTGTTTGTTATTTTATAATTTATAATTCTTATTTTATAATTAATGATTACACTACTAATGTAAATGCTTTAATGCTACTCAGAAAAACATACTCAATTTAAGTAAAGTGTCCTATAGTTTTATGAATTAATTCACTTTTCAAAGTGACTAGCTCATCACAATGGAAAATGATGTATTAGGAAAATTCCATATGAATAAATATTGTCTTTGATTTTAAGAGTCCTTAATTGGGGATCAAAGGAAAGGCTTCAAGATATTAATAAATTCCTTGAAGTTGTATATAGTCTGTTCCCATCTATCAAAATGTTAAGGGGGTATTATGAACTAAAAAATGTTAAGTATTTGTTCTAAACATCAAAATCTTGCTTCTGAGGTTTGGAAATGTCAAAAACCTTGCAGATGAGAAACATGTCTTCACCAAAGCACAGTGTGCCAGTAATAAGTATTTGACAAAACTTTAACAGTTATTTTAATCAACTCCTGCATCCAATATGGGAGTCCTGTGTTCTAGTCTGCTCTCATAACTTTGTCATTAAATCATTTGCTTACTTATTCTCTCATGAAGAATCCACTCTCTGCATGCATGTCTGTATTAGGCACTTCATTATTAGGGGAGAAAGGAAAAGACTAAATTACTTTTTATCCACTCATAAAACTTTTACTGCATTTTTAACCCAGAAAACTGACTCTTTAGGCAATTGTTCTAAGCACAGAACTTGCTTCTTTAGAAGAAAAATTAAAGTTTGTTTTTTTAAAGGTGACCTAATACTACAATAAGCTGAAGAAGCATTTCCTTTTTCATTATATTCTCCTGCACATCTTGTAAAAAAACCTATAAACTAGCTGATGTAAGTATGCCTCAGTGAGAGCCTATGGGGGATATTACTAATGAATGACTCCTTGGTGATCTATGTCAAAGATATCTTACTTGTTGTGAAAAAATAGAAGTGCTTCTCATTCAATCATGTACCTATAACCAAAATAATCTGAAATTAATTGCCTAAGTGAAATAGTGAAATGCAAGGTCATTTTTACAACATTTTTTTGTAAAGCTAGAATTGTTACTGAGTTGTATCATCACATTAAAGTCATGGCTAAGGCAAAAGGAAGAACCGACAGTTTGGTTTCTTCAAATATTTTATTTAATCTAAGAATAATAAGTTGGATTTTTGATCATTAGAAATGCAGTTCTTACTGGGGTTTCTGTAATTTTCACATTCCAATTTCCATGATGAAAACCACTCTTATTTTCCAAAACCTTTTTACCAACCATGGGCAATTAAACTCTTACCACTTCTAAATCTCAAAAAAAAATTGTTTTAAGAAAAACTCCGCCTCTTATAAATATTCAATTAGTGCAATATAGAATATTAATCTTCACTTATACATCATTTGATTCAGACATTCTATAAGTATGACATGCTAGAAACCACTTGGGGATACAGTGGTTTGAAAAGCTATATCCTCATTCTCTAAAGTATGCAAATTCTAGAAACATACAGTAGATTGAAAAATGTGGTCAAGGAAGCCTTCTCTGCTAGTGTGATAGTTGAGAAGAAATCATTAGGATGGGGGATGGGGGGACAATAAAACCTATGGCTGTCTAAGGGACTATGCCAGACAAAGGAAATACGAATTGAAAATCCAGTAAGGCAAAAGTGTGCCTAGTATGTTTAAGGAATAAAAAGAAGGTCAATGTGACTACAATTGATTAAGTGAAAGATCAAGCAGTAAAACAAGAAGTCACAGATATAGAAAGAGACAAAAATATTTGTCATGTTGACCTGAGTGAATCTTTTAGGATATTACTTCGAGTGAAGTGAGAAATTACTGGACATGTTTGAGCAGAAGAGTCCTGTGATCTGGCATACCTTTTAGAAGGATAGTTTTGGTGGGTGGTGCAGAAAAAAAATTATTTATAAGAGAACGAAAGGAGAAGCACTTTTATTTATGTTTTAAAAGACTTATTTATTTGAAAGAGTTACACAGAGAGGAGAGGCAGAGAAAGAGAGGGAGAGAGAGAGAGAGAGAGAGAGAGAGAGGTCTTTCATCCGAGGTTCACTCCCCAGTTGGCTGCAACGGCCAGAGCTGTGCTGATCCAAAGCCAGGAGCCAGGAGCTTCTTCACGGTCTCCCACGTGGGTGCAGGGGCCCAAGGACTTGGGCCATCTTCTACTGCTTTCCCAGGCCAAAGCAGAGAGCTGGATCAGAAGTGCAACAGGCAGTCTCAAACTGGCGCCCATATGGGATGCCGGAGCTTTAAGCCAGGGCATTAACCCACAGCACCACAGCGCTGGCCCCAAGAAACACTTTTAGAATGGTAAAGACCTCTGAAAGTTTGCTCCAAAAGAATCAAAATCAACTTTAATAGATCTCTGGATGCTAATGAACAACAATTCAAGGTATATTTATTCAAGGAAAATGGTTGAATCCTTAGAAAAAGAATGAGATTTGTGGCATTTTATCTTGCTCTCTCCACAACACTCTCTCCTTGAATTCTCTGTGGCCTTGTAATACCCAATGTGACTGCTTCCTGAAAACACTCGATCCAGAGAGTTGGCTTAATTTTATCTGACTCAGGGTTCACTCAATGTGAAAATGCTTTCCCTAGGGCTGTTTGAGGAAACAGTAAGTAGCAGTTGTGTTATATCTAGTTGTCTGAGGCAACAATAGACTTTGGTGTACACAGGAGAATTATCAAAATTTCAAAAAGCAAATATGATGAATGAGGTGTTCCTACATGCTTTGAAGAGATCATGCATATACCTGGGCATCTAGAATAAAAACATAGGCCTGCCTATGTACCTACCATGAAGAGAACTGAGAAGTTCATAATTGCTCTCCTCTTAGCAACTGAGCATACTAGGGAGGAGGAAGACACTGTATTTCCATAGTTACCACATTATCTTATTTAAAATATAGCATTTCCAACCAAAAAATAAGATATGCAAAAAAAGGACATGTGGCCCATATTCAGGAAAAACAGCAATCAATAGAAATTTTCCTTGAAGTAAGTCATATGTAGGGTTTCTCAGACAAAGACTTTAAGTAAAATATTATAAATAAGTTAAAAAAAAACTAATGGAAATCGTTTTCTAAAGAAGTAAAGGAAATTATGAGAATGATGTCTAATTTATAAAGAATATCAACTGAGACACAGAAATTACAAGAATAAAATAAATAAAAATTCTGGACTTGAAATGTGTAATAAATGAAATTAAAGTTCACTAGAAAGACTTAATTGTAGATTTGACTTTGTTGATACAATACTCAGTAAACCTTAAGATAGGTCAATTGAGGTTATATAGTCTGATGAAACAAAATGATAATGAATAAAGATGAATAAAACCTCAGATACTAGTGGTGTTCTATGATGATCAACATATGCCTAATAGGAGCTCCAGAAGAAACAGTATAGTATCTGAAAAAAATTATCAGAAATATACCAAATTTTTAAAAGGAATTGTTTACTTATTTGAAAGGCAGTGTTACAGATAAAGACAGAAAGGAGGAGAGAAGAGAGAGATCTTCTACCTGTTGATTACTCCCGAAATGCCCACATCAGCCAGGTCTGATCCTGGAACTCCATCTGAGTCTCTCACCTGAGTTTCAGGGGCCTATGCACTTGAAAATCTTCTGCTGCTTTGCTAGTTATTAGCATGGAGCTGGATAAGAAGTAGAGAAGCAGGGAACTGAACCAGGGTTCATATGGGATTCTGGCATTGCCTCAACCCACTGCATTAAAACACTAGCCCTGAGAATCTTCCAAATTTGATGAAAAATATTAATCTACCAATCTTTGAACCTCAACAACCTTAAAATAGGATAAACAAAATGAGATTATGCTACCTAATCACATCATTTGTCAAGAGCCAAGGAGAAAGAAACCACAAAACAGCAAGAGAGAGGAATAAGAGAGAATTCTCACTATTATTACTAATTGATTTTTCATAAAAAGTAAATGAAGGTCACAAGACAGTAAATTTTTTGTTTTACATTGCTGCAACACTTGAATATGGGACACCTCCCGGGCAACATCAACAGAGATTTCTTTCTGTCTTATAAAACCTACACGCTGCCGGAAAGTAACTTTTTGGCCGGCGTCGCAGCTCACTAGGCTAATCCTCCGCCTTGCGGTGCCGGCACACAGGGTTCTAGTCCCGGTCGGGGCGCTGGATTCTGTCCCGGTTGCCCCTCTTCCAGGCCAGCTCTCTGCTGTGGCCAGGGAGTGCAGTGGAGGATGGCCCAAGTGCTTGGGCTCTGCACTCCATGGGAGACCAGGATAAGTACCTGGCTCCTGCCATCGGATCAGCGCGGTGTGCTGGCCGCAGCGCGCTGGCCGCGGCGGCCATTGGAGGGTGAACCAATGGCAAAGGAAGACCTTTCTCTCTGTCTCTCTCTCATTGTCCACTCTGCCTGTCAAAAAAAAAAAAAAAAAAAAAAAAACCTACACAATAAGAATTACTATAGAGTGTGTTTCTAAAGATTAAATGAAAGTATGCTAAAAAGAGTGTCTGTAATCCACATGAAGAAATAAAATTCATTGCTAAATGCAATAATATAGTTATACATTCAACAGCATAAATGTACTTTTGTTTAGAATTTATTTCATTTCCTAACTGTTTGAAAAGATATCTTCAGGAATGTAGTGTTTTAGAAGTGGTTTGATGAGTTCGTACTGTATAAAAGTCTAATTTATATGCTGATAACACAAACTAGAGGAAGAAAATGAAGTTATATAAATGCAAAATTATAGTGTATCATTGAAATTAAATGAGGATTTATTCAATTTGATTATTAAAAATTAAGATTTTAATGACATACACACAGCATTCATAAAATAATTCAACCAAAATACAATAAAAATAAAGATGAGGGAATTAAATTGACACAATAAAATATTTAACACCAAGGACATTAACAGAAGAATAGGACAATGCAAAGAGATACAAAACACAGAAAAAGTAAATAGCAAAAGGCCAGATGTTAATCTCACCTCACCAGTAATACATTTCAGAAAAATAGGTTAAGAATCACAATCAAAAGGTAAATACTAGTAAGTTTGATTTTTAAAATTAGCCAATTGGTGATTTATAAGAATTTGAAATTGAAAGCATATTGCCATATAATTATCCCCTCATGAATACTCAGTTATGAATCTAAAAATACAATCCATAAAACAGGAAAACTACACGGGCAGGCATTGTGACACAGCACGTGAAGCCACAGCCTGCAATGCCAGAATTGAACATGAGCTCCAGTTTGAGCCCTAGCTACTCCACTTCCAATCCAGCTCCCTGCTAATGTGCCTGAGAAAGCATCAGAAGATAGTCCAGGTGCATGGGCCCTTGCTATCCATGTGGGAGATTGGATGAAGTTCCTGGTTCCTGGCTTCAGCCTAGCTCAGCCCTGGCCATTGTGTCCATTTGGGGAACAAACCAGCAGATGGAAGATCTCTCTCTCTCTCTCTCTCTCTGTCTCTCTCTATTTCTCCCTTTCTGTAAGTATGCCTTTCAAATAAATAAATAAATCTTCAATTAGGAAAGCTACAGAGCCCTGATGAAAGATAATAATGAATAGCTAAATAAATGGAGAGATGTTTGGGATGATTTAGGATTATCAAGATGTTAATTTTTCCCAGTTTGATATAGACATACAGTGAAATCTCAATCCAAAATACTGGTAAATTATTTTGTGGTTATAGACTTACTGACTCTAAAGTTTATGCAGAGAGGCAAAGACTAATTATATCAAGCTCAATATTTACTAGAAAGTTGGAAGATTGTCCCTCTCTGACTTGATGATTTAATATAAAACCATAGCAAGTAATATAGAGTAGCATTGGCAAAATAATATAGAAATAAATCAATGGAACAGAATAGAGGGACCAGGAAATAGCTCCATAAAAATATACTATTCTTATCTTTGGCAATTGCAAAAAGATAGTGTTACAAAAATGGTGCTGGAAAAACTGGACGATCATGTGCAGAAAATAAATGTAGGCACAGAATTTGCATTCTTTACTAAGGCTAATTCAACAGAAATCATATAAAAATGGAATGTGCAAAACTATAAAATTTATAGGAGGAAAAAAACAAGAAAATCAACATAATATTGGCTATGCAAATGACATTTTTAGAAATAATGGCAAATGCATGATCAAAAAAGGAAGAATTTATAAGCTAAACTAAATGAAAATTAAAATATAGAGAAAACAGGCCATAGCCTAGAGAAAATCTTTGTGAATAAAATTTGATAAAGGACTGTTAATGCAAAAAATATATAAAAATTATAAATAAAAGATAAGTGAAAAAACAAGCAGGTCACAAAATAGACAAAAGATATGAACAGACACCCCATCAAAGAAGAAATGCATGTGGGTGTCAAGTAAGAACTTCAAAATATGCTCCACATTGGGTAGGCATTTGGTTCTGTGGTTAATATGCCACTCGGTACACAGACATCCCATAATGAATTGTCTGGTTCAAGTTTCAACATTGCTTCTGATTCCAACTTTTTGCTAATGGGCATCCTGAGAGGCAGCAGGTGGTGGTTTGTGTACTTGGATCTCTGCCACTCACGTGGGAGAGCAGGATTGGGTTCTAGCTTCCTGGTGTTGACATGGTCAAACCCTTGTTATTTGGAAATTTGGGGCATGAACCATAAGATGGAAGATCTGTTTGCCTTTCGAATAAATACAAAAATGAATCTTTTATTTCTTAAATAAGTTAATCTAAAAGGTCTATATGCTGCATAATTCCAACTAAATAACATTCTGGAAAAGATAAAAATATAGAAATTGTAAAAAGATTGGTAGTTGTGAGTGAATGAGAGAGAAAAATCTGAACGGGTGAATATTGATGATTTTTTAGGGCAGTGAAAACTTCTGTGTGTATGGTGCTATAATGGTGGAGACATTTCATTTTATATTTGTTCAAACCCACAGAAGAAACAACATTAGGAGTGAACCCTTATACAAATAACACGCTTGGAGACATAATTTTATATCAATGCAAGCTTATCAATAATATATATATATATATATATCGTGGTAAATGTTGATAATGAGGGAGGCTGTGTGGGGGCAAAGCATATATGAAAATTTCTGTACCTTCTGCTGTGAATCTAAAATGTCCTAAAAAGGTAAAGATGTACTTTAATAATCCAATAAAATTTGCCTACAAAGAGATAAAGTTTAAAAACAAAGATATTTTTATTCTCTCTCTCTCTCACCCTAACTCTAACTCTAACTCTAACTCTAACTCTAACTCTAACTCTAACTCTAACTAATTCTATCTTTCAAAAAAAAGGTGGGTGGTGGTGCTCTGGTGTAGCAGGTAAAGCCGCCACCTGCATTGCTGGCATCCCATGTGGGTGCCGGTTCCAGTCCCAACTGCTCCACTTCTGATTCAGCTCCCTGCTAATGGCCTTGGAAAGCAGTGTAAGATGGCCCAAATGCCTGGGCCCCTGCAGCCACGTGGGAGACCTGGAAGAAGCTCCTGGCTCCTGGCTTTGGATCAGCGCAGCTCTGGCCATTGTGGCTGTCTGGGGAGTGAAGCAGCAGATGGAAGATTCTCTCTCTCTCTTTCTCTCTCTCTCTCTCTCTCTCTCTCTCTTTCCTCTCTTTCTCTGTAACTCTGCTTTTCAAGAAGAAAATAATAATAAAAAATAAAATAAATCAAAGATATGTCTAAATTGAAACTAAATAGAAAGAAATATACACATAAATATGCCATCAGTAATCAAGAGAATTGGAATGGTTGTATTAATAACTGAGAAAATAAACTTGGAGATTCTTTTTGCTAGAAAGAAGGGATAGTTTACTGTGATGAAAGTGTCAACTTATTAAGAAGTCATAACAATTATAAACATATATGCACCTAAAAATAGAGTCACAAAACACACAGATCAAATATTGACAGTGAAGAGAGAAATAGACTTTTAAAAATAATAATGGTTGTAATATACAAGTATCAGTAATGGATAGAATGACTAAGAAAAGATTAAAGGGAAAGCAAGTACTTGATAAGATCAGAAAACACATATCTAGAGCACTCCACCCAACAACAGCTGAAAACATATCCTTCTAAAATATGCAGGAAGCATTCTCTGGGATACATCATATGGTAGTTCATCAAATAAATATTAAAAAATTAAGAGACTGGTGTTGTGGCATTGCAGGTAAAGCCACTGCCTATGACACCAACATCCCATGTGGACACTGGTTTGATTCCTGGCTGTCTACTTCCAATCCAGCTCCCTGCTAATCTCCCACGTTCTTGGGTGCCTGCACACATGTGGGATACCCGGAAGAAGCTCCTGGCTCTTGGCTTTGATCTGGGACAGCCCTAGCTGTTGCAGCCATTTGGGGAGAGATCCAATGGATGGAAGATCTTTCTGTCTCTTCCTCTCTCTCTCTCTGTGTAACTGTGGCTTTCAAATAAATAAAATGAATCTTTAAAAAAATTATAGTTTATTCTATGACTCAATAGAATGAAGTTAGAAATCAACAAAGAAGGAAGTTTGAAAATTTCACAAGCCTGTGAAAATTAAATAATACACACCTAAACAAAACCATCAATGGGTAAAAGAGGTAGCCACAAGAGAAACTGAATATTTTGAGATGAATGGCTTAAAAATTTAAAAAAACACCAAAATATACAAATTCCAGCTGAAATTAATGGGAAGTGCTAAATTAATTTGATAGACAAAAAATAATCATTTCAACAATTGGTCCTGGGGCAACTAGATATCTGCATGCAAATGAATGGAATGAAATCATATACAAACAGTAAGTGAAATTTGAACTGTACATTTAAAATGGTAAATTTTAGGATAATTGAATAAAACAAATTGCTAGTGAGAAAATGAAGGGAAAGGAAAAAAGGACATTAAAATACACAAAAACCTTTTGCAGATCTTTTGTAACAGAGGACATCAGGGGAATGGGGCTTTGGTTTGGTAGGGGTGTCTGGTCAATGAACATATTATTTTTTTTAAGTAAAGACATTCATAATACATTTATAATTAAGCAGAATCATCTGGTTCAGTGTAACAGCTACATTATGCATAAAAGTACAATAATTTTAAAGTCCTGAGCATAGTGTTTTTGTTATTTTATACCTCCTGTTGCATCCAGTTCTGAAAATACTGAATACAGGTGCTGAGTAATATTTTTATTACTTAGCGTAACTCAATAAGATCAAGTGTGTACAAAGTGCTACTTATGCCACTGTTAGTTTCTTAGATGTAAACATGTTGTTCACTAAGTATTAGATTAGCACCAATTACCTGACAGATCAAAATATGCAAATGTATGAGGCGTCTTCAGAAAGTTCATGGAAAGTCATGAGTAGGCATTCGGCATAGCTGCTACGAAGCTGCTTAGGACATCGGGAAGATGTATCACAGTGCCTGATTTGAGTCCTGGCTCTGCTCTTGATTCCAGCTTCCTGTTAACGCAGCTACTGAGAGGCAGCAGGTGACTGGTCAAGCAGTTGGTCCCTGCCATCCATGTGGGAGACCCAGATTGAATTTCCAGCTCCTGGGACTAAGCCATTACTCCAATTCGCTGTGCTTTTTGAGATTGTTATACATAGAAATCCTACAGATCGGAATGTTTGACTTTAGCTCCAAGCAAACCATGCTGATTTCCAGTTCTTGCCATTAAAGAGTCAAAGACAAACCTTAGGTCAGATCTCCATTAAGGAACTCAAAGTGAAGTCAGATTTTATTCCTCAAAATTTAGAGTTCTTTAATAAAAACAGGCTACAGATGACATTGAGTTGCAAAATTTCACACTGTGGGTAATTTGAACTGGTGCCTCAGCTACAGAAGAGAATGATCATCTTCTTAGAGGACAATGCAGTAACTCTCCGGATATAGCAATGATGAAATATCCATTTTCCTACTTTTACTAGGGATTAGTGAACTGTACGGGGATCAGTAGCAAGGACTTGCGTTATTACAACAACAGCATTTTCAGTGAACTAACTGTAGAACTCCTAGAAACATTACTTCTGTCAGCTGGATTTTCTATGTTTCAAAATGGACTGGAAATCAGACTCCTACTGAAACACTTCAGGAAAAAGTAGGAGAAAATTGCTAAGGTAATAACATTTAAGAAGAGTTAAATAGCCTCATAATCGATTAGATTCCAAATGCTAACTTCTGTGTTTGGCTACAAAATGCACCCATTTCTCATTTACTCCTTTTTATATCTATGTATTTTCATCAATCTTCTTGGAAGAGAGAGAAAATGCATTGTGTGAAAAGTTTATATTTGCATTTAAATACTACTGGACCCATTTTGTATGCTTGCACTTTTGAATTATGAAGTATTACATAGCAAATAAATTTCTTTTAAATTAGTATAGCAAATAATGATTATTAGATTCAGTAGAGAAAATTTGAAGAAGAAATACTGTTATGCATTGAGTATTGTGAACAAAATCTTAAACAATGCATTTGATTGTTCAGGTTGTGCAAATGGTCTTAGAAATCATCTCAGAAACATCCATGAGGTCTTTGTATAAAAGCCACAAAGGGCATTTGTCTTTCAAAACAGAGACTCAATAGCAGGCTGTGTGTATTGAAATAGCTCTAAATATATTAAAAATGCTAAAGTCTCAAAATAGACCTGCTTGAATTATCATTATGTATGAGGTTTTGAATAACCAAATTAATTCTATGAAGACCATTAAGCAAATTGATTTTCTGGGTCACTTAGCAAACCAAAAAAGCATAGTTCCTATAGTGGACTTACACATTGGACCTGGACCAGAGACTCAAGAAGACATCTACATATGCATAGCACCATATGTTATGTACTTTTTTGCCTCTGAGTATTAGACAATTATTACCTTTGAATTAAAAAAACTCTGAAAGTATTTGAAAGTAAAGAATGTTAATTATCAATAGTTGCATTTACTTATACTAAGAATATTATATTAGGAAACGTCACATAAAGGGAACAAAATAAAAAATAATTGCTGAAACTGTTGAAATCTTTACTTAATATATGCTAAACTAATCTTCTGTATATAAAGAGAATTGAAAATGAATCTTGATGTGAATGGAAGGGGGGAGGGAGAGGGAAAGGGGAGGGCTGCGGGTGGGAGGGAAGTTATGGGGGGAAGCCATTGTGATCCATAAGCTGTACTTTGGAAATTCATATTCATTAAATAAAAGTTAAAAAAAAAATTGCTGAATCATACACGTTATCTCTACAGTTTCAAATACTAATTAATGTTATTTTTAAAATTAATATGTATTTAAACATTTTTAGTTTGAACTCATGACTCTTTGTAATTTAATTTGCAAATAAGTTACCTGCAGCTCAGGAGAATCCCTATATTTTAAAATCAGGTCATGTTTAGCTTTCATAAAGTATATTTTCCTCGGATTGCTTTGGAACACAAATTGAAACATACAAATTATCATTTAAAAAGAAGCAACCAGGAAAATATGTGATTCTTATATATGATATCATTCCTGATGTTTTCTTTATGTAATAGTCTCATGAATCACCTATAAGACATAATAAATCACACTTTATATTTTTAAAGTCAAATAAATAAATCAATATTAAAATATCATTCTACATGATTTTTAAATTGTTTAATCCAAACAGTTCTTTTCACAAGTGATTATAAGCTCTAGATAAATTTAGTCCATAGACTACTAATTCTAGACTGAGGCTAGCCCATATAATCTGAGAAGATATTGTTTGACTTGCAAATTTTTTAACAGTAAGCAGGCTAGGCAAGTTTTTTTTTTTTTTAAGATTTATTTATTTATTTGATGACAGAGTTACAGAGAGAGAAGGAGAGAGAGAAAGAGAGGGAATCTTCCACCCACAGGTTCATGACTCAAATGGCTGCAACAGCTGGGGCTAGTCCAGGCCAAAACCCACAGCCTAGAACTCCATAACCTACAGCCTGGAACTTCATCCAGGTCTCCCAACTGGATGACAGGGACCCATCTTCCCAAGCACATCAACAGAGAACTGTACAGGAAGTGGAACAGCCGGATCTGGAACTGTTGCTTATATGGGATGCTGGCCTCACAGACTGCAGATTAACCTGCTGCATCACAATGATAATAGTCAAGTTTAATGAAGACAGTACACCTGACAGACCAGGTGAGCAACTCTGTGAAGGACCAGGAGCTCAGTCTGTATTCAGATTGGAGTTTGAATGGATATGTGTATGGGTCCTCCATTTCTCCTCCCCCCTTCCCTGTCTGGTATATTGGTGGGTGGAAGGTTTCTGTATGTGGAGTTCCTGAAATTCCTCCCAGAAGCTCATACTGGACCCAATAGTCTCCTTAGTGTAGGTTGGGGAAGATACCCTTAAGCTGCCCCCAGAGGAGAGTTGGGACACATCTGACACGATTATGGAATGAAGGCAATACTTTAGCTGAGTAATTTCTGGTTAGGTTTACTTCTACATTTCTCCTTTCATGTAGCCACGAAAAAGACCCACCCAACAAGGTTGTCAAACAGGGACAAGACTTAATAGTGAATTGGAAAACATGGCCCTGCCCATGGTCTCATTGATAGTAAAAATAGCAGTTTAAGATAAACTATCTTATGACCAGATTTTGCCAGTGCCTTTCCTTTCTTTTTTTTTTTTTTTCTTTTGACAGGCAGAGTTAGACAGCGAGAAAGAGAGAGAGAGAGAGACAGAAAGAGAGGTCCTCCTTCTATTGGTTCACCCCCCAAATGGCCGCTACGGCTGGCGCGCTGCACCGATCCAAAGCCAGGAGCCAGGTACTCCCTCCTGGTCTCCCATGTGGGTGCAGGGCCCAAGCACTTGGGCCATCCTCCATTGCCTTCCTGGGCCACAGCAGAGAGCTGGACCAGAAGAGGAGCAACAGGGACAGAATCCAGCACCCCAACGGGGACTAGAACCCAGGGTGCCAGCACCACAGGTGGAGGATTAGCCAAGTGAGCCACGGCGCCAGCTGCCAGTGCCTTTTCAAAATGGTGGCAGAGGAGGTAAGGGAAATGAGGCCTGCTTTCTTCAGTAGGGAGGGCAGACTGGGACCAGGCATTGGGCCATTGCTGAGCAGATACAATATTCTCCCTATTTCCTGACACTTGAGGCAAAGGAGACTGGGTAGTGAACAGTCTCTGGGTGGATCAGGCAAGAAATGAAGGAGGATCAAGAGGGCCTAGGCAGAGAATATGAAAGAGAGTAAGTTGGCCTCCATCTCTTCTAAGATAGTCCTCCTGCATTAGTGTGACAAAGAAACTTTGGCTGAAAAAGATAGAAAAGTGGGCCAGCACTGTGACATAGCAGGTAAAGCCACCACCTGCAGTGCTGGCATCCCATATGGGCGCCATTAGAGTCCAGGCTGCTTCACTTCTGATCCAGCTCTCTGCTTTGGCCTGGGAAATCAATGGAAGATGGCCCAAGTCCTTGGGCCCCTGCACTCGTGTGGGAGACCTGGAAGAAGCTCCTGGTCCTGGCTTTGGATCAGCTCAGCTCTAGCTATTGTGGCCATTTGGGGAGTGAATCAATGGGTAGAAGACCTTTCTCTGTCTCTGCCTCTGCCTCTGCTTCTCTGTAACTCTGCCTTTCAAAATAAATAAATCTGTAAAAAAAAGACACAGAAGGGAAAGGCCAAAGTTGCCTAGGTTAAAAGAAAGTGGACATTCCTCTGTCTCCATGAAATATTGGCAAAGGACTTTGGATGCCAATAGACATGACAGGAGAAAGGATAGAAATAGGCTCAACATGGAGCATTTCTCTGGGTGAGGTTGCTCAGTACTTACTACTGTTCTCATTCTCTTCTGGCTGATGGCCAAATATCTTACCAGAGACAGCAGCTTGGAGATTCTTGTGTTCTCCCAAGAAAGAATTCAGATGCGATTCAGCAGCAGTAAGTATGCTAGACAATGAAAAGAGTGTATCTGATAGACCAGAGGGAAATCTCAGTAAAAGGGCTGAGAGTTGAGAATGTTTTGTTTTCATTAATCTTATTTCAAAAATTCATACATAATATTTTCATTAAAAATAAATAACCATAATTCTATCAATTGCTAGCTGATTCATTTCTGGCACCTTATTTTGTTTGCTAGGTGAGGTCATGGTTCTCTGAAAATTCTTGATGCTTGTTGGCATGTGACATCACTTGTGAATTGAAAGATTAGATCATTTTTCTAGTCTGTAATTCTTAGCAGTTCTTTTACCTGAGCCTTTGGGCATTTCTATATTTACAAGACTAGATAGCATTCTGTTTTTAAAAGTAAATCTTTTTTAAAGATTTATTTATTTGAGAGGTAGCATTATAGACAGAGAGAAAGAGTTCTACCATCCACTGGTTTACTCCCCAAATGGCTGCAATGGACAGAGCTGGGCTGATCCAAAGCTAGGAGCCAGGAGCTTCTTCCAGGTCTCCCACATGTGTGCAGGGGCCCAAGCACTTGTGCCATCTTTTACTGCTTTCTCAGGCCATAGCAGAGAGCTGGATTGGAAGAGGAGCAGCTGGGACTTGAACTGGTGCCCATATGGGATGCTGGTACTACAGGTGGTGGATTAACCTGCTACACCACAGAGCCAGCTTCTAGATAGCGTTTTAAGTCGAGATTTTCTTCAAGTCCAATGTTGGTGTATTGTGCATGGTTTCAGTTCTAAAGGAAACCCCCAGCCCCAATCCCCATAACTTAAAGTTGGTGTGCTATTCAGAATTAACTGTCGTAGCCATAGACACCTGGTACAATGGCCACCAATAATTGCAATGCTACAAACACATTCAGAGCCAACAGTCCACTGAGATCAGTGTAACATATTGGTAGGACCAAGGCTCACACTACCATGGGATGTCTACACTGCAAGTAACTATGGGTAAAGTTGGCTGCGATGTAAGTTCGATAAATGGGGCCATGAGCCTCCATTTGGCTGCAGGCAGGTCCAGAGGCTTTATCCACCAGCACTGGCCTGGAGCTGAGGCTCATTAGGATCTTCCCAGTATGGGCTTTGTCAGCCTGGATTTGAGTTCCAGAAAACGATACTGTGGTTCCTGCTGTCTTCCCAAAGTTAGGCACATGTTGGTAAAGGCAGCCCCATGGTCATCCATGTGGCACTAAGCTGGGTCCTACTTGACTCACAATTGCTGGCCCTGCAGTCTTGGTTGCGCAGGCCTGACCTAACTGAGGCTGGTTGTGATACACACCAAAATAAGTCGGCCAGCAAGAGTTTTTTCTTTTGTTTTTGTTTTTGACAGGCAGAGTGGACAGTGAGAGAGACAGAGAGTAAGGTCTTCCTTTGCCATTGGTTCACCCTCCAATGGCCGCCACAGCCGGCGCACCGTGCTGATCTGATGGCAGGAGCCAGGTGCTTCTCCTGGTCTCCCATGGGGTGCAGGGCCCAAGCACTTGGGCCATCCTCCACTGCACTCCCGGTCCACAGCAGAGAGCTGGCCTGGAAGAGGGGCAACTGGGACAGAATCCAGCGCCCTGACCGGGACTAGAACCCAGGGTGCTGGCACCGCAAGGTGGAGGATTAGCCTAATAAGCCGCGGCGCCGGCCTATTTTTTATTGCTGACAATATTTACAATGCTGGAATATGTTAAAAATAGAAGTTGACTTACTTTTATTCTATTGGATTCCTGTTTTTAAATTTACTATCAGTACATTATTCACTTAGTGGCTGCATCTGTAACAACCTACTCTCATCCTAGTACAACTTGTTTTCCAGATTGAGCCAAGTTGCTCTGACCAATAAACAGAAAAGAAATACCAGAGTATGTAGTGCAACATGAAGCCTGGCGTGCCTGTTGTGAGCTGTGAGATGTGGATATTTGTATACTGTTGTACCAAATTTTCAGGATTAAGGAAAAAGTCACCTTGGAATCATATCTCAATCTTTAATTTCTCTCTTTCCAACCCCAGTCAAGCCTGAATTACAATAATCATGTAGTTAAAAATTTTGAGTAAATATGAATAATCTCCCAACATATAAAAAGTAGTTTCAAAGGTGATCATTCTTTAAATAAACAGACCAAAGCTGAACAACAAAATGACAAGTTTACACAGTACTAGTTCATTGATCATGTAACATAATATTCAATACACTTAATTTTTGTGTACAGTATTCATAAAAATAAAAAGTATGGTCAGGAAATTAAAGACCTAGCATTAGAAAATGATTTTCTTTTTCTTTATAAAAGATTTATTTATTTATTTATTTGAAAGTCAGAGCTAGAGAGAGAGGGAGAAACAGAGAGAGAAAGAGAATCTTTCCATCTGCTGATTCACTCCCCAGAAGATGGCAACAATGGCCAGGGCTGGGCCATACTGAAGCCAGGAACCCAGGGCTTCTTTCAGGTTTCCCACGTGGATGGCAGGGGCCCAAGCACTTGGGCCATTCCCTACTGCTTTTTGCAGGCCATTAGCAGGGAGCTGGATCAGAAGTGGATTAGCTGGGACACGAACTGAACCCCATATGCGATGCTGGCATCACAGGCAGAGGCTTAACCTGTTACATTACGATGCCAGCCCCTAGTAAACAATTTTCTAATCTTGTTATCATGAGTGTTATTGTATTTTTTTGACTTATAACTTTGTATGCTTCAAAGTAGAATGAGTTTCAGTTCTCTTGAAATGAGAACAGACAATCAATCAACTATCCAATATTTTCTTTGGAGGATTCACCTGTGTTTGCATTTTTGAGGAATTACATCCATGTGGAAACATTTTTTTTTCATTAGATGCTATTCCCAGTTCACAACACTCCCACTGTCAAATGTGTAATTTTTATAACAATTTATGAAATAATTATTAACCTATTCATTGATCAGTGGACACCTGTATTGATTCCTCATCTCAGCTGTTGTGAATAGTACTGCAGTAAACATGTGCGTGCAAGTATCTCTTTCATATACTGATTTAATTCCCTTTGGATATATTCCTAGAAGTGGAATAGCTGGACCATAAGGTAGATCTGCTTTTAGTTTTTTGAAGAACCTCCATGCTGTTCTCCATAATGACTATACTAATTTATATTCTCATAAATGATGTTTAAAGATTTTTCTTTTCTCCTTATCCTTTCTAGTCTTTGCTATAGATATTATAGAAGGAATAAGTTTTAATATTGTATAGCACAATTAGGTGGCTATAGTTCACAATAATGTATTATATAATGTTTTTAAGAACTAGAAGGAAAAAACATACAAAAGAACTAGAAAAGAGGAACTAGGAGGCTGCAAACAAAGAAAAAGTAAGGAAATAATATGCTGATTACCTGATTGCATTAGTTTGTGTGTTGAAATATCTCTAAACTCCATAAAAATGTATAAACACTGTACATTAATCAAAAATTAAATACATTAAGAAAATCTTAAAAAATGTACTGAGGGTTTTAGTACATTCAAGTATCTGGATGAAAATACAAAAATAAAAATAAAATTATGTGAACCAAAGTGTTCAAAATAGGCATTGAAATATATTGAGACAAACAGCTTGTGTGCACATATTCTGCAGCAATTTGAGACTGTCTTCTTTAATTTTCATAATTAAACAGTGTCTTGGGTGACTGTGGAAGTCACCAAGATTTTTAAAACTTCTGAGCATTCCCAGGGTATACTCATACTCTGTTCATGGTCAATTTCACATCTCATCTTGATTATCTGCTTTGGGGATCTCTATCATTCACACATGGCCTTCCTATAACTGTTCCCCGAACTGTACAAGTTGTCCTGACCTGCTTAACCAAATTAGTTTATCCTCAGGGAAAGCAACCCAGACCCTTCTATTCAGTGAAGTACTGCTGGCACAAAGCTGTAAGGTTTAATACACTTGACTGGAAAAAATAACATAGAAAAAAGCTTTAAAATGTACTATCAAATGCCACTGTTTCTAAAATTTATCTGCTTGCCCTTGCAAAGTCCCCTACTAGTCCATCTTCCTTAGTTCTCATCCTGATGATTCACAATTTCCAAAACTCATTCTATGCTCTCCTCCATCCCCCTACCCTTGCTCCATCATGTAAAACTCATAGGTATTCTTTTATGCCCTGTTTTATAGCTTAAATATTCCTATTGTTTTTAATTCCAAAAGAAACCTAAGTGAATTAATGTAAGCAAAAGATTTCACTGTAAACCTCACCATTGCAGTTAAGGCCTAAGGTGCAGTCAATGTTACAATTAGACTTAAAATCCTTGAATATTATGGAACAACTTAATAGGCAGGTCTGAATACAAAACATATTTATTGGAGCTGTCATTGTGGTGCATCACATTAAGCTGCCACTGTGTTGTCAGCATCCCATGTGAGTGCAGGTTCAAGTCCCAGCTGTTCCACTTCTTATCTAGCTCCGGCTGATGCATGTGGGAAATCAGAGGAAGATGGCTCAAGTACTCGGGCTCCTGGCATCCACTTAGGAGACCTGGATGACGCTCAAGGCTCCTGGCTTTGGTCTCACCCAGCTACAGACTGTTGCAGTCAGTTAGTGAACTAGCAGATTGAAGATCTCTCTCTCTCTCTCTTTGTCTCTCTTTCAGACTCTCTCTCTCTCACTCTCTCTCTTTCTCACCTCTCTCCCCACCCCATGCCTCTGACTTTTAAATAAACAAATCTTAAAAAAGAAACAAAATGTCTGTATTTACCCTTTCTTCTTGAAGTTTCTGTCAAAAGATAAATCTATCATATAGCTCTTTCTTTCCTTAACATTTTTACCCAGATTCCCAGAAGTTGTGATGTATTTCCTTATACAAGACTAATTCAAGGTTATTCGTACAATCTAAAGTAGTTGTCTACACAATGTAATTTGAAAAGCTCTGGCAAAGGAGCTCCTCTCCCTTGTACTAGAATAATCTTCCCACTGATATAAGTAACTGAGAAAAATCTTTAAATGCAGCTTATATCTTTTAACCACATGATTTTATTTATCATCATTCATTTTGGGGGCAGTATTGCATTTCCACAAGAGGGCAGAGAGAGAATGTGGGATTAGAGAATTCTCATTGAGTTAGAGTTCATCCCTTTGCCCAAATATGTCTCAGCCATTTGTATCTGGTCCTCAAGCACTAAGTCAGGGATCACAAACTCAAATAATTACAGAGAACAAAAAGATAATGGAGTGAAATGGGCTGGGAAGGGTGTCTGGGAAATTACAGTACTCACCTGATTAAACGGGGGTTTCTGCTCCTCACATTTAGCTGATTGCTGACATCTGGAAGTGTGAGGTCAAATCTTTCAAGTTTTCAAAAGAGGCCAGAAATCCAAATGTATAAGCACTCTGAATTTTTAATCAGAGTGAGTTTTTCATTGAAACTATTTAAAGCAATCATTATAATATTAATAAAATTAGCTAATCCTTATTATCATGATTAAACTACATTCCATAATTGCTTATTTGTTCTCCTTACTTAATTTATATATAGATGAGGGGTCACTGCTTAGTATTTAAGCTTAAAAGACTAATCACTGTAATTTAAAAAAATATCTTTTTCCGAGTCCTACATTAGTTTTGCTTATGTTCTTCTCCTTTAAGTTAGAAGAAAATATATAAAGGGCATGTGATTTTTTGTATGATTCTCTGGAATTAGCTTTTCCTCTTTGAAACCTCATCTTAAGTTTAGCACATTTAGACATCTGGAAAAAATAATGGTGCATTTATTTATCTGGATATTTCAACTATATGGGATATGGAAAAAGCAGCATGGATACACTTTTAATTTTTATCTGTTTGGTATCATGAAGCTATAAATATAAGTTGATACTTACTGGTCCTTT
The DNA here is from genome assembly GCF_964237555.1 of Oryctolagus cuniculus. Lineage (NCBI taxonomy): Eukaryota > Metazoa > Chordata > Mammalia > Lagomorpha > Leporidae > Oryctolagus > Oryctolagus cuniculus. The sequence goes on along the minus strand of NC_091453.1, from coordinate 105,274,105 downwards.
TTCTAATGCCTTTTTGTCCTTTTTCTTTGATGATTCCAAACCTTTTGTATTTCTAAAGGATTTTTTGCATTTCATATATTTTCTTTAGTTTTTTCATTTGTGTTGGCAATGCATGCCATTTCACAGGTGCTCAAACTTTACTTAATCAAAGTCCATACTTCATCCCAGAAATAAGTCTGCCTCTGCCACAAAAATAGGAATTATGTTAAATTGAAACATATGAAATTACCATTTTTGTAGTTCAAAATGGCCAAGTATCAACTATTTCATGTGGTTTATCATCACAAAAAATGTTATCACTTTGGATCATATAAATGTCAACACTTTTCTAAATTTAAACCCAATTTTAGACATTAAAATATTACTACAAAAACTGTCAACACAGTGCAACCTTATTATTTATTTGTAATGTCAAAAATGAAATAGAAGTAAAATCAATTCATTTTTCCTTTACAATGCATATTCTAATGTCTTATCCTTTCCATGTTTACTATTTTATCTTATTCCCAAATCAGTTCAAATCTGAAATTCTAGAGCTGATCCATAATTAATTTGCTGCCTCTATACTGTGATAAGCAAATACATACTACACTGGTATATGATTTCTTTCCCCACAAAATATTAAAGCACCCTCGGCTCTTTTTACACTATGATAAATTATGAGATGTATCACATGTAATTATTAATACCAAAGTACCAATCCCAAAAGATTTCACTTGTGAATTTAACTGCAATCATAATTATTCCTGTAATAACATTTTCACACATATTCACAAACACATTCTTATATGAAGGAAGAATGAGGCTAGGACTCCTCCTGAGACAGTTGTATACATCTCTGAGTGAAAACACTATTCCGTGGGAACTCGTTGTTCATCCGAATGACATCCATCAGATATGCCTCCAAAGATAAAGGTTGAGAACTAGTATGCTACAAGATGACAATACAGATTATTCAAAACCTGCCTTGGCTATCACCTACTTCAAAATATGTATTCCTTACAGCTCAGCTGAGCAATTATTCTCCCCAAATATTCCAAATACATTCCTATCCTTATGCAAGGTATGAACAATAATTTTATAAGAAATACAGACTCTTATTACTAGGTAATAGTTGCCTAAAGAAGTATTAGGAAATAAGATACTCTAGAGAAAATGGCCATGCGGAAATTTTTCCATCTAACTTCTGGTCAATGCTACAAGGGTATTCATAAGGTCATGGGAAATAGAATTTGAAAGTACATTCAGTTTTGTGCAAAAAAACTTGGAATTCATTCATAGTATCTTATAATATACATTTTCCATGAATATTTGAAGGCTACCACTGCATTACCCTAAAGTAGAATCCTTTCTATTCTCTGACAAAATGTAACATTATTTTGTTCCTATATATTTTTCAAGTCCTAATTAAATCTTAATATTGCCTTTTAAAGCTACATCCTACAATTCATGCTACAATTAATTCTCTCTCATTGTCACAGGAATTTTTTTCTGAGATTACTACCAAATTGATACGTTCTTGGCCTTCACTCTTAAATATGAGAAGTCTTTTCTTATCTACAGTTGATTTTGCTGAAAATAGAAATATTTCTTTTTTAAAAAGAGAAGAAAGACAAATTTTGATCAAGCATGCCCAAGTGATCATAAATCTCAATTTACTTGATGACCCTACAATACCAATTTCCTATGTATTACTTAGCCTTCCACAAAAGGATTCATGAAGAAACTCAGGTTTTTATCTTCCATTTTATATTGAATATATTCTTTCTAAAATGTTCTAAATTATGAAAAAGATATTTTCTTAAAAACAGAAAAACACTATTTATACTCTCAAATGTTACTACTTTAAAAGAATGTTCTTAATGACTATTGCTTCAAACAACTAAACTGATACTTGTTTTGGTTGCTATTAAAATCTATCCAATCTGACTTCTGGTCAAATGCAAAGAGCAGTGATTTTTAAGATTGCCCTTACCTTGAAATTTTTCATTACCAATGTAGTGAGTACTGATGATGAAAGCCCCAAAGTTGGGCTAGTTTAAGAATCCAATTAAATTTGGTTTAATTTGTGTTTAAAAAGGTAATACTCCAGTCCATACTATCTTTACTGATTTTGGAGTGGTTTTACTCTGCCCTTAGAATTGAGTTTTATGGAGGTACTTTCCAAGTGAATACTGTAATCAGAGATGGCTTATGGGAATGAGTTGTTAGTAATCATTTCTGGCAGGTACTGTAAAGAACTTGAGCAGTTTTCCATTTTTTTTTTTATTTGACATTGCTTTGTGTTTGACTATTTTCATCTGGGGAGAAATGATGGAGTGGTACAAGAGTTTTTTGAAGATGATAGAAATAATACCTTTCAGTATTGCCTCATTATGGAGAAAATGTTCTAGTTATAGTCGTTGATCCTTTCATATCTGGGAGAAACTTGTAAAACTGTTTTGCATAACCCTGAAGTGCTTTTAGCTAGAAATGGCTGCTGTAATAAGATGTTTTGAGTGCCTTAGATTCTCATGAGTCTAAATTCGCCTGGAATTTCATCTTTTTTGTAACACTATCTTTTACTAATTTCTCTTGTATTAATTGTATTTCCCCTTTTTAGCCAATAAAATGTTGATAAGCACGAAAATATGAATTCTTTACTGTATTTTTGCCTGTTGGTATTTATATTCTGTAGTATATCAGCAGTTGGCTAAAAAACCTATAATCATGCATAATAAGATAATATTTTAAAGTCTTAATTTATATTATCCTATTTTTAAATTTCTGGTATTATTTTCAAGCACAATTTCTTCATAACAATATATTTCTTTCAAGTTGGGTAGACAAGTTCTAATATGTGATGATTAAGTATAAAATTATTAAACCTATGAAGTAAATAATTTCAGTTTTTGTGTTAGAGATTGCTTTCATTACTGTTATATTTTATAATTTATTTATTTATTTATTTTAGTTTATTTGGAAGGCAGAAGAACAGAGACAAAGTGAGAGACAGACACAGAGATTTTCCATCTACTGGTTCAATTTTCAAATGACCACAACAACCAGGGTTGTGCTAGGCTGAATCCAAAATCCTAGAACTCAGTCCAGTTCTCTCATATGGGTGAAAGGGACACAAGTATGTAAGCCATTATTGGCTGTCTCCCAGGATGCACATTCACAGGAAGCTGGATTAGGAGCTGAGACAATACTTGAACGTGCATTCTTCAACATGAGATGCAGCCATCCCAAGCAGCGACTTAATTGCTGAGCCAGAATGACCACATCCATATTATTTTTGTAAATATTATTTTTATTTTTAGTGGCAACCATGCATATTATATATTTACTTTATTACATATTTATTGAAAGTAGCAAATTTTAAGGAAGAAATATGGTTGTCACTTTTTTGTATTTTTATTTATTTATGAAAATATGCAAACGAAAACACTAAATTTAAATTTATCCTAACTGAAAAATTATTTCAAGGAAAAGCCCACCCCTACCTTTCTTAGCATGATTTAATTTTTATGTCAATTAATAAGAAATAAGAAAATGTTGTCATCACTAAGTTACGTAAAGCTTTAAATTCACTTCATAGTATTCAGTAAATTGAAACATTCTAATGAACTAGCTTGGAGAGTCTTCAAGATGGCCACATGGATAATTCCAGTATTCACTTCGTCCTCTACCAAGAAAACTCAAAATATTTATATCCCAAAGTGAGTGCCCAAGGAAAAGTGGGTACAAGATATGAATAGACATTTTTCAAAACAATTACAACAACAGATACATCAAAATATGCTCAGAATCACTAGCTACCAGTGGAATGCAAATAAAAGCCCCAATGGATAGAAAAGGAGATTATTATAAGTGCCACAATTTTTTGGCTGTTTTAGGTAGTCTGACATTTCACAGGCTTGAACATAAAGATTTAGGTACTTGCATGGGTATTTATGTAGGATAAACTCAGGAAAGTGATGGTTTATTAGGTCATCAATTGTTACCATTGAAAATATCCGGGGGCTGCTGTTGGAGACTAGCAGGTAGAGCTGCCACCTGCAACCCAGGCATCACATATGTGTGCTGATTTGAGTTCAGGCTGCTCCACCTGTGATCTAGCTCTGTGCTACACGCCTGGGAAAGCAGCATCAGAACACCAAAGTGCTTGGGCTCCTGCCATGCACATAAGAGACCCAGAAGATGCTCCTGGCTGCGGGCTTCAGCCTGGCCCAGCCCCAGCTGTTGTGGCCATTTAGGGAGTGAATTAATGGATGGAAGATCTCTCTCTCTCTCTCTCTCTCTCTCTCTCTGTAGCTCTGCCTTTTGATTAAACAAAATAATAATAAAAAAGAAAAATTTTCATAGATATTGGCATGTCTCATTTAAAATAACTAAATTACCTTATCTCCCAATGTCACAATATCTCTGTTTGTTTTTGTGTGCATATATGAATATGGTGCTTGTTTTAGGCTAGAGAATGCTTAAGCAGGCATGTAGACTGATAAGGAATAGAAAATTGAGGGCATGGCATAACTGTGGTTATTGATGGAAAGGGAACAAAATGTCTTAAAGGATAAGATGAAATAAAAAAAAGGCATATATGACACATCTGACACTGGAGGAAATTATGGATAAAAAGTGGATTAAAAAACGGTGGAAGCAATGTTGAATAAATTTCTTCCTGTTTTCATTCAGGAAGAAAATCATCTGCTAGGACTGAGGATATGGAACTTGAAAGTAAACTTTGAAATAGCTTTCATGGGCAATGGCATCAGGATATAAAAGGCTTACTTAGCTGGATTGATAATTTACCGAATCCATTTCAGAAAGTTAGCAGTGATGTGTGCAAAAAAGAAAAAGTGGGAGTGATCAAGCATATAAAAGAAGGAAAAATGAAAAGTGATATTTCAATAAGAGGGTAGATAACCTAGAGGGAAAATTAGGGGTCCAAAGGCAATTATAATTCCTGACCACTTTCCTATTTTTGATTACTAATACAAAATGGCTATGTAATGAAATCAATGAATTATTGAAGAGGTGCATTAAAGTGTAAGATTGGTAACATATGCTAATATTTTGCAACTATATATAGGATGACATCTATAGATTTTAAAGGCTTTGAAGCAAGATTGTAAACAAATGGGAAATTAAGAAGTTTAATATTGAAGCTGTTCAGATCAGATTAGAACGTGGAGGTGATGGACACTAGCCAGTTAGATGATTTAATTGGTCTATGTATTTATTGATGAAACCACTTATAAGGAAGCTTCAGAAGCTAAGAAGCATTTATTTATTTATTTAAGAAATGTTACTGATGTAGAATCAATAGAATGGGTTACTATTTTTTTTAAGATTTATTTACTTATTTGAAAGAGTTACACACACACACACACAGAGAGAGAGAGAGAGAGAGAGAGAGAGAGAGAGGTGTCTTCCATTTGCTGGTTAACTCCCCAAATGGTGGCAATGGCTGGAGCTAAGCTGATCCGAAGCCAGGAGCTAGGGGCCTCCTCCAGGTCCCGCAGGCAGGTGCAGGGGTCCAAAGACTTGGGCCATCTTTACTGCTTTCTCAGCCCATTACAAAGAGCTGGACTGGAAGTGGAGAAGAAGAAGACCCAGAAGAAGCTCCTGTCTCCCAGCTTCGGATCCGCACATCTCCGGCCACTGACGCCATTTAAAGAGTGAAACAGCAGAAGGAAGACCTTTCTCTCTGTCTCTCCCTTTCACTGTCTGTAACTCTACCTCTCAAATAAATAAATAAATAAAATAAAATATTTTTTTTAAAGCTAACCATTGATTAATCCCTGAATTTTACCTTTACCTTATTCGAACATAAAAATCTAGCTAGTGGGGCTGGCACTGTTGGTGTAGTGGGTAAAGCTGCCGCCTGCAGTGCAGGCATCCCATACAGATGCTGGTTTGAGTCTCGGCTTCTCCACTTCCAGTCCAGCTCTTTGTAATGGGCTGAGAAAGCAGTAAAGATGGCCCAAGTCCTTGGACCCCTGCACCTGCCTGCGGGACCTGGAGGAGGTCCAACACTTAGACACCACAATTAGATTAAATTTCTACTTTTTAATACCATCAATTTATAATTTTGGGGTGTTCTCATTTGCATAAGTTCAGAAATTATATCATATTTAAATGCTGGCGTTCAGCTATGCAATTTTCATATAACTGTTTAAATTTAATTTAACCTTCATTTTGTATTTAAGGAAACCAAGACTTAGTATCAAGTCCACGATTCTAAATACTTGGAAGATGTGGGACTTTCTTAAAGCTAATATCTGTACCACTACATTTCCTCTTTTAATGTGATCAAAATTATTCTCTTGATTTCTTTTCCATCTGCCAGTCTTTGAATTATATGAGACATCATCATGTACTAGATAACTGCAAAATCATGGTAAATACATTACTCATTTTCAACACATTTTATAAAATTTTTTTCAAGAATAATTTTCCTAAAATTCAACTCCAGTTTGTCACACTTGAGCTCAAAACTTTAGTATCAGGGATGGGGATTTGGTGCTGTAGTTAACATGCTGCTTGGAACACTGACATCCCATATTGAGTACCTAAATTTGAGATCTGGCTCCACTCCTGATTCCAACTTCCTGCTAATGCAGACCCTGAGAGGCAGCAGGGGATGCTCCAAGTAGTTCAGCCCCTGGTATCCATGTGGGAGACCCAGATTGAGCTGCTGGCTCCTGGCTTTGGTCTGCTCCAGTTGTGGATGTTGTAGGCATTTGGGGAGTGAGCCAGCGGATGGAAGTTCTTTCTCTGATTTTCTTTGTCTCTAGTTCTGTCTGTCTCCCTCTCTCTCTGTCCCTTTGAATAAAATAAATATTAATTAAAAATTATATTACTGAATAATATCTTTTCTTTCAAAACAGTATATTTATGAAATGTATACATTTTACATATGCATATTTTAAAAATGCATATTCTTAAGGATAACACAGATCTACTGAATCATAATCGCAGCAATTTTAGGTTCAATACTACAGGAATACAAGATGTATTTTAAGCTCCGTGAACTAACATACAAGACTGATCTGACCTCTTCTTGTCTTTCTTGATCCATTGCTTCCCAGGTCTCTGTCAATCCCTCTAGAAATGTATATATAATTACACATACATACATGTATCTACCCATCTGCAAATATGCACATCTATACAAAATAGTTCCCAGCTTGGAACTTAGGCACATCTTTAAATCACTGTATGTCTCATTTTCTTATTTGAATATTTAGATTTAAATAAATTATCAAATCAATATTTAGAGAGTGTTTTATTCAAAACATATTTTGGGGGCCAGTGCTGTGCAGAACCAGCATCCCATGTAGGTGCCAGTTTGAGACCCAGCTGCTCCACTTCTGATCCAGCTCTCTGCTATGGCTTGGGAAGGTAGTAGAAGATGGCCCAAGTCCATGGGCTCCCTGCACCTGTGTGGGAGACCTGGAAGAGGCCCCTGGCTCCTGGCTTCAGATCGGTGCAGCTCCAGCTGTTGCAGCCAACTGGGGAGTGAACCAGTGGATGGAAGACCTCTTTATCTCTCTCTCTCTCTCTCTCTCTCTCTCTCCCTCTCCTTCTCTCTCTGTGTAATTCTTTCAAATAAATAAATAAATCTTTAAAAATATTCTGAATTACTATTCTCAATATTACTAGATATTTACTCAAGAAACACATATTTATAGGGATATCTGTTCCAGATTTGCCAATTTCAGTGTTCAAATTAAGACCATAATGATGGTGACCATTCAATAGACTAGATATCTCAATTTTTTTAATGCCCAAATTCTCAAATTTCAAACACAAACTCATATTAAGTACTTTCATCTGTTTATTAAAAATGGAAAATATTATGTTATGCAACTTCTTAGAAATGGCAAGATATTAGATAATTTCCAGTCAACTTCTTAATTATGGACTGGGCTTGGAACATTCTTATTATAATGGTGACTTTTTCTGTGATGTTCTTTCTTTTCCCCACCAACCTAATTAGAAGAGAAAAAGAGAGAAGAAATTCATGAAATTTACATATGTATTTTCTTTTGAGGTGTTGTCTATATTTGCCCTCTTATTTGGTTCTCATAGCCTTAAGGAGACATTAAAGTATCTGGAGATTTTCTTTTTACAGATGAGAGAAGTGAGAAGGCTACAGACAGCTTTCTCCATTTTAAGGCATTGATGATAAATTAAAGGAGGCATACACAGTAGAACTTCTTCCTTTTCCTTTTTTCTTTATCTTCATACTGTATGATTATTTTCTCCCACGTCAAAAGTTTGAGGCAATGGGGCCAGCATAGTGTCATAACAGGTAAAACCGCCACATGCCTGGTTGGTATGCCATACAGGTGCTGGTTTGTGTCTTGGATGCTTCACTTCTAATCCAGCTCCCTGCTACTGGCCTGGGAAAAGCAGCAGGTGATGGCCCAAGTGCTTGGGCCTGTGTATTCACATGGGAGACCTGGAGGAAACTCCTGGCTCCTGGCTTCGGCCTAGGCTAGTGCTGAAAGTTACTGCCATTTGGGGAATAAGCCAGAAGATGGAAGATCTCTCTCTGACTCCCTCTCTCTGTAACTCTGACTTTAAAATAAATTTAAAAATTTAAAAAAAAACTATGAAGATCTGATGTTATTTTGATATGCTGATAATTTTAATAATCATAATATAAATAATAGACTGGTGTACACAAACATGTCACACTTTTTTTTTTTGACAGGCAGAGTTAGACAGTGAGAGAGAGACAGAGGGAAAGGTCTTCCTTCTGTTGGTTCACACCCCAAATGGCTGCCACGGCTGGCACGCTGCGCCTATCCAAAGCCAGAAGCCAGGTGCTCCCTCCCGGTCTCCCATGCGGGCACAGGGCCCAAGCACTCGGCCATCCTCCACTGCCTTCCCCGGGGCCACAGCACAGAGCTGGACTGGAAGAGGAGCAACCGAGACAGAACCCGGTGCCCCAACTGAGACTAGAATCCAGGGTACCAGCGCCGCAGGCAGAGGATTAGCCAAGTGAGCCGTGGCGCCGGCCTCACACTTGTTTTTTAAAGGTTTATTTATTTTACTTGAAAGTCAGAGTTACACAGAGAGAAGGAGAGGAAGAGAAAGCGGTCTTCCATTCACTGGTTCACTCCTCAGATGGCCGCAATGACCAGAGCTGCACCGGTCCAAAGCCAGGAGCCAGGAGCTTTTTCTGGGTCTCCCATGCAGGTGCAAGGGTCCAAGGACTTGGGCCATCTTCTTCTGCTTTCCCAGGCCACAGCAGAGAGCTGGATCAGAAGTGGAGCAGCCAGGACTCAAACCGGCGCCCATATGGGATTCTGGCACTGCCGGTGGTGGTTTTACCTGATACGCCACAGCACCGGCCCTCACATGTCACAGTTAGTCATATCTAATAAATGACTTATTTTTATAATAGACAAGTATAGAATTTGAATACTGAGAGACTTCACTTAAAAAATTCAAATTTCTTTTTTTCTTCCCTGAAAATAATGTACCTCAATAAAACATACACATCAATATTTCTATTTTCCTTCAGGTAAGGGAGAATGTCTACATTTCCTCTATCAAAATTTTTATCAAGAACATACTTTTCGGATTTAGGTAAGTTTGGGTTGAGCAGGAGATATTCTAAAGCCACCTGTAATATTGTTGCACATTCCTAGGCAAGAATGCTTGACTTGGCATGAATGCCTGTGGCTGGTAGTAGTTGTCTTTGTTTGATACAGTCTTCTGTTATGAATATTGAATTACTTACTTTCTCTCTTCCTTTGCATGTTTTGAAAGTGGAGTTAAGTATCTTTCCGCAACAGTCACATTTAAATATCTTCATAATGCACATTCCAAATACTGGATATCAGTTTTTTAAAATAGAAATATAAGCATTCCTCATTATTGTAAGATCACCTCTCCCCTTTTTTGTCCTTTCCCACTCCAAATTTCTATTTCTTCCAACAGGAAACCATTTTTTTTGTTGTATTAATTTGTTAAAATGTTTCTTTCACATATTGCCTTCCTCCCAGGAAGTATCCTGAAACAAAGAATGTTCTGTTTCAACAGGAATTCTGTTGCAATCTATTTAGAAAATATTTCCCATCTTACATCTTATGCGCCCTAGAAATAAGTGCCTATGTTTGAAGTTGTTTCACATTCCTGTGTTCAATGGCTTTGTGATTTAACAATGGTCATGTTTTCCATTAACAATTATGACAGAGAATATTCAAATACATATCTAGTTTAAAATGAATATATTAAGAATACTATGTGTTCACACTTTGCTCTGGTTCATGAAAAAGATAGAGACTGTATTGCAAACATTTTGTGCTATGTAGACTGCGAAACATTTTAAATCAATAGATAAAGCATAAAATGTTTGAAATTCCAGGATTTGCTGGAAAAGATAAGGTGTTTGACTCACAGAAGAAAGGTAAACTAAACGTTACTATGCAAATAACCTGTAAGATTATCATTTAAGTATCAAATTTTAGTACATAAATTATTAATAAATGACTAAAAGAATGTGCTGTGAGCAGATAGAAATATTTGCCCATTAAGGACATATTTTGAAAATGTTTTGTTTATTTGAGAGGCAGAGAGAGAAGGAGAGGGGGTGCCTATCTGCTAGCTCACTCTGCAAATGACCAGGGCAGCTGGGGTAGGGCTGGGCCTGGAACCAGGAGCTAGGAACTCAAACTAGGCTTCTCGTATGGGTTGCAGGAACTCAGCTCCTTCAATTAGGAATAGTTCCTCCTAAAATCTGCATTTGCAAGACGATGGATTGAGGATGCAGAGCCAGGTATCAAAATCATATGCTCTGATGTGGGATACAATCATCTTAACCATGAGGTTTAATGCCTGTCTTGGAAATTCATTTTTTAAAAATTGCTTTATTAATATAAAGAGAACAGTTTTATACTTTCCATAAGTACAGTTTCAAGAAGACAACAACACTTCTCTCACTCCCCTGCCCCACCCCTTTCCCCTCCCTCTCCTCTCCATCAGTTTTTGGGAAGACATAATTTTAATCCACTCTATATTCAAAGTCTTATTTTGCCACCAGGCATAATATTCAACAAGTGAAAAATAAGAAGACTACAGCTCCACAGGAGTATAAACAAGGGCTAAAAATGACAATCATATCCCAAAATGATCATTTCACTCCTCTACATATTTTGGTATTCTATATTAACTGTCACATATCAGAGAAGACATATGATATTTTTCTTTTTGAGGCTGGCTTATTTCTCTAAGCAGGTTGGTTTCCAGTTGCATTCTTTATATGAAGCTTGGGACTTTTCAACTCAGAACTGAAACATTATATGCCATATTCTAAAGGAAATGAAATAAAGAGAGATTTGAGTTTTCTGAATACATTTATTTCATTCTTCGATGAATTTGAGTTTGTAAATTACACTGAGCTTTTGCAGAACCATCTCTTGGTTTTGTTTTCTTATCTATTTTATTTCCATAATTCTCATACGTTTTTATCATTTCTTTCTTTCAAATTCTGTTGGGTACCATTTTCTCTTGTTTTTCTGCCACCATAAGGTAGATATTTTAAATACTGATTTTGGAACTGGCAGTGGACTCAATGGTTAAGAAGCAATTTAGCATGCCCACATACCATATTGGAGTGCTGTGTTTGAGTACAGGCTCTGCTGATTGAAGCTTCCTGATAGCGCAAACTCTGAGAGACAGCAGGTGATGACATAATTAATTGGATCTCTGCCACCACATGGGAGACTGATATTGAGTTTCAGGCTTCTTGCTATGACCTTGTCCAGCATGGGCTGTTGTAGGCATTTGGGGAGCAACCCAGCAGCTACTAGACCTCTGATGGTCTTTCTCAGTCTTTCATATAATAAATAAGATATAAATAAATAAATAAATAAAGCACTGATTTTAATGTGTATTTTTCTGCAATATAAGCATTGAAACTTAAATATTTTCTCTGAACATTACTTTAGCTGCATACTAAAATTTTAATATGGTGCATGTGTGTGAAATTCTTATTTGCTTTGAGCCTTTATATTTTACCAGAGGCCATTTGAAAGTCTGTTGCATAATTTCCAAATACTTAAATATTTCCAAATCTTAACTTCTGTTAGTGATTTCTAGTTTAATACTGTTGCTATTGGATACAATATTTTGTATGATTCTGTTTCTCTTAAATTTGTGGAGATTTTTTTATATTTAATCTATCTCTTAACTTGATGGACATGCCTTTGAAAATAATCTTTATTCTTTTTGGAAGTGCACCTGTTCTATACGTGTTAAGTTAACTATTTTAACAGTTAGTCACTCTTTAAATATCCTACAGATTTACTATCTATCTGTTCTATAAAATATTTAAAGAAAAATGTTGAAATATACAACTGTAATTATGGATTTTGTTTTTTACATTTTTATTTATTTCCATTTTATGTGAAAGACAAAGTAACAAAGGCATATCTCCCATCTCCTGGTTCGCATACCAGTGTCCACAAAAGCCAGGACTACACCAGGCTGAAGCTAGGAGCCTAGATTGCAATCAGGGTTTCCCATCTGGGTGGCAAGTATTCAAGCACTTGAGATGTCATCTGCTGCCTTTGAGAGTGTTCATTAGCAGAAAGATGGAGTTGATACCAAGAAGATCTTACTCAAACCAGGTACTATGCCCAAGTGACATATTAACTGCTGTGCAAAAAGCCCACTTTTGTGGACTTGTTTATTCCTTTTCTTTCTATTGAAAACTTTTGCTTTATGTATTATTGATTTGCATACTAATTGGATGCCCATTTAGATGCTTTATGTTTAACTAAAATTTTTGATTGATAAATAATTAGTGTATTAATCATAGGTAAAATGTGATTATATATATATATACACATATATTTGCAGAATAATTAAATCAAACTAACATCACTTGGACTACCCAGTTATGCTCTTTCTGTCAAGGAATATAAAAAAAATCTTTCAAAATTTTTTTGGAAATATTAACTGTGGTCACCATGCTTAACTGGTGCTTAACTGAAACTTTGTACCCATTTATTGACATCTGCCCTTGATCTATTTTATTTTCCTCCAGTCTCTAGTGAGCACCAGTCTACTCTCTGCTACTATCAATTCCACCTTTTAAACTCCACACATAAGTGAAATTATGTGTTGTCTTTCTGTGACTCGCTTACCTAGCATAATCTCCTGATTAATCTTGGTTGCTGCAAAAGTCAAGATGCTCTTCTGTTTAAAAGCATTATAGCACTCCATTTTATATACACTATGCATTTTCTTTCTTTATTCCATTGATGGGCACTTAGGTTGCTTTCATAGTTTGACTACATTTTTAATTTTTATTAATATAAATAGAACAGATTTCATGTATTTCATTGCTACAATTCTACTTCCCTCACTCCCTCTTTCCTTCCCTCAATCACCATCCTTCCATCTTTTCTTTTTTCCTTTAATTTTTGCAAAAACATAATTTCAGTCCACTCTACAATCACTTGATTAATGTACCACTAATCATAATATTCAACAAGTAAAAAGTAGAAAGACCACGGTTCCACAGGAGTATAAAATAAGAGTCAAAGACTACAATCAAATCACAATATGTCCATTTCATTGATATATATATATATATATATATATATATATATATGTATGTCGGGGGGAATAGTCTGCGGCGGTATCACTAGGCGGAGGTTTTTACTTTCGGTTTTGACGGGGGGGGGGGGGGGGGGCTTTCCTACGGGCGGGGCTCTCCGGAGGCGGAGGGATCGAGGTCGTAGTAAACAACAAGACGGCGGCAGGACCCCCGCAGTGAGTCTGCCTGCCTGCCTGCTGCGTGACACCTCACCTGATTGGCCGAACGATGTGTGCCTTTCACATGAACAGAGACCAGATTGGTGTGCCCGACACATGGACTCTAGATTGCTCCTGATTGGTCGCATTTTGTATATAAGCCTCGGGTGTAAGGAGGAAGCTTCCTTTTTTCTCTCCTTTCCTTTCCTCCTTCCTCTCTACCTCTGTCACGTTTACTTTCTCTAATAAAAAGTCTACTGAAGACGGATAAATGTCGTTTGTTGTTTTCTCGCCCGAGAAACCATCATCACGGGCCCTGGGTTGAGTCTGCTGGCCAGACTCCCCAAGATGCTCGCGGCATATGTACATATATTTGTATTCTGTATTAACTATTACTTATATGAGAAAACATATGATATTTGCCTTTTTGGGGACTTGCTTAATTCACTAGGCACAATGATTTCCGGTTGCACAATTCCATTGCAAAAGACTGGATTTCACTGTTTTTGAGGCTAAGTAGTATTCTATGGTTTATATATACAACATTTTATTTATCCAGTCATCAGTTGATGGACATTCGTGTTGATTCTATATCTGAACTAGTGTGAACTGAGCTGAGATAAGCATGCTGGTAGAAATAACTCTTTCATATGCTGATTTCATTTCATTTCTGTAAATTTCAAGAAGTGGGATGGCTGGGTCATATGGAAGATTTATTTTCAGATTTCTAAAGAAGCTCCATACTGTCTTCCATAATAGCTTACTAGCTTGCATTCCCACCAACAGTGGATTAGGGTACATTTGTCCACACATCCTTGCCAGTATTTGTCATTTTCTGATTTTGCATGATAGCCTTTCTAACTGGGGTGAGGAGAAACCTCATTATGGTTTTGATTTGACTTTTCCCAATGGCCAGTGATCCTGAGCATTTTTTTCATGTATCTGTTAGCCATGTATTTCATCCTTTGAAAAATGCATCTACATGTCCTTTGCCCATTTCTTAACTGGATTGTTTGTTTTAATTTTTGTTGAATTTCTTGAGCTCTTTATAGATCCTGGATATTAATCCTTTGCAGAGTTTGCAAATATTTTCACCCATTCTGTTGGCTGCCTCTTCACTTTGTTTAGTAATCCTTTGCAGCACAGAAGCTTCTTAGTTTGATGTAACCCAATTTGTCAACTTTTTACTTTTGTTGTCTACACTTCTAAGATTTTTCCAGAAAATCTTTGCCCATGCTAATATCTTGCAGTTTCCCATATGTTTTTCTCTAGTGATTTGATGATATGAGGTCATAGGTTTTGATCCTTGATCCATTGTGAGCTGATTTTTGTACAGGATGTAATGTCTTGTTTCAAACTTTTGCATGCATAGATCCAGTTTTCCCAACATCTTTTGTTGAAGAGGCTGTCATTTCTCTGTGAATTGATTTTAGATCATTTGTCAAAGATTAGTTGGTTGTAACTGTGTGGATTACTTTTTCAGGTTTCTATTCCATTCCATTTTTCTGCATGTCTATTTTGTGCCAGTTCCAGACTGTTTTGATTACAATTACCCTGCAGTATGTCTTGAAATCTGGTATTATGATGCCTAAAGATTTGTTTTCATTGGTTGAGATTGCTGTAGTTATTTAGGGTATCTTATATTTTCTTTTTTAAAAAGATTTATTTTATTTACTTGAAAGAGTTACAGAGAGAGGTAGAGTCAGAGAGAGAGGTCTTCCATCCTTTGGTTCACTCGCTAGATGACAGCAACAACCACAGCTACGCTGATCTGAAGCCTGAAGCCAGGAGCCAGGAGCCAGGAGCCAGGAACCAGGAGTTTCTTTCAGGTCTCCCACATGGGAGCAGGGGCCCAAGCACTTGGGGCCATCTGCACTGATCTGAAGCCAGGAGCCCGGAGATTCATCTGAGTCTCCTGCATGGGTGCCAGGGTCCCAAGGACTTGGGCCATCTTCTGCTGCTTTCCCAGGCCATAGCAGAGAGCTGGATTAGAAGAGGAGCAGCCTGGACGAGAACCGGCGCCCATATGGGATGCTGGCGCTTCAGGCCAGGGCATTAACCCACTGCGCCAAAGCGCCGGCCCCACTCTTATATTTTCATATGAATTTTAGCAATATTTTTCTAGATCTAAAAGAATATTCATGGTATTTTGATTGGGAGCTCATTAAATCAGTAAATTGCTTTGGCTAGTAAGGTCCTTTTGATGATATTAATTCTTCTAATCCATGAACATGGAATATTCTTCTATATCTTTGGGTCTTTTTCTATTTTTTTCATTAGTGTTTTGTAATGTTTATTTTGTAGAGATCTTTCATAGCTTTGGTAAAATTTAATCCAAAATATTTATTTATTTTTTTGACAGGCAGAGTAAAACAGTGAGAGAGAGAGACAGAGAGAAAGGTCTTCCTTCCGTTGGTTCACCCCCCAAATGCCTGCTAGGGCCAGTGCTGCACCAATCCGAAGCCAGGAGCCAGGTGGTTCCTCCTGGTCTGCCATGCGGGTGCAGGGCCCAAGCACTTGGGCCATCCTCCACTGCTGTCCTGGGCCACAGCAGAGAGCTGGCCTGGAAGAGGAGCAACCAGGACAGAATCCAGCACCCCGACCAGGACTAGAACCTGGTGTGCCGGCACCGCATGTGGAGGACTAGCCCAGTGAGCCGCAGCGCCAGCCAAGATATTTAATTTTTTGTAGCTATTGTGAATGGCACTGATCTTACAAGTTCTTTCTAACCCGTAGATTTTAGGTGTATACAAAGGCTGTTGATTATTGTGTGTTGATTTTATATCCTTCAACTTTACCAAACTCTCATATGAATTCCAGTAGTCTCATAGTGAAGTCCTTTTGTTCCCCTATATATCAGATCATGTCATGTTCAAACAGAGCTAATTTGACTTTCTCCTTTCGAAGTTGTATCCCTTTGATTTCTATTCCTTCCCTAATGGCTCTGGTTAAACTTCCAAAACTATATTGAGAATCAAATGTGAGAGTGAGCATAATTGTCTGGTTCTGGATCTTAGTGGAAATGCTCCCAACGTTTCCGCATTCAATGTGATGCTAGCTGTGGGTTTGTGATATATTGCTTTGTGTTGAGGAACATACCTTTTATACCCAATTTGCTTAAAATTTTTATCATGAAAGGACTTTGTATTTTATCTAGTCATTTCTATGCATCTATTGAGACAATTATATGATTTTTATTATTCAATTTGTTAACTTGATATATCACATTTCTGATTTGTGTATGTTGAACCATCCCTGCATATCAGAGATAAATTCCACTTGGTCCAGATAAATGATCTTTCTAATATGTTGTTGAATTCTATTAGCTAGTATTTTTTGAGGATTTTTGTATCTATGTTCATCAGGGATATTTGTCTATAGTTCTCTGTTGTTTCTTTTACTGGTTTTGGAATTAATGTGATGCTGGCCTCATAGAAAGAGTTTAGGAGGGCTTCCTCCCTTCCAAATTTTTTGAATAATTTGAGAATAATTGGAATTAGTTTTATTTGAAAAGTTTGGTAGGATTCAGCATTGAAGCCATCCTGCCCTGGTCTTTTCTTTGTTGGGAAGGGCTTTATTATGGATTCAATATCCATCTTGTTTTTTTTTTTATTTTTTTTAAAAATTTATTTTATTTTTTTGAAAGTCAGAGTTACACAGAGAGAGGAGAGGCAGAAAGAGAGAGAGAGAGGTCTTCCATCTGATGGTTCACTCCCCAGATGACCACAATGGCCGGAGCTCTGGCAAACCGAAGCCAGGATCCAGGAGATTCTTCCAGGTCTTCCATGTAGGTGCAGGGGCCCAAGCACTTGGGCCATCTTCTACTGCTATCCCAGGCCATAGCAGAGAGCTGGATCTGAAGAGGAGCAGCTGGGACTAGAATCAGCACAAATATGGGATGCCAGCACTTCAGGCCAGAGCTTTAACCCACTGAGCTACAGTGCCGGCCCCTCCATCTTGGTTTATTTTGGTTTTCTATGTCTTCATGGAAGAATTTTGCCAGATTGTGTGTATCCTGTAATTGATCCATTTCTTCTAAATATTCCAGTTTGTTGAAATATAGTCATTTCTGGTAATCCCTGAGGATTCAATTTATTTCTGTGGTATTCACCATAACATCTCTTATTTCATTAATTTGGGTTTTTCTCAATTCCCCATTTTTGATTACTTGGGGCAATGGTGTATCAATTTTTATTTACTTTTCAGAAAACCAGCTCTTCATTTCACTTATCTTTCATATCATTTTGGGGGGTTAAATTTTATTCTTTTCTAATTTTAATTATTTCTTCCCTCCTACTAATTCCAGGTTTGGTTTCTTATTGTTTTTCTAGGTCCTTGAGATAATATTATTATATCATTTATTTGATGCCTTTCCAATTTCTTTACGTAGGCACTAATTGCTATAAATTTTGCTCTTAACACTGCTTTGCTGTATACCATATGTTTTGATATGTAGTGTGGTCATTTTCATTAATTTATAGGATTTTTAAAATTTCTCTTCTGTTTTCTTCTATGACCATTCAGGAGCATGTTGTTCAGACTCTATGTGTTTGCATATTTTCTAGAGTTTCTTAAGTTGTATTATGGTCTGAAAAGATACATGGCATGATTTCAATTTTTTTCTAATTTGTTGAAACTTGCTTTATGGCCCAACATATGGTCTGTATTAGAGAAAGTTTTGCACTGATGGAAAGAATGTATATTCTGCTGCTGTAGTATGAAATGTTCTGTCAGTGTCAAATAAGTCCATTTGATCCATAGTATAGACTAGCTCTGCTGTTTCTTTGTTGTTGTTTTTTTTTTGTCTACTTGATCTGTCCATTGATGAAAGTGGGGTATTAAAGTCCCCATTACTATTGTATTGGGGTCTATATCTCCCTTTAGATCCATTAAGATTTGTTTTGAATAGTCAAGTGCCCTGGCATTGGGTGCATATACATTTATTATAGTCACATCTTCTTGTTGGATTGATCCTTTAATCATTACTTAATGCCCTTCTTTGTCTCTTTTAACTGGTTTTGTGTTAAAGTCTATTTCGTCTGATATTAGGATGGCTCGTCCTGCTTGTTTTTCATTTCCATTAGCATGGAATTTCTTTTCCATCCTTTCACTTTCAGCCTGTGTGTATCTTTATTGGTAAGGTGTGTTTCTGGTAGGCAGCAAATAAATTGGTATTGTTTTTCAGTCCATTCAGTTAGTCTGTATCTTTTAATTGGAGAATTTAGGCTACTTACAATCAATGTTATTACTTATGAGTAAATTGTTGGTCCTATTTGTTTTGGATTTGATTTGTACTTTTACTAGATTTTATGCCTTCATATTCATATCCTAAAGCTCCATAGAATTAGTTGGTCCATTTCAAAAGTTTTTTTGTGGATGCTGTAGGATATTCTAAATGTAAGTGTAAGTTCATGTAATTAGCAAAGACCTCATCAGTACACATATAATTTCACTTCTTTCTTTCCTCATTTAATGTCTTGTTTATTTTTCTTACCTAATTTTTACTGTGAGGTTCTTCCAGTACTTGATAAATAGAAATGAAATAAGTACACATCATTATCATATCTTAGAAGAAATGCTTTCAATTGTTAATGAGTAGTATGACAGCAGTGACTTTGTCATATAGCTTTTAGTGTAGGCATATTCATTATATATTTAATTTATTTAAAGTTATTTTTATTAATCTTGAAAGTGTTGCAGAAACCTGGGATGAGAAAATTTCCTTTGTTCAAACAAACACCAGAGACTGTGGAGGATTCAAGCACTTTATGAATGCCATCAGCCTAAGCTGGAATCATTCCCTGAGAACTGCACAATAATCCCAAGTTTCTTACAGTATTTATAGATCCAACAGCATCATAGCTTAACTGCTACAACATTGGTGGGTTTAAATTGCAGGTGACATGACTTAGAACCACACTTACAAAGGTCAGTGGGTCGAGTATGTTTCTAAAAGAGATACCAGGGACAGTTATTAGGACAGATTTATGACTAGAGGTATAGATAACAGAACTTAGGACATCTTCCCTCCATAGACAAGATCACAGTGGGCAGCTGCTTCACTGATTAATTGAGAGCAGCCACTTTTCAAGGTTTATGCAGGGGGGGTGTCCACTTTTATTTCTTTTTCTCTGGTTGTGCCCTTATTTCCTCTACAAAGGGATGTAGAAATTTTATGAAATGATTATTCTGCATCTACTTAGATGATCATATGGTTTTTGTCCTTCTTCCTCTTTATATAGTGTATCATTTTTACTTGTTTCTCTTATAATATTTGTTACTTTCTTCCAATGAATTCTGTCTTGCTTTGCTCTTCTTTTTCTAGTTTATGACATGTAATGCCATGCTGGGGATATTTCTTCTGCTTTGATAGATGTATATTACTGTATCGCCCCTGCAAGGATTGCTTTTATTGCATTCCATAAGTTTTGGTATGCTATGTGATTATTTTCATTTATCTCAAGATGTTTGTAATTTAATGTCTTCTTTGATTCATTGAATGTTCAAGAGCTTGTTGTTTAATTTCCATGCAACTGTGCCTTTTCTATGATTCCTCCTGTTATTGATGTCTAGTTTCAAACAATTGTGATTGGAAAAGATACTTGATGTGACTTCTTTTTTGTTTTCTAAAAAATATTTTTATTTATATAAAGCGAATGAATTTAATGTATTTCAGATATACAGATTTAGGAGCATAGTGATACTTCCCATCTTACCCTCCCTTCCCACCACTCCTACACTCCCTTCTCCTTCCTTTCTTATTCTTTCTTTTAATTTTTACAATGACATCCTTTCAGTTTATTTTATATTAATAGGCTTAACATTCTACTAATTAAATATTCAACAAAACTAGCAAGAAGAAAAAAAACACTGTTCTTCAACAGTAGAGACAAGGGCTGTAAACAATAGTCAAATTTCAAAGTGTAAATTTCATCCATACACATTACATTTTTGTATTGTATTAGACTTCAATCTTTTTAAATTTGTAAGCAACTGTTTTGTGGCCTACTACATGAGGTAACCTTTAAATTTTCTGTATATATTTGAAAAAATATATATTCTGCTGCTCTTAGATATAATGTACATTATATGTCAGTAAGATCCATTTTGCCACAGATAGACTTTGAGTCCAGAGATCCCTGAAAGATTTTCTAGGTAGATGAACTATTCACTGTAGAATGTGCAGTACTGAAGTTCCCTGCTATTGCATTATAGTCTATCTCTCTCATAATATTTTAAAATATTTTCTTTATATATTTAGGTGACCCGATACTGAGTACATATATGTTTACAATTGTTATTCTTTATAAATTGACACATTTATCATTTTATAATGACTTCTTTGTCTTTTAAATCTTTTATACTTATAGTTTATTTTATCTGACAGAAGTATAGCTAATTTTCTCTCTTTTGGTTTTCATTTGAATGAAGTATTTTTTTTTATTCCTTCACTTTTATTCTATGTATGTCCTAAAAGGTGCATGTGAAATGAGTTTTTTTTTTTTATTGTGGGCAGCATGCAGTTGGGTCTTGTGCATGTGTATGTTTATCAATTCATTCATCTGATGTGCTCAGATAAGATAATGTAATCAATTTTCATTAACAGTATTTATAGGTAAGTGCTAACAAATGCCATTTTTGTTCTTTGACGTCTTGTTGAATAACAGATTATTTGTTTTTCTCTCTTGTTGTCTTCCTTAGTGACTTGACGAGTTTCTGTAGTCATTTGTTCCAAATTATCCCTTTCATTTTTATTTATATGTTAAATGTTGTTCATTGTGTGATCATGAGATGCGCCTAAAATATCTTATAATATGGTGTTTTAAGCTGATCACAACTTAGCTTTGATCACATATACAAACTCTGCACATTTAGTGCCCACTCTACATTTCATGTTTTGATATCACATTTAACATCTTTTTATACTTTGTATAAAATCATTATAGCTATAGTTTTTGAATGGTTTTTAATTTTTTTTTTGACAGGCAGAGTGGACAGTGAGAGAGACAGAGAGAAAGGTCTTCCTTTTCCGTTGATTCACCCCCCTCAATGGCCACTGCGGCCAGCGCGCTTTGGCTGGTGCACTGCGCTGATCCAAAGCCAGGAGCCAGGTGCTTCTCCTGGTCTCCCATGCAGGTGCAGGGCCCAAGAACTTGGGCCATCCTCCACTGCACTCCTGGGCCATAGCAGAGAGCTGGACTGGAAGAGGAGCAACTAGGACAGAATCTGGCTCTCCAACTGGGACTAGAACCTGGTGTGCCAGCACCGCAGGCAGACGATTAGCTTATTGAGCCATGGCGCCGACCGAATGGTTTTTAATTTTAGCCTTTTATATCAGAGATATAGTTGATTTTCACACCATAACTATAGTACTTGAATATTCTGAGTTTACTAATTACCCTTACTAGTGAGTTTTAGCTTTTGTATATTTTCATGTTAATAAGGAGCAATGTTTTCCTTCAGCCTAAAGGACTCCCTTTTGTATTTATTGTAAGGAAATTACTTCAGCTCTTTTTATTGAGAAAGTTTTATCTCCTTCATTTTTGAGGTACACTATTCTGGCAACAGTATTCTTTATAAGCAGATTTTCTTAACTCAGATTTTTGAGTACTTCCCACTCCTTTCTGGTTATCAAAGTTTCTACCAATAATCCATTAATAATCTTATGGAGATTTTCCTGAAAATAATGTCACTTTTTCTTTGTTGCTTTCAAAATTCATTCTTTGTCTTTTTTTAAAGATTTATTTATTTATTTGAAAGGCAGTTACAGAGAGGCAGAGGCAGAGAGAGAGAGAAATAGAAAGATCTTCCATCTGTCAGTTTACTCCCCAGATGGCTGCAATGGCCACATCTGCACTGATCTGAAGCCAGGAGCCCGGAGATTCATCTGAGTCTCCTGCATGGGTGCCAGGGTCCCAAGGACTTGGGCCATCTTCTGCTGCTTTCCCAGGCCATAGCAGAGAGCTGGATCAGAAGAGGAGCAGCCAGGACTCGAACCAGCACCCATATGGGATGCTGGTGCTGCAAGCAATGTCTTCACCTGCTATGCCACAGCACCGGCCCCATATTCTTTGTCTTTAACTTCTGTCAAATCTTTTATAATGTTTATTGTCAGGTTATTATTATTATTATTCATTCTTTTCTATGTCCATTGGACTTCCTTGATATGAATTTCTAAATCCTTCCCTACATTTGGGAGGGTTTCTTCCATTATTTATTTAAATTTCTTGTCTTCATTTCTTTTTTCTCCTTGTACACTAATAAGGCATATAGTATTCCCTTGGGCTGTGTTCTGCAAGCCACTTACACTTTTTTTTTCACTTTTTTCTCCTTTTTGCATCTCAGATTGGATGATTTTCAGTGACTTGACTTCATGTTTACTGATCCTTGGCTATTTTATATAGTCTGCTCATGAATCCCTGTATTGAATTTTTTGAGTTCAGTTGTTTCATTCCTTGGCTTTTTGATTTCCCTTTGTTATTTTTTAATATTTTCTATGTCTTTGTTGAAGTTCTCACCTTGCTAATGCAAGGTGTTCTTATCTTGATGACAATCTTTTTTTCAAAGATTTATTTATTTTATGTGAAAGGCAGAATTAGAGGAAGGGAAGGAGAGAGACAGAGAGAGAGGGAGGTAGAGAGAGAGGGAGAGGGATGGGGAGGAGGGGAAGAGGTGGAGTTTGTCTTCCATTTGTTGGTTCACTCTCCCAAATGGAGCTAATCCTAAGCCAGGAGCCCAGAACTTCTTCTGGGTCTCCCACATGGGTGCAAGGGCCCAAGCAGTTGGGCCATCTTCCACTGCTTTCCCAGGCCATCAGCAGGAAGATGGATTGGATGTGGAGCACCCGGGACTTAAACCAGTGCCCATATGGGATGCTGGCATCTCAGGCAGCGGCTTTACCTGCTACGCCATAGCACTGACTCTGATAACAGTCTTTATGACTCTTCTTTCAACTGCTTTTCAGGTACATCACATGTCTCCATTTCATTAGGTTTGGTTTCTCGAGAGTCATATTGCTCTGTTATTTGGAGAGTTACTCTACAGGTAAGACAAATTAATAGGAAGTCCCTCTGAAAGGTACCACACAAATTGAGTACTACATGTGCACTAATTTTTTGAAAATTTACCTACAAAATTGATAGATTTCATCCAAACTCTTCAGGTGACTAGTATAGTAGTTTATGGAGTTCTTTCTTTTGTAACATTCTCCTCTCTGGACTACAGCATTGCAGCCAATTGAGGTTATTATATTACACCATTGACTTAAATAAAGCAGGTGACTTTAATCTAGTTATACAATTATAAACATAAGTACCATTGTATCCAAACCCAATATACTTAATTATTTATTTATTTAATATTATTGAAGCTGGTTGCTGATGAGAATATCCTTAAAGAGAGAATTTTTACAATAATTTATTAGTTTGTTAAAAAAAACCTTTGAGTCTCTAAACCTGTTATTGTAGACTCAAAAAAAATTAATTATTCCATCAGCTTTTTAGGGTGTGAAACAGGGCCGAATTTTGTTTGTATCTTCCCAAACAGCAAGTTCAGTCACTAACAGAAGCTTAGTAAATAGTTAATTTAATTGAAAAGTAGGTAAGAAATAAGTTTGATTTTTAGTGTAATTTTGGATTTATATTTCTTTGGCTTCCCCTGAAAACTGATTCAGTTGTCTTTTTCCTTAAAGGCAATAGTTATTATTTTCTAGATGAAAAGTGACCACAAATTAGATCTGACATTTTCCTAAGTGACCATTTAAGTGAAAAAATGTACCAGAAAAGAGGACTACGTGTGAATACCAAAGACTTTTCTGTCTATATTTAACCTCTCCATTTGGTATTTGGTATGTGACATTCTCTCTCTTTCACAATGGTTCAGCTTTGCGTATTTTCTTTGTTAATCTGGTTGTAGAATTTCATGGCTCTTTTGCTCACTTCTAAACTATTTGTTTGTGAGTTATTGGTGGTAGAATAAAATGTTCTGATTAGTTGTAAGATTTTAAACCATAAATGTAGTTAAGAGTTAATCACAGAATGCACAGATTGATTCTTGTCAAGAGTCACTGTAACTATTTAACTGAAAATTCAGCTGTCTTCACCACCAAAGCTGGTTTAGAAAAGATTGACTGAAGGCCGGCGCCGTGGCTCAATAGGCTAATCCTCCACCTTGCGGCGCCGGCACACCGGGTTCTAGTCCCGGTCGGGGCGCCGGATTCTGTCCCGGTTGCCCCTCTTCCAGGCCAGCTCTCTGCTATGGCCAGGGAGTGCAGTGGAGGATGGCCCAAGTGCTTGGGCCCTGCACCCCATGGGAGACCAGGAGAAGTACCTGGCTCCTGCCATCGGACCAGCGCGGTGTGCCGGCTGCAGCGCGCCAGCCACGGCAGCCATTGGAGGGTGAACCAACGGCAAAGGAAGACCTTTCTCTCTCTGTCTCTCTCTCTCACTGTCCACTCTGCCTGTCAAAAAAAAAAAAAAAAAGATTGACTGATTCTTTTCCAGATCATAGTCAACAATTAGATGAACTATTAAATCTTTGAGGTAGAATTACATTTAGCCAAGAAAACAAATAATTTATTTTCCACATAAAAGTCTTGATTTTTATTTTTTAGTAGATATTTATTCATTTTATATGCTTAATTAAAGCAAGCAGTTATTGAAAACTGAATGAGTAATAGAGAGAAATACAAATTGCAAATTTGTCATCATATTCATGAGGCTTTAGAGTTTAAAAGGAGACATATGTTTTAAAACTCCAGTTTATATTCAAAGTATCTGACATTTAGAGATCAAGAGATTTACTCAAAGTAATGTGTAGCAAGACTGGACTTCTGATTCAGTCTAGGACTTTGCCTCCAACCTGTATTGAGTGTTTTCTTTGCTGTTAGCTACTCAAGAGATGTCAAAATCACAATCTTTCATTCAAAGCTTCAGACAAGGTTGCCTCTTGTGATTAACCTGCTATGCTAGAGTGAAAAACAGTTTCTCTAACAGGAGTTTACACTTCATTGGCAGCTTCCCATGGGAATCAAAGTGGAGCTGAGGGAAGAAAGCACAAAGAAGCAGAAAGGAATTAAGGGCTGAGGAAAGTAGAATCAGAAGCATCATTAAAGAGAAAGCCTATAGAAAACTTGGGGTGACTGGTTCAGATGGATTGGTAAACAGGATAAAGAGGAATAATACTACAGGCTGACAGAAAATGGACCAAAGTGTTTTTTCCCCAGATTTATTTTATTTACTCGATTTAAAAAAATTATTGATATAAATAGAACAGATTGATTTTATAAGTACATTTCTCAGAAGATAACGGTACTTCCCTCCCTGCCTTGCTCCAGTTATAGAAAGAGAGGGAGGAAGGAAACAGGAGAAAGAGAAAGAGAGAGAGAGAGATCTTTTTTCCACCCACTGATTCAGTTCAAATGACCACAAAGGCCAGGACTCTGAAAGGCAAAACCCAGAAGCCTGGAACTTCACCTGGTCTCCTATGTGGGTGGCAGGGGCCCAGGTACTTTCTGCATCTTCTGCTGCTTTCTCAGGATAATTAGCAGGAGCTGTTTTGGAAGTGGAGCAGCCAGGACACAAAAACCAGCACTCCTAAATTGACTTTGGTGTCACACGTGATGGCCGAACCTGCTGTGCCACAACACTTGGCCCAGATTGAAGCTCATTTTTTTCTCTTGAGAAGAAGATATAGAGTATAGAAGAAGAAGGGGAAGCGGAAGAAGAAGAAAGAGCAGAAGGAGAAGAAGAGAAAGAGGAGTAAGAGGAGGAGAAGGGAACGAAAGAAAGAAAGAGAGAGAGAGAGGGAGGGAGGGAGGGAGGGAGAGGGAGGGGGAGGGGGAGGGGAAAGCGGAGGGGAAGGGAAGGGAAGGGAAGGAAAGGGAAGGGAAAGGAAGGAAATTAAGAGAGCTCCCTTCTGCTGGTTCACTTTTGAAATGCACACAATAGCATCTTGCAAGGACAAAAGAGCCAGGAACCTAATCCAGGTTTCTCACGTTGGTTACCGGAGCCCAGTTAGTTGAGCCTTTCAGGATCTTCCTTATTAGGAAGCTAGATTCAGGAGCTGAAAATTCAACCCAGGCATTCTGACATGGGATGCATGTCTTAACTACTGGGTCAGATACTCACCCAGGATTGAGGGTTTTTGAATAAAATATATATCAATGAAGAATATCTACTTCAAATTAAATAATTTCAGATATATTCTGACATTTGTTGTCAAATTCTGATGTTTATTTCCTATGATGTTATGATCTCATGGGAATGAGATTCTTACAAATAATGCAGGATCTGAAAACTTATAATAATGAAAAATTCCATGAACTGATTCCGTGGGGATTTTTTAGGTTTCTTTGCTTGTTTTGCTTTCTTTTCATTTTCAATTTAAATTAATCAGCATCAGTGAATATATTGTTTTCAAAATGACTATTTCCCAACCGGTAGTTCATAAATGATAGAATGAACACACGTTTCTAGTTTCCACTCCTGGTAAAAACAGGACCAAAATAACACAAATCAAAAACCCTTAATATAAAATTTATTCCCCAATCTATTGTAAATTATTCCCCAAGTCTTAAAGAGTCAAGATTCCAGTATACAGTACTTACATAATATAAATTATTAAATAATTCCATTAAACATTTGAAATTCTAAACTGTTATTCTTTTAATTATTATTATCTATTCTTATTTTACTTGAAAGGCAGATAGACAGACAGGCAGATAGGCAGAGACTTTCCTTCCACTGGTTCACAACCCCAAATGCCCCCAGTAACCAGGACTGGGCCAGGCTGAAGCCAAGAGTCGAGAACACAATCCAAGTCTCCCAGACCAGTGCTTGAGCCATCATCTACTGCATCCAGACTGTGTACAAAGCTGGTTTGAACCAGATCTGATATTTGAAGAACGTTCTCTGATATGGGACACTGACATCCCAAGTGGTGACTTAAATACTGAGCCAGATGCCTGCTCCATAAAATGTTATCCTTAAAATGAAATACCTAGACAAGAAAGTGTAACTTAATAATATAATCGGAAAGCAGCATTCTTTCTCAAATATTAAACTTCATTTTATATCACATAAATGTGAAATAATATTTACTTCACTGGGAAAATGAATCATCGTATTTAAGATAACAATAGTTAAAAGTATCTATTATGGGCTGGCACTGTGGTGTAGCAGGTAAAGCTGCTACCTGCAGTGCTGGCATCCCATGTGGGCACCGATTCAAGTCATGGCTGCTCTATTTCCGATCCAGCTCTCAAGTATGGCCTGGGAAAAGCCATGGAAGATGGCCCAAGTCCTTGGGCCCCTGCACCCACGTGGGAGGCCTGGAAGAAGCTCCTAGCTCCTGGCTTTGGATTGGTGCAGCTCCAGCCATTGTGGCCATCTAGGGAGTGAACCAGAATATGGAAGACTTTCTCTCTCTCTCTCTTTCTCTCTATCTCTCTTTCTCTCTCCCTCTCCCTCTCTGTAACTCTGCCTTTCAAATAATAAATAAATAAATATTTAAAAAGGAATATCTATTATATATACTCCCCAGTATTTCAAAAAAGACATCAAATATTTCACTATTCCTGGATAATGAAAGGTAGACTTTAATAGTATCTCTTAACTTGTTATCTGTAAGAGTAAAATTCAAAACTATTTTTAAATTATTCTGTTTTCCCTTGTAAGTCATATTTTGTGCTGTCGTTCTACTTTATTACAACTGCTGTTACTTCTTCCAGTGTTTTTCTGGTTTTCTATTGAAGATCTCTTCAGAGCTATGAAATCAGATGACCTGGCGCCAGCCCTGTGACATAGAGAATAAAGCCACCATCTGCACTGCCAGCATCCCATATGGGTGCTGATTCAAGACCTGGCTACTCCACTTTCAATCCAGCTCTCTGTTATGGCCTGGGAAAGCAGTGGAAGATGATCCAAGTCCTTGGGTCCCTGCACACATGTGGGAAACCTGGAAGAAGTTCCTGGCTCCTGGCTTCAGATCAGCCCAGCTCCAGCTGTTGCAGCCATCTGGATAGAAGACCATTCTCTCTCTCTCTCTCTCTCTCTCTCTCTGCAACTCTGCCTTTCAAATAAATAAATAAACCTTAAAAAAAGAAAGAAATTAGATGCTCTGTTTTAAAGCAAAGTCACTATGTGTGATTAAGAAAAGAAGTATAGTCCAAAGTAACAATCATGGGACAAATATTTAAGCAACTCAAATTGCTATCCATATTTCTTACGTCTATGTTCTTGAGGGCTAAGGTAGTATTTTAATTTTGTTTGAACATTTATATGAAATATCCTGATAAATTTGTAATTAGACAGTTTTATTTAAATCAGAGCAAGTCTGGAGCTTAAAGAAAAGTGTTCATTTTAGAAAATTTGCATTGTAAAAGCCAATAGCTAAACTTTGGGGGAGGGAGGAAAAGAAGTGTAATGGTAATTTGTTCCCATCAGAAGATAGAATTATCCTTCAAGGTTGAGTGGATATAATTGGCCATCATACAACTCTCTTGACAAATAGTGCCTTCAGGCAGTGTGGCTGTAATAATTGTTCAATTACATACTTTTAGCTTTCAAATGACCAAAGCCATTATTATGTATCACGTTAATAGATATACAGGCATATTTTAAACACATGGATAAAATGTTTTTCTTTGGAGGATGAGTTTAGTTTTGAAATTAAGCTGCATTATAATTACCTGTAATTTTTAGTAATTGTAATTTAATTCTCTCTAATCTAATAATGATGATTACTCTCTAATCAAATAATTTCTCCAAATGCAATCTTGATCATCCAATCAAACTACAGGAGTGATCCTTGTTGAATTTAATAAAATTAGTTAAGAAAAGTATTTACTTAATATAATAGTTGAATATTTTAACAATGAACCTCTTATAATTTAAAATGTGCTGACTGCATCTGGTGTTCTCTGAGGTCACAAAAGTTCAAATTATTTGAGTAATGATATTTTATAAAATAATTTTATTGATCACATATGTTTTCATTTGTAAAAAATTATGTCAAATATATAAATCTATACCTTAAGAAGAATATTACTACACTGCATTTAATATCTTGTTTTATTATCTCATACATAGAAGAGGGAGATGGGTCTGTTTTTTATTTTTCATATAGTCATTAGAACATTAAGTTGATTGACACTACTTTTCTGACACAGGAAATAATTCAAACATAACAGTACATTTTCATAGAAATCATATTCCTGATTATCGAAGAGCTTTTATACTTTCTCTGTAGCCTATCAGAAGAGTGAAATTGCAAGTGACATTTTAAAATTAAAATGAAAGGTGGTTTGGCATTGTTATAATTACCAGCCCGGAATCTGTGACATGTTTACTTTTTTGCATGTTGTATCTAAAATTTGGGGTTTATATTTATGGAATGAAGAAACTGACCAGTTAAAAAGAAAAGAAAATCTTGCAGTGTGTTTACAGAATTGTAATACATATTCACAAATGAGCTAAAAGAAAATAGGAACTGACTGAGACAAAACACTAAAAAAATAGGATGAGTGGATGCTTTTTAAAAAGTTTATGGATTTTATCTGCTTGAAAAGCAGAAAAAGAGAGATAGGGAGAGAAAGAGAGAGAGACAGAGAGAGAGAGATCTTTCATCCTCTGGTTCAGTCCACAAATGCCTGAAACAACCAAGGCTGGGCCAGGCCAAAGCCAGGAGCCTAGAACTCCATCCAGGAGTCACATGTGGATGTCATGGATGCAAGTATATGAGCCATCACATGCTGCACAGCATGCATTAGCAGGAAGCTGGATCTGAAGTGGAGGAGCTGAGAATCTAACTAGTACTCTAATATGGGATGTGGGTATCTCAAGTGATAGTTCAACTTGCTGTGTGCCACAACACTTGCCCTGTTTCTGTAGCTTTTTAATATAGGAGGGAATTTATAACTAAGGCTTTCAAGCCACTGTGACCAAGATTTTTTTCTGAGGTTTATTTTTAAAGCAAGGTGAGACATGATTGCTATTCAGAAAATTGTGTCTAATAGTTCTTTTGACTCCTATATCTTAAAATAATCTTCTTTGGGATATCCAGAAAAGCAAACAAATGGTGTACCGTCAAGTCTTTATTTAGCTATTCAAATAAATATATCCAACTACTTCCTTAGAAATGTATTCCTCCAAATGTGCTTTACTTGAATATAAAGTGCTTCAATTTATTGTCCAGATATAGTAACACATTATGCTCTATACATTTAAAAGTATTTTTACATCCACTGTAACATTTGAAGTACTTATTTAAAACTGTGAAATTCAACTGGGAGTATAAAGTTAGTTTTGTTCATTAGAAACAGTTTTTCTGAAATTCTGGTAAATGTCCATCAGTTGTAAACAGAATATATTCATGACTTCTTTGTAAAGAGTTGAAATGGCATCATCAAAAGATGGAGGAAGGTTCATATAAATTTTCACTTACCAAAAATTGAAATCTTTGTGAACCAGCAGTTGAAAGATCCCTCTCTGTCTCTGTCTCATTGTCTTGCAAATAAATAAATTCTTCTAAGTCTAGGATTTTCAGTTTGTATGACCCTATTTCCAGGTATCATTATGACATGAACAATGCAATTGACATAGATTAAAATAGTATTAATATAAAAATGATAAATGTCAATGTGACACTACTTAAAATTGTACGGACATCATTAAGATTGTTTTCAGAAAATATTTTTGTTTGTAGTTTCTTGAGAACAGGAATTTACTTCACTTATTTCTATTCTGATATGATTGCTGTCTGAATCTGAAGACTAGCCCTGTTGAAATGTATAGGAAAGAATTGATGAGCAGAAAAATTAGCCCTATTGGGAACTTCACAGGCGGTTTCTACTACATAAGCACATGACTTTTCTCATGGATGAAAGGCATGTAATATACTAAACCTTTCTTGAGGTTTAAAATTAGAGTTGATCTCTTTTAAAATGCAAGATTTGCAATCTACCTTAACATAAGGTGGTATTGTAGTAATTTACCAACCTTTTGAAAATCGATACAGTCATTTCTAGCCCATCCAGCTCTCCCCAACTTTGCGTTTTTGACATTTTTGCAAAATTATCTCCTAGCATCTCTGTAGTAATTCGCATTGATTGTAATGCACTTGATCAGAGACAAAGCAATAAACTGCAGACCCCGATGCTGCTAAAGTCAGCAAATAAGCCAGTTATGGTTTCATTTTCTATTTTGCTTCTTAGGCCTTTTTTTTTAAGTTTCGCAACAGCGAACTTTTGTGTTCTTGAACTCAGAAGCCATCTTCACACTAGGCTTGGCTAAACCATCTAAGCTAACTTCATTATCCCAAATGTTAATAATTGCATTTCAATAATGGCTTTCATTAAAGTACCTCCAGGCGCTTAACACACATCAATTAAGGTACAGCACGCCCCTGTGAAGCAGGTCAGGATTATTATATCCTCTGAGACAAAATGAGGTTACTAACTGAAGGTCATGGAGCAAATTAACAACCAAGTAAGTAGTAAAAGACCCATAGTTCAAACTAAACTCCTGTTTTCTCTCTTAATGCTATATTTGGTTTCTGAAATGCTATGTGCATTTCATTTACTTTTAATTATGAGTGAAGTAGAGATTCAATACTTCAAATATTATGTTTAAAATGGATAACAGTAGGTAATTGAATCAATTATGGTCTACCTAGTTTGATCAGTTAATGTCAAAAATTTTCAATGTTGCATGAGTTTTATACTGTATGTTCATGAAAATGATTCAAGACCCTGGAATTTTAAACATCAGTGCTACTATTTGTCATTAAGTATAATTTTCTCATGAATCTACTAGGTAAGATTGTACTTATCTATGGGTTAAATTATTCCTTTTACTATCTACTTACAGATGCCAAGTCAGTAATCATGATATTGTAAAGTGAATAGCTAATTATAGTAATACACTGACAAGAACTAAAATAAGTAGTTGATAAAGAAATAATTGCTTCTTGATTGAGTGTTTGGCAGCAGCTACTCAGAAGAGTATCTCCCTTTGACAGGCATTTTATTACAGAGCACTAGAAGAGAGTCCAGAGAAACTATGCTGCTAAAGGACTGAAAAAAGGAAACGAAAATGATGGAAAGTCTGTAGTGACACTCATACATATTCAGAATCATGGCTTGTAAGTCCAGAAAGATGAAACCTGTGGGACATGTGATAAAATTTTATAAAACCAATAAGTTTGTGTCAAAGTGCTCAGAGCCTTGAAATAAGAGCACATCATGCCTTGAAACATGAAAGAAGTATCTTTTGAAACATTAGATATAATCCTTTAAACAACATGTAATAATTATATGATGAAATGATTGTCATGAATCGTGTGAAAACTATTAACTTGCAGGTGCTTCAGAAATACAATCATGTTATGAAAGCTTTGTTCATTTGAAACAGATAGTACTTGGTATGTATGTGTGTGTACATGTATATATATATGTATATTTATATATAAACACATATCTTTGGAACTCAATATTAAATATTCCATTGTTTAAAATGATTGTCTCTGTAGACCACTTAATTGATTTGAATAAATCACTTGGCTATTGACTACGTAGAGGTGATGATGCACCATTTTTGCAGGTAACCATGATAGAGTGTTTGATCACCCAAATTCTCAACTTCTGTATAATGTTGCTGTCATTGGTAAGGAAGTTGTAGATGTTAAAAATAATTAAATGTCAGGGATATGTCATATGCATGCTTATTCGGTTTAAGTCTCTACTTAATTCATTGAAATATTCAGAATATTTTGTCTTTCATCTTTTGGGGATTCCTTATGTTGTTAGTAACCTTTTTTTTTTTTGACAGGCAGAGTGGACAGTGAGAGAGAGAGACAGAGAGAAAGGTCTTCCTTTGCCGTTGGTTCACCCTCCAATGGCCGCCACGGCTGGCACGCTGCAGCCGGCGCACCGCACTGATCCGATGACAGGAGCCAGGTACTTCTCCTGATCTCCCATTGGGTGCAGGGCCCAAGCACTTGGGCCATCCTCCACTGCACTCCCTGGCCACAGCAGAGAGCTGGCCTGGAAGAGGGGCAACCGGGACAGAATCTGGCACCCTGACCGGGACTAGAACCTGGTGTGCTGGCACCGGTAGGCGGAAGATTAGCCTAGTGAGCCGCGGCGCTGGCCGGTAACTTTTATTTTTAGATTTTCCTTTAAATGTAAGAAATAGTAACTAAATAAACCAGTAAAGAGGAACAAAAACTTCAGCATGACGATTTTGAAGGGCAGAAAATCTCAATGCAGAGTGTAATACTTACCTTAGATTTCTCAAATAGATACTAAATAATGAGGAAGCTCTATTTGGCTCCTAAAAGCCAGTTTTGTCCAAAGTAGTTGTATTGGTTCTCATCTTAGAGGAACCTAGGCATTCTAGGCAACTGTGCAAGGAGGATGTAGCCAGGGCTATGCTCTTCAGAGTTCTCTCCTAATCAACATGAGATATCTTACAAGCCAGGGTGACAGTTTCATACTAAATTTGCATCTTGGCAAATTTAGTGTGGCAAGTTCTGACTCATATTTTGGGGACACACAAATACGGAAATTCTATGGAAATAACTCTAAGCACAAATTACAAAATGAAAACCAATATTACATTTTGAACATTGTTTAAAGCAAAACTAAATAGAATCCAATTATAATGTAATATAGGTTCCTTAAAATTTTTTGAATATGTGGACATGACACACATCAATTGAGAAAATGTAAATGTTCTAGAAATTAAGGAGAGTCTGAAAGGTAAACACAAGTGCAGTTTTCCATTTTGTAGTACCTACCAGATATGAATAAACTAATGCAGATTGAACAAATAACATGAATGGGGAGTTATTGATTACTGCTATTTCTTTTTTTTTTAGCTTATATTTATTTTTTTAACTTTTATTTAGTAAATATAAAATTCCAAAGTACAACTTATGGATTACAATGGCTTTTTCCCCTCCATAAGTTCCCCCCCCCATGCAACACTCCCAACTCCCACTCCCTCTCCCATTCCATTCACATCAAGATTCATTTTCAATTATCGTTATAACAGAAGATCAATTTAGTATATATTAAGTAAAGATTTCAACAGTTTGCACCCACACCAAAACATAAAGTGAAAAATATTGTTTGAGTACTAGTTATAGCATTAATTCACATTGAACAACACATTAAGGACAGAGATCCTACATGAGGAGTAAGTGCACAGTGACTCCTGTTGGTGACTTAACAAATTGGCACTCTTGTTTATGGCCTCAGTAATCACCCTAGGCTCTTGTCATGAGTTGCCAAGGCTATGGAAGCCTTTTAAGTTCGCTGACTCTGATCTTATTTAGACAAGGTCATAGTCAAAGTGGAAGTTCACTCCTATCTTCAGAGAAAGGTACCTCCTTCTTTGATGACCTGTTCTTTCCACTGGGATTTCACTTGCGGAGATCTTTCATTTAGATTTGTTTTGATTTTTTTTTTTTTTTTTTTTTTTTTTTTTTTTTTTTTTTTTTTGCCAGAGTGTCTTGGCTTTCCATGCCTGAAATACTCTCATGGGCTCTTCAGTTGGATGCAAATGCCTTAAGGGCTGATTCTGAGGCAAGAGTGCTGTTTAGGACACCTGCCATTCTATGAGTCTGCTGTGTATCTCACTTCCCATGTTTGATCCTTCATCTCTTTTTCATTCTATCAGTTAGTATTAGCAGATACTAGTCTTTTTTATGCGATCCCTTTGACACTTAATCCTAGCGTTATGATCAATTGTGAATTGAAATTGATCACTTGGACTAGTGAGATGGCATTCATACATGCCACCTTGATGGGATTGAATTGGAATCCCCTGGTATGTTTCTAACTCTACCATTTGGGGCAAGTCAGCTTGAGCATGTCCCAAATTGTACATCTCCTCCTTCTCTTATTCCCACTCTTATATTTAACAGAGATCACTTTTCAGTTAAATTTAAACACCTAAGAATAATTATGTGTTAATTACTAAGTTCAACCAATAGTATTAAGTAGAACACAAAAAATACTAAAAGGGATAAAGTATTAGGTTGTACTGCTATTTCCAAATGATTAATGTTGAATTGTGTTTCTATACTGGTGTTGACATAACTATTTTAAAGATAAAAGAATATACAGGAAAACATCAAGAGGAGCTTCATATTAATGTAAGGGATGTTAATTGGTGTCCCTTATTCACAGATAGGACCCGACTTAAAATTGTGCATTCTGTTGTGATCATCACATGAAGATAAAATGAGATGACAGAAAAGTTATTGAAATCATAGAACTGAAAAGCTAACCCAGAATTGGCTCTCCAACTCTGAGCAACTTTTAAGTAGAAAAAAGTGAAATGAGGGGCTGGCGCAGCAGGTTAATGCCCTGGCCTGAAGCACAGGCATCCCATATGGGCACCGATTTGAGTCCTGGCTGCTCCTCTTCCAATCCAGCTCTCTGCTGTGGCCTGGGATAGCAGTGGAGGATGTCCCAAGTCCTTGGGCCCCTGCACCCATGTGGGAAACCCAGAAGAAGCTCCTGGATCCTGGCTTTGGATCAGTGCAGCTCCGGCTGCTTCTCTGTGAACCAGCGGATGGAAGAGCTTTCTCTGTCTCTACCTCTCTCTGTAACTCTGACTTTCAAATAAATAAATAAATCTTTTTAAATAAGGGAAATGGTATAAAAAATTTAAAAAGAAATAGTGCATTTCATTTTCTACAGTCATTAAGAAAATATCAAATTTATAATGTTAATTTTATTGTAAATAACTATAGCATACATATAGTTAAGGTTTTTTTTTTACAACTAAAACAACTTAAAATATAAAAACACAGACATGGGAAACAACTACTTGGGCAAATTTCCCATAAACAAGATAGTGATTTCCAAACCAAAAGGACTCTTTGTTCTGTTACTTCTTATAGGAAATTCTGCTGATATTTCTACAACCTACCCATTTGGAAGGACATTTGAGCTGTGAATGA
This sequence comes from Oryctolagus cuniculus, assembly GCF_964237555.1. NCBI lineage: Eukaryota > Metazoa > Chordata > Mammalia > Lagomorpha > Leporidae > Oryctolagus > Oryctolagus cuniculus. The sequence continues at coordinate 105,237,370 of NC_091453.1, read as the reverse complement.
ATAATTTCTTACACAACACACACACACGCACACATACACATATCCTTGAAGGAAGTCAGTAGCTTGAAAAGTGTAATGCTTAGAAATGATGTGTGTAAAATGCAAAGAGGATATTCACTATTGTTCATAGTTTTATTGGTATAGCAATTAAACTAGGGCTGTATATCCATGAAGTATAACAAAAATTGACTGTTACTTCTATGCTGTCTGTATACAAATGACATAAATTATAGTACAAATTTAATACTCAAGATCAATGTACAGAGATGGCAAAGTCGAGGACCTTATTTCGTTATTTTGCAAAATGGGAGAGGTTTACACATATAAATAAATACTCTGAATATGAACAAATATTACCAGGTTCAAAATAAATTATTTTAAATATTGTACAAGAAAAATAAATAATTATAGTTGATCATAATTAATTATGGTTTCATTGAACTTGGTTGTATTAAAGTAGTTATTTAGAAGTCTTGGTAATATAGATGCAATGGAACAAGTAATATCTGTGAAGAAAAAGTGACTTGTGAAAAGAAAATATTTCAAAGCATTGGAGAATACCCATAATTAAAACTGAAAAAGACAGAAGAATTATAAAATCAAACAAAGAAGATATTATCAGATAGAATAGGAGCTTAAACAGAAATGTTTCATAAAATGGTATGAGGAGAGGAGAATATCAAAATAAGGGTATATTAACTAAAAACCGATGAAAGATAATCATAATGTAGTAAAAAATGTGTCTGATGTATTTAGTAATTACATGATTATTGCATTCTGTGAGGTTAAGAACGGAGTTTGTACCAAGATTTAAACAAATAAAACATTCACCTGCTTTTGTAAGAAACCGGAAAGATAGAAAGATAGCATAAAAAAGACAATGCCTCAAATTATCTTTTCAAATTTTTTATTTGAAAAATTGTACCATTTTTATTCTTTTTCAAGGAGAATGAGAATGATGGGGCTAAATAACATAGTAAAGCACAAAATCAGATAAAGACAATGGGTCAGAGAGACCCAGATATGGGTACTCAGAGATGAAAGAAAATGAGATATAAAAGGATAAGGATCAATAGAAAAGAAGAGAGTTCTTAAGTAAAATAATGGAAAAAGTCATGGAAATAATATATGGAAATATTTGAGGAAGAGAGTAAAGGAAGAAACAAACAGAACAAATGTAGTTCGAGTTTGAAAAACATTGAGAAATTTGGCAGAGGACTGAGATATCTACAAGGTAAACCAAATAATTGAAGAGGAGCATTAAGGACTTGGTGGATTAAAGTTAACATGAATTTGCTTTTTAAAGGCTTTTTGATTTCCAGTCATCCCAGTACTCAGTACAAGACATTTCACCTCACTAAGATGAGGAAAGCAGTCAGTGAAGGGAACACTGTGGAAGCAAGAGACATATCAAAACTATGAAGATAGGGAGATTGTGAAAACATGATGGACCAGTGTGGTGGTATTGAAGGACTACAAAAAGTTATGCTTAAGGAAGGAAGTGTCTTGCTTTGAGTTGTCAATGAGCACAAGTTATTATTGCTGACACAGAAAATGAAGCTGCAGTGAAATGGAAGTAAATACCTTCAGAGAAGAGAGAACTAGGGAATGTGGTGCCAGTAAGTCAACTGGGTTTGCATGTGGATATCCATGTAGCTATGGACAGGAGATTGTGTAGAAGAAAACATTAGAAACAGTGTGGCCGGCGCTGTGGCGTAGTGGGTAAAGCTGCCGCCTGCAGTGGCGGCATCCCATATGAGCGCTGGTTCATGTCCTGGCTGCTCCACTTCCAACCCAGCATCTCTGGGATGGCCTGGGAAAGCAGCAGAAGATGGCCCAAGTCCTTGGGCTCCTGCACCTGTGTGGGAGACCCAGAAGAAGCTCCTGCTTGGATAGGCACAGTTCCGGCCATTGCTGCCACTTGGGGAGTGAACCAGCAGACGGAAGACCTTTCTCTCTGTCTCTCCCTCTCACTGTCTGTAATTCTACCTCTGAAATAAATAAGTAAAATCTTCAAAAAAAAAAAAAAAAAGAAAAGAAAAGAAATACAGCGTGGGGAAGGGAAATGGGATGGGCAATATGACTAGGAAGGATAAGAAGATAGAGATATGCTTGGATTACTCTCTGGGCTTCAATGGAGGAGAGGTAACTCAAAGAACGTGATAGAACAATGGAAGGCATTCCAAGGAGTGGGATGGCTGGGTCCAATGGTAGGGTTATATTCAGGTTTCTGAGGAATCTCCAGACTGACTTCCATAGTGGCTTGACCAGTTTGCATTCCCACCAACAGTGGGTTAGTGTCCCTTTTTCCCCACATCCTCGCCAGCATCTGTTGTTGGTAGATTTCTGAATGTGAGCCATTCTAACCGGGGTGAGGTGAAACCTCATTGTGGTTTTGATTTGCATTTCCCTGATTGCTAGTGACCTTGAACATTTTTTCATGTGCCTGTTGGCCATTTGGATTTCCTCTTTTGAAAAATGTCTATTGAGGTCCTTGGCCCATATCTTAAGTGGGTTGTTTGTTTTGATCTTGTGGAGTTTCTTGATGTCTTTGTAGATTCTGGTTATTAACCCTTTATCTGTTGCATAGTTTGCAAATATTTTTTCCCATTCTGTCGGTTGTCTCTTCACTCTCCTGACTGTTTCTTTTGCAGTACAGAAACTTCTCAATTTGATGCAATCCCAATAGTTGATTTTGGCTTTGACTTCCTGTGCCTCCCAGGACTTTTCCAGAAATTTTTTGCCTGTGCCAATATCTTGAAGGGTTTCTCCAATGTTCTCTAATAACTTGATGGTGTCAGGTTGTAGATTTAGGTCTTTAATCCATGTTGAGTGGATTTTTGTGTAAGGTGTAAGGTAGGGGTCTTGCTTCATGATTCTGCACGTGGAAATCCAGTTTTCCCAGCACCATTTATTGAATAGACTGTCCTTGCTCCAGGAATTGGTTTTAGATCCTTGATCAAATATGAGTTGGCTGTAGATGTTTGGGTTGATTTCTGGTGTTTCTATTCTGTTCCATTGGTCTATCCATCTGTTTCTGTACCAGTACCATGCTGTTTTGATTACAACTACCCTGTAGTATGTCCTGAAATCTGGTATTGTGATGCCTCCAGCTTTGTTTTTGTTGTACAAGAGTGCTTTAGCTATTCGAGGTCTCCTGTGTCTCCATATAAATTTCAACACCATTTTTTCCAGATCTGAGAAGAAGGAATTTACCCAAAGGAATTTAAATTGGCAAACAAAAAAGCGGTCTGCACCCTAATGTTTATTGCAGCACAATTCACAATAGCCAAAACCTGGAACCAACCTAAATGCCCATCAATGTTAGACTGGATAAAGAAATTATGGGATATGTACTCTTTAGAATACTATACCGCAGTAAGAAACAACGAAATCCAGTCATTTGCAACAAAATGGAGGAATCTGGAATACATCATGCTGAGTGAAATAAGCCAGTCCCAAAGGGACAAATACCATATGTTCTCCCTGATCGGTGACAACTGACTGAACACCAAAAAGGAAACCTCTTGAAGTGAAATGGACACTATGGGAAACGGTGACTTGATCAGCATAGCCCTGACAGTTAATGAACAACTTAATACATTATCCCTCTTAGTAGTTTTTTTTTTGTCTGTTCTACTTAATATGACTGGTTTAATTCTGTAATTAATACACAGTTATTCTTAATTGTTGAAATTTAACTGAAATGTGATCCCTGTTAAACATAAGAGTGGGAATAAGAGAGGGAAGAGATGTACAATTTGGGACATGCTCAAGCTGACTTGCCCCAAATGGTAGAGTTAGAAACATACCAGGGGACTCCAATTCAATCCCATCAAGGTGGCATGTACCAATGCCATCTCACTAGTCCAAGTGATCAATTTCAGTTCACAATTGATCATAATGAAAGGACTAAGAGTCAAAGGGAGCACATAAACAAGTCTAGTACCTGCTAACACTAACCGATAGAATAAATAAAGGGGAGAGTGATCCAACATGGGAAGCGAGATACTCAGCAGACTCATAGAATGGTGGATGTCCTAAACAGCACTCTGGCCTCAGAATCAGCCCTAAAGGCACTCGGATCTGGCTGAAAGCCCATGAGAGTATTTCAGGCATGGAAAGCCAAGACACTCTGGCAAAAAAAAAAAAAAAAAAAAAAAAAAAAAAAAAAAAAAAACACAAAAAACCCTAAATGAAAGATCTCTGTGAGTGAGATCCCAGTGGAAAGAACAGGTCTTCAAAGAAGGAGGTACCTTTCTCTGAAGGGAGGAGAGAACCTCCACTTTGACTATGACCTTGTCTAAACAAGATAAGAGTCGGAGAACTCAAGGGGCTTCCATAGCCTTGGAAACTCATGACTGGTGCATAGGGAGATTACTGATGTCATAAACAGGAGTGTCAATTTGTAAAGTCAACAACAGGAGTCACTGTGCACTTACTCCTCATGTGGGATCTCTGTCCTTAATGTGCTGTACATTGAGGCTTAATGCTATAACGAGTACTCAAACAGTATATTTCACTTTGTGTTTCTATGGGGGTGCAAACTGTTGAAATCTTTACTTAATGTATACTAAACTGATCTTCTGTTAAAAAAAAAAAGAAGAAATTAGCAATTCCCAACTTGACTCTCACTGGGATTAAACATGACAATAGGTCTGATCTGATTTCATCATCATTTAAAAAATCATCTATTATTTTTCACTTTATGTTTCTGTGTGGGAGCAAACTGTTGAAATCTTTACTTAATTTATGCTAAACTGATCTTCTGTATATAAAGAGACTCGAAAATGAATCTTGACGAGAATGGAATGGGAGAGGGAGCGGGAGATGGGAGGGTTGCGGGTGGGAGGGACGTTATTGGGGGGAATCCATTGTAATCCATAAGCCGTACTTTGGAAATTTATATTCATTAAATAAAAGTTAAAAAAAAAATACAAAGCACTGAGAAAGAAAAAAAAAAGAACAATGGAAGGCAAGCAGCCAAGACCAGTGAGAAGGCATCAATGCTTTCTTGGTCCTGAGATGGCGAGGTTGACCAGCTTCCGTTTCCCACACAAAGTTTATGAAAGTAGCATCCTATATTAATGTTATGAGATTTGTAAGTTTGTTGCCTCAGTGCCTCTAATCCACTTGAATAGTGTACGTTTGCGTATGGAGTTAGTTAAGGGCCTAACATTGCTTTCATTTATAAACAATCCAGTTGAATTAACCTGTTTATCATGAAGTTTTGATCTTCCTACTTATCACCACCCAAGCCAAGCTTCTAATTAAATAAAAGTTTGCACATGTGAATTTGTTCCTAGGCTGTCAGTCCTATTACATTGTTATATTTGCTTATCCTTCAACCAATACCAAGCCACACTATGTTAGTTACAACAATTTTATAGTGAGCATTAAACACAGGATGGTATCTCCTCCTACTTTGTGTTTTCCTTCAAGAATGATTAACAGATTCAAAATATTTCCCAAATTTTCTTTTTTCTTCCTTTTCTTTCATTTCCTCTATTTTCTTTTTTCTCCTTCTTTCCATCCTCCTTCCATACCTCCTTTCTTTTCTTTTTCTTCTCTCTCTCTCTCTCTCTCTCCTGCCTGCCTTCTTTCTTAGAGAAAGTGTGTGTGTGAGAGAGAGAGAAAGTGTGTGTGTGTGTGTGTGAGAGAGAGAGAGAGAAAGAGAGAGAGAGAGAGAGAGAGAGAGAGGGAGAAAGAGAAACAAAGAGGTCTCTGATCCACTGTTTCATTCCTCAAATGCCCAAAATAACGGGCTGAGACAGGCTGAAGGCAGAAGCCAGAAACTTGGTCAGGGCTTCAATGTAAGTGACAGGGACACAAACACTTGAATCACACCTGCTTCATCTCATGGTGGGATTCTCATTGTGGTCTCTGATCCGCAATGTAAACATCTCAGCCGGCAGCTTTTTTGCTCTGCCAAACACCTACCCCAGGGAATAACATTTTTTATAGCAGGTTTGCCATTTTACACAAATGCAATTTTGGAATTTGTTGTGAATGTATGGAGATAAATTTGGTGAGAATTAATAACTTTGAAAATTGTGATTCAAAATCAATGAATATGATATATGTTCCATTTATCTACACAAATTTTTTTCAAATTACTGTTTTATGGCTTTCTATTTTGTGATATTCCATATTTCCATTTATTTCTTTATTGCTTGATAGTCTGCATATTTTATATATTTATAAGGTTTTTTGCATATGCTTGAAGAATTATCTATTTTGAGTGTATAGTTTACAATTTCATGTTCTAATATCTGTGGCTACTAGACTATAGTATATATATAATATATATAGGCATCTTGCTAATTTATTTATTAAATTTACATAATGTATATATACTTTTCTGATACTATGCAATTATCTATTTTCTTTTTTAACTTTTATTTAATAAATATAAAATTCCAAAGTACTGTTTATAGATTACAATGGCTTTTTACCCCCAATAACTTCCCTCCCACCCGCAACCCTCCCATCTCCCTCTCCCTCTCCCATTCCATTCACATCAAGATTCATTTTCAATTATCTTTATATACAGAAGATCAATTTAGTATATATTAAGTAAAGATTTCAACAGTTTGCACCCACACCAAAACATAAAGTGTAAAATACTGTTTGAGTACTCGTTATAGCATTAATTCACATTGAACAACACATTAAGGACAGAGATCCTACATGAGGAGTAAGTGCACAGTGACTCCTGTTGGTGACTTAACAAATTGACACTCTTGTTTATGGCCTCAGTAATCACCCTAGGCTCTTGTCATGAGCTGCCAAGGCTATGGAATCCTTTTGAGTTCACCGACTCTGATCATATTTAGACAAGGTCATAGTCAAAGTGAAAGTTCTCTCCTTCCTTCAGAGAAAGGTACTTCCTTCTTTGATGGCCCCATTCTTTCCACTGGGATCTCACTCGTGGAGATCTTTCATTTAGGTTTTTTTTTTTTCTGATTTTTGCCAGAGTGTCTTGGCTTTCCATGCCTAAATGACTCTCAAGGGCTCTTCAGCCAGATCCGAGTGCCTTAAGGGCTGATTCTGAGGCTAGAGTGCTGTTTAGGACATCTGCCATTCTATGAGTCTGCTGTGTATCCCACTTTCCATGTTGGATCATTCTCTCCTTTTTAATTCTATCAGTTAGTATTCGCAGGCACTAGTCTTGTTTATGTGATCCCTTTGACTCTTAGACTTATCATTATGCTCAATTGTGACCTGAAATTGATCACTTTGACTAGTGAGATGGCATTGATACATGCCATCTTGGTGGGATTGACAGGTTAGAAACCCCTCACAGGTTTCTAACTCCACCATTTGGGGCAAGACCGATTGAGCATGTCCAAATTGTAGGTCTCCTCCCTCTCTTATTCTCAACATGATCTGGTTTTATATGTAAATCTCTATATATACATATAAACCCATGATCCATTTATATGTCCTAAAGGACACTTTACATATTCTCTAAATACAAAACTGCTAGTGACTAAATAAACAATTTTATTTCAGTAAATTTCTTTATTTTAACTTCATTTTTAAAAGCTATGCTTTCTTGGTATAGAATTATATTTGTGTCATTAAATTATTTAAATATATTGAGCTATAATTTCATTACACTGTATTTTATTGCTTCTGAGAAGTAGTTGTTTCTTTGAAAGTATGAATATTTTCTCCTAAAGTTTTTAACTTTCTTTTTTTCCCCTTTGGCTTGCCGAAGTTTTATGCTTATGTTCCTGTGTGTTCTCTTCTTTTTATTTTTGTTAGGGTTCATAAGGATTATTGCACCTAAAACTTGTTAAATTTCGTAAATCTTAGAAAATTTTTAGCTATCATGCATTCAAAAAATATATTTTGATCCATCATCTACCTTTTCTTTCCTGGAATTTGTTTGTATATAAAAGCTTCCAATTTTGCCTTCTATTCTTTTAATATGTATTTCCATCCATGTTTTCTCTCTCTGGCATCAATCTGTACATTTTGTTTTACTAAGTATTTTCTATATTTCTAATATACCTTCAGCTGTCTCTAATCTTCTGGTAAAACCACCCACTAATTTTCATAATATCAGTTGTTATGCTTTTCAATTCTAAAATTCTTATAATTTTTCAGCTCTCAATTATTGGTCAAAAGTGTCAATTTTGTTTTATGTCTCTAACTAAATGAAGTTATTAAAAAAAATCTTATCTGAGGCAGGCATTGTGGACCAATGAGTTGAGCCACTGCCTGTGACACTGGCATCCCACATGAATGTTGGTTCATGTCACAGCTACTCCATTTTGGATCCAGTTCTCTACTAATGCATGTGGGAAAGCAGTAGAGGACGACCTGTGCCCAAGTGTTTGGGCACCTGCCATCCAATGGGAGAAAAAAATGGAATTTCAGGCTCCCAATTTCACCCTTCCCAGCCCTGGTGGTTGCAGCCATTTGGGAAGGTGAGTTATCAAAAGAAAGATTCTTTCTCTCTCTCTCTCTTTCTCTCTCTCTCTCTCTTTCGCTTTCCCTCCCTCTCTGTAACTCTGCCTTTGAAATAAAAAAATAGTTAAAAAGTATGTTTCTGACAGCTGCATTATCTGGAACTCTGGTGGGTCTGCTTCCACTGCATTATTTTGATGTTGGCATTGCATTTCTTGCTTCTCTCATTATCTGTTTATATGCCTGGTTATTTTGATTTAAACAATTTATTTCATATGGAAGATGCATAAACATATTTGAAGACTTCAAGTATATTATTATTTTCCTCTAGAGATGATTAATATTCAGTTTTGGCAAGAGGATGATAGTATTAGCTATCACCTTAATTTAGTAGTAAATATGACAAAAATTTGAAACTGGGTCTTCATTTATTCATATGGAGTGCTAAGATTGGTTTACCTGATCAACTATTTAGTGACACATGACTCCAATTTTTAATACCTTAATTAGATTATCATCAAAAACTCTATTATCTCCTGAGCATATCTGCTACCTCTTTTGATACCAAAAAATTCTTATAGTAGGAAAAGAACTTACAGATTTCAGAAAGTTCAGTTATTCTTAGATCCTGAGTCCCTGATTTTGCACTGCTCATTCACTTTTATATATACCTTCAAACACATGTATTTTCTGATTTTCCCAGCATAAATCATGCTTAAATAACATATTTTCTCATTACCAGTAAATAAATTCAACTTATCTCATTTTATAGTTGAATTTACTATAAAATGATTGTTAAAGTGATATCTAAATATTATTTATAATATGTTAATATTCTTACAACAGGCCTCTTACAGTATTTGAGGACAAACTAGAAAGGCATGTTGCCTTTTTTCACATTAAAAAGTTCATGTGGGGGAAAGTAATATTCTTTTTTTTTTCTTTTTTTACAGGCAGAGTGGACAGAGAGAAAGGTCTTCCTTTTGCCGTTGGGTCACCCTCCAATGGCCGCCGCGGCCGGCGCACCGCGCTGATCCGATGGCAGGAGCCAGGTACTTATCCTGGTCTCCCATGGGGTGCAGGGCCCAAGCACTTGGGCCCTCCTCCACTGCACTCCCGGGCCACAGCAGAGAGCTGGCCTGGAAGAGGGGCAACCGGGACAGAATCCGGCGCCCCAACCGGGACTAGAACCCGGTGTGCCGGCGCCACAAGCCAGAGGATTAGCCTAGTGAGCCACGGCGCCGGCCGGAAAGTAATATTCTAAAGGAAGACGAGAAATGATAGACCAAATGAGGGGGATTAAAAAGGCAAGAAAAGGACAAACTAAAACAAACTATAAAATGGAAAGGTGAAGTCTAAATATATCAATAACTGCCTTAAGTGTTTTAAAAAATGTTTTAAAAAAATATCCAAGGCCAAAATTGACAAAGTACATAAAATCAAGGTCCTACTATATTCTGCATACAAGGCACATTTTTTGTATATACAAAGACATAGGCAGTTTAAATTATTTAGAAACAGTTTTGACATGCAAATAGTATGCATAAGACAACTGTAGTTGTTAGTTGAATGTTAGATAACATAGACATCAATACAATAAACATTATGAGATTTAAAGAGAGCTGTACCATTATAATTAAATGAAAAATTTATCAGAATACATAGCGATTATGAATATACATTCAATCTAAAATAGTGTCTCACAACACAAGAAGAAAAATTGACCATATTAAATGGAGAGACTTTTAGTTTATTTTTTATAATAGTAAAGAAGAAAACTCTTAGATCCATAACTTATGATTCAAATTATACAAATTTATAAAGAAGAGCAACATATACACATGTTAAGTGAAGGAAGGAAATTACAAAGATTACAGCAGAACTCAACAGCATAGAAAATACTTTTACATGTGGAACTTTCACAAGGATTAAACCGATTCTACTAAAAGAACAGAAAAAAATCAATGAACTTCTATAGGACTGTTTCTCAATTGCAACACTATTGATATTTTGATAAGGATAATTCTTTGTTTTGAGTGTGTAGACCAATATTATGCAAATCTTTGACATCTGGTAAAATCAAAACATTAGAAGCACCAATCACAAAGTCTCCTCATTATACTACATACAGAGGTAATTCTAAAAATCTCACAAATGAAGTGACAGTTCCCTATCTTAATCACCTCCTCTTCACCTCAATGAAGATGGAGGGATTCTTTCCTTACATTTACAGGAAAGGCATAATGCATGACATCCAAAACTGGATGGATGAAATTGACAGCCTGTCTCTCATAGTCTTCAGTTGTCCACATTGTTCCTGAGTGCAATCCCCTGTGTGGCCTAGCATGACATGTAATGCTTTCTTTTCCTCAGTTATGAGTATATGCGAATCATATTATTGTATGACATTTATTAAAATTACATATTGTTAATATATAAATTATATGAGTAAATGCATATAATGATCCTCAAAATATCATGAAAAATATGTGTTATGAAAAGTATATGAATGGATTCAAAATCTTGTGTAAAAAATTACCTTTAATTCCATTTTATATGAATTTTTGAAGTGTGTTTATATATATATTTATGTATATTTCTACAATTCAGTAACAGGAAAATAGGTGAAAGGTTTAAAAAGAACAGATATAGATTGCTGAGATATCATTAATCACTATGGAAATGCAAATTAAAATCATAATGAAATACTACCACATCATTTATTACAATGAGAAAAATTACAGATGACTACACCATGCAATTACAATGATGTGGGGTACCTGAAGCTTTCACACACTGCTAGTGAAAATGTTAAATATTAAAATCATTTTGGAAAATGACTTGGTACTTTCTTCATACATATTTACAATTTTCTGTGTCTCCTAAAATTTAAAAATAAAAATAAAATAAAATAACTTTTAAAGTAATGTGTAATTAATTAATTAAATTGAAACCTATTGAGAAAGAGACACAAAGAGAGAGAAAGAGAGAGAGAGAGAGAATCTTCCCTATTCTGGTTCACTCTTCAACTGCCCAACACAGCTGGGTTTGAACCAGACTAAATGTGGAAGCCAAAACTCAGACTGGGTAACACGGACTCAACCAATTGAACTATCACCTGCTGCCTTCCAGGGTGCAAATTAGCAGGAAGCTAGAAACTGGAATGGAGACCAGAAATGAACCAGGTCACTCCAATATGGGATGTGATCATATCAAGTGGTTCCATTACTGCTGCACCAAAAGCCACACCAAGCTTTTCTAGAATTCAATGTCAGTAAAATCTTATTTATTTACCCCTTTTGATCCTTGTTTTAGAATAATAATGTTGTGATTCTTATAAGTTACAGACATCAATGATTTCTACTATTTATTGTTGAGTAGTATCCCATGTCACATAGTTGTACATATTAAAATTAGTTTATCTACTGGTGTGTTCATAGATATTTAAGTAGTATTCAGATTTTTGACTATCACAATAATAGTTCCTAGTAAAAATAATTATATACAAGTCTTTATGTATATATGTTTTACACTTCTATTGGCTAAAACAAGGGGGTGGGATGACAGGTTCATGTGGTCACTTGGCTTCCAGCAATGGTGGCAGGGGCAAGAGCCTAGGATGGTGTCTGGGGTGTAGATCATGCCATAGATAAGACTGTATCATTTTATGAACATGGCCTACCTCCCAAATAGCCGCAAAAGCCAGAGCTGAGCCAATCCGAAGTGAGGAGCCAGGAGCCTCCTCTGGCTCTCCCACACGGGTGCAGGGGCCCAAGGACTTGGTCCATTCTCTAATGCTTTTCAAGGCACATTAGCAGGAAGTTGGATGTGCAGTGGAACAACTTGGACTCAAACTGACGCCCATATGGGATGCCAGCACTGCAGGTGATGGCTTCATCTGCTAAGCCAAAGCACAGGCCCCAGAATCGTAAGTTCTTAAGAGAACTTCAATATAATAGCGGACTGGGAAATGTTTACCCAAATTTCAAATTTTATCCATTTATCCATTGTTAAAAAAATAATAATGGAGACCCCAATTTGGATATACCCCAAGGCCAATAGATAACCACATAACCAAACAACATATCACCACATAACCAAAACTTGTTATTTTTAATTCTCTAAAATGCCCTTTAATCATAAACAAGAAATATAAGCTTTACATTCTTGCCAGTATGATTCAGTGAAATTAAACCAATCAGCTGTAGATAAGTCAGCTTAAACAAGTGTATGTGCCACACAAAAATGCTAATATGAAAAAATCAATCACAGGAAAGGTCAAAACACTTCCTCCTGTAAGCTATAAACTGTGCTGAAATGGCTCTAAGGAAAATTTCTTACTAATTAATTTGAGGTCTCCCAGATCGTGATCTATACATTTCAATATGACAATACACTAAAAATTTCCTTAACTTAATCTTTTTATTTTGACTCTATTTATCTATCTATATCTGTCTATCTATCTATCTATTTCTATCTATCTACCCATCAACCCAACCTATGTTCTAGCACTATAGTAGCTGTTAGAAATAAGCAGAAGATACAATATAATTGTTGGAAAGTTTCAATTCTACCAGAAGTGAGATGAGTGTGTGATTTAGTGGTTAAGTTGGACCCTGCACCCGCATGGGAGACCAGTAGAAACACCTGGCTCCTGGCTTTGGATCAGTGCAGTACGCCGGCAGCAGCGGCCATTGAGGGGGTGAACCAACAGAAAAGGAAGACCTTTTTCTGTCTCTCTCTCTCACTGTCCACTCTGCCTGTAAAAAAAAAAAAAAAAAAAAAAGATACTTCTCTACCTGTGCTGGATTCTTAGTTTCCTGCTAATGTAGGAAATGCTACCTGGGAGGTGGCAGTTAACAGCTAAAGTAGTTGCATCCTTGTCATCTACATGGGATACCTGGATTGATTTCCCTACTCCTAGCTCTAGCTTGTCCCAGCCCTGGATCTGCAGACATTTGATGTGTGAACCAGCAACTTGGAGTCCTGTCTCTCAGTTTGCCTTTCAAATAAATAGATTTTAAACATATTTTTTCATTTCTTAAAAAAATTATACTGGAAGTCACAGAATATACAATAACAAACTGTCCAAGAAAAAAATCTTGCACTGTCAGGATTTATCATGAATAAAAATAAATCCAGCTTAAAAAATAGAAAAAGAATACCAAGGGTCTGGAAGTGTTGAGGGGATGGAACCAGATGCTATCTTTTACAAGATGGTAAGAGAAATCCTATCTGAAGTTGGGAAGAAAGTCAACAGCTACCCTATATTGAGGGCTACTGTATAAAATCTAGTACATGCCAGTGTAATACGGAACTCTGTTCCTTTTTTCAGACTAATTCAAGGGGAAGTGAAGGAAGAGAGCACTATGCCAACAAAGGGGTAACATTACAAAACAAATCAAACAAACAAACAAACAAAAAAACCCACATTATCTATTTCCCAAAATTACAAAATAGATCTGAGAAGATGCTCTATAATTGAAAAGGGGCTTCAAAAGTTTTTATTGCATATTAACTCATTCCACCAAACCTCCTTCTGCAGTGACACTCAATTCCATCTCAGAAAAATATACACATTGGCTATAAAATTCTCTAGTCCTGTCTTTGCATTAAAAAATAGAAACAAGAATAATTTTATAAACCCAGATATTGCAGATTACTATATTACTTACTGATAGTACTGTGGGGAATCAAATGGGTTAATAGGTAGCTAGGATGGTCCCAGTGGAATTTGGGGTGTAGAATACTTGCTTCCCCCAAAAAACATTATCTTTAGCAAGAAGAAACAGGCCACCCTCCTTCCTTCAGAATCTCCAAGTTTACCATGAGAATAGCAAGGGGGCTCTTCCTGAGCTCACAGCTTATTGTGAAAACAAGTTTCCTATCCCACCCTTCCGGATGGTTTTCTGTTTTATCCTGAACAGGCCAGACAGGATGGAGAATAGTAAATCAGATCTTTTGATGAGGTTTTGTCCACCCCTGGTAACTGAATGCCAATCTGATTGTCAAGTTTTTTTTCCTTAGAAATTGTACTTAAAAACCCTAGTGCCACTGGATTCTTTGGATTTTTTTCCTCTCTTGGAAGCCCCCCAACACTTCGCTCTAGGTGGAAGTCTTTGATTCTAATAAATCTGTTGAAATCTTTTTGTTTGTCCACTGGGAAATTATTCTTCCATGTGAGACAAAGAACTGAGGTAACAATAATTTCCCTGCTGCCATTTTCCCATAACAGTACTATGTAGACTTTTTGTTTTGCTTATTCATGAAAAGCTGAAAAAATGTACAATCTTAAAGAAAGTCGTTAAAAGGTAATCAAAAATTATCAATTCCCAACTTGACTCTCACTGGGATTAAACATGACAATCGGTCTGATCTGATTTCATCATCATTTAAAAAAATCATCTATTATTTTTTCACTTTATGTTTCTGTGTGGGAGCAAACTGTTGAAATCCTTACTTAATGTATACTAAGCTGATCTTCTGTATATTAAGATAATCGAAAATGAATCTTCATGTGAATGGAAGGGGAGAGGGAGTGGGAAAGGGGAGGGTTGTGGGTGGGAGGGACGGTATGGGGGGAAAGCCATTGTAATCCATAAGTCGTACTTTGGAAATTTATATTCATTAAATAAAAGTTAAAAAAAAAGGTAATCAGAAATTAAGAGTATGTATTTTAAATATTAATGATGTATATTTTTCTTCTTGGATCTAATAAGTTTATGAAGACTATTATTTATCTGATAAATTAGTTATAGAAGTCAGTATTTTTTTATTTGACAGCTAGAGTTATAGACAGTGAGAGAGAGAGACAGAGAGAAAGGTCCTCCTTCTGTTGGTTCACTCCCCAAATTGCTGCCATGGCCAACGCTGTGCTGATCAGAAGCCAGGAGCCAGGTGCTTCTTCCTGGCCTCCCATCTGGGTTCAGGAGCCCAAACACTTGGGCCATCCTGCACTACCCTCCTGGGCCACAGCAGAGAGCTAGACTGTAACAGGAGCAACCGGGACTAGAACCCAGCGCCCACATGGGATGCCGCCACTGCAGGCGGAGGATTAACCAAGTGAGCCACGGCACCAGCCCCAAAAGTTAGTATTTGTACATATATATGAAATAGTATTAAAAGCAAATGCAGTGAATGGTGATACACAGAGAAAACTGAGTCAAATAATCAATATCTGAATTGTGTCACAATAGCATTTCATTGTCATTGTATTATATTTACTAGTTATTGTAAAGCTCAGAGCAATCATTACTTTCTTCCTAAAACTATATTCTTTGAATGAAATGGCACTTATACAGGTAAATGAATAGATATGGACAGATATAGTTCTCCAAACTGTTGAGAATTTAAAAAATAAATTATCGATATGATCATTTAATTTTTTTTACTTATTTACTTTTTTATTTGAAAGCTAGACTAACAGTGAGAGAGAAAGGGAGAGGGAGAGAAAAAAAAGAGAGAGGGAGAGAGATTCATCTTCCAACCATTGGTTCACTCCCCATTTGGACACAAGAGCCAGGGATGGACCACATCAAAGCCAGGAGCAGAGTTCCATCCAGGTCTCCCATGTGGGTGGCAGGGACTGAAGTACTTTTTATTTTCTGCTGCCTTGCAAGGAGCAATAGCAGGAAGCTGGATCAGAAGCAGAGAAGCTGTGAATTGAGTTGGTACTCCAACATGGGACTCTGGTGTGGCAAACAGTACCTCAAGCAGCTGCACCACAACATGTACCCCTGATGATCGCTTTTTATTATTCCATGAAAGAGCTGTGTGGTAGAGGCTGTAATAATCCACCTGCATGACTCTCCAGGAATGATACACTTCCTTCTTTCAGTGGTTAGCACTTTTGGATAATTGCCTCAGCTGAAAGTAATCTCATAATTCAAGGTCCCTTTACTTGTGGCAGCCACATGAAATTATCCCTCAGTTTGAGGAGTGAAGGCACCGATTCCTCACTGACTGTATTCAGGATAACTGAAGGGCCAGCTCCCAACAAATATCTGCCAAAACCCTGCTGGTATTTGTATCACAAGCCCAGCTTTTCTCTTTGTCCAATCCTCATTTCTCCCTCTATGTTATAAAAAGGTTGATTCTAAGAGCACTAATAAGCATCCTGCATTGTAAAAGTTCTTTCTCAGAGTCTTCTTCCCAGAGATCTCAATGATATGAGACAATATTGTGAGATTAACATTACATTGCACTAGGATTCTGTAAAGAAATTCTTAAGTTTGCTATGGACAACCACAACATTCCAGTAATCAGAACATATTTTGAGTAAATTTTCATTAATTATTAATATGCTTTGAATTAGGCTTTGAAACTAAAATAGGAACTGTCATTTTGGAACCCACAAACACAGAGAGACTTTATTCTTATATTTGCAATACCTATCCTAACACTTAACAGAATGGGGATATAATTTCAATTGTAACAAATCCTTGTTTATAATATATAGAAAATGGTTATTGTGAGATCAATTTCAAAAGTGCCAGTACAACTGTGATTCTTTAATGTTCTTGTTACCCCAGAAGGGTAGTATAGAGGCAGTTTGTACTTTGAAATAAATTGTAATGCATTTTTCTATAAATATTATACACACCTGATCTTTAGATCTTTAGATCTTTAGATCTTTAGATCTTTAGTCGGGCAGCTGAAATATTCATTATAAAATTATATCTGATTACAGTTTTATTATGTAATTCCAGACTTATGAAACTACGGCATATTTTCCTCTGGGTGATAATTTTTACAGATAATCAGTTTGTAATGACCTGATTCACTAGGTAGTTTATTTTCAGCACTTCTGTTCTATTAGTTAGTCAATCAACAGTGTTTAAGGATTTTTAACCTTTCTTTCATGTAGTTATCTTAGAAAAACTGGCAGAATAACTTATTTTTATAAAAAATGACCTATCAGCCCAAACAGCTTTTGTGCTACATTAACAGAAGTTCAAAAACAGACTTTCTTTGTTTTTTAAAAAATTTAATTAGTAATGGAAGGTTTTTTAGAGACACAGTTCTTTTTTTTTTTTTATTTGACAAGTAGAGTTACAAACAGTGAGAGAGACAGAGAGAAAGGTCTTCCTTCCATTGGTTCACTCCCCAGATGGCCGCCATGGCCAGTGTTGCACTGATCCGAAGCCAGGAGACAGGTGCTTCCTCCTGGTCTCCCATGTGGGTGCAGGGCCCAAGCACTTGGGCCATCCCGCACTACCCTCCCGGGCCACAGCAGAGAGCTGGACTGGAAGAGGAGCAACCGGGACCAGAACACTGTGCCCATATGGGACGCCGACGCTGCAGGCGGAGGAGTAACCAAGTGAGCCACAGCGCCAGCCCCCAAAAACAGACTTTAAAATTCAGCTACAGAATTAAACATTCTCAGTATCTTTTTTTTTTCAATAATATTCACCATCCCAAATCCTAGAAGAATTGATGTGAGATTATCCTTTCATATATATTAGACTACAGTGATATTGTAAATATTTATATAATGGCTAGATTATGTTTTTATTATAGGTCAAGATTCTTAATTTATGTAAAGCATTGAAGGTAAAGCAAATCAATTAAATCAACCTTATAATTATTTGTGCTATAGTAAGCTAGTCTTTAGAAATTGGTGTATTCAACTTTCTTGAGCCAGTACAAGGCAGATCCAGCAAGCCATAGCATAGAACGACATTGACCCTATTTCTAGAAAAATTGTGAAATTATCTGCATGTTGCTGTAATGTAAAGGAATTTGGTGTTATCAGTATGGTAGAATTCTGAAAACACACTGAGTAAATTATTAATTTTATTGTAATGATGCAGTTGGTTAGCATATTAGACTATGAATTTTCTTTCAAATTAAAAAAATTAGGTGTTATTTTCCTGGTGGCATATACATGGCTATTTTACACATTCATGCTCTCTCCTCTGCTATCTCTATTTCTTCTTTTATTGTGGATAATTATTTTACTAGTTTAGTTATATTCTATTTATTATAGAGAAAATTCAAAGAAATATTCAGCACATTCTATGTTTTTCTTCAGAAATTTTAAGTTAAGGCATTTTAATTATGACATATTTAAACTAGAACATACAGGGTATAACAAGAAAGAATCAGCCCAGAGATAAATTGAATGAAGATTAGTTTTTAGCCACATTTGCTGAGTTTTGTTTTCTCCCCCACCCCCCTTTTTTTTTGGTTAAAGAAATAAAAGATAATCCTCACCACTAACCCCAGGCATCACTTCCCCATGCTTCTCCAGAGTTAGTCAATAATTGAAATTACAGCATATTTTCTAACATAACCAGTTTAAGAAATATTTCAAAGTAGCATTTCTATATCTAAAGTGTTTACATACATTGTATTACATCTTCTTCTTTTATGTTCTGGAGCTTTATTTTATAACTGATAAATTATATATAAAATACACAATACAGGGCCTGCGCCGCGACTCACTAGGCTAATCCTCCACCTAGCGGCGCCGGCACACCGGGTTCTAGTCCTGGTCAGGGCGCCGGATTCTGTCCCGGTTGCCCCTCTTCCAGGCCAGCTCTCTGCTGTGGCCAGGGAGTGCAGTGGAGGATGGCCCAGGTGCTTGGGCCCTGCACCCCATGGGAGACCAGGAAAAGCACCTGGCTCCTGGCTTCTGCCATCGGATCAGCGCGGTGCGCCGGCCACTGCGCGCCGGCCGCGGCGGCCATTGGAGGGTGAACCAACGGCAAAGGAAGACCTTTCTCTCTGTCTCTCTCTCTCACTGTCCACTCTGCCTGTCAAAAAAAAAAAAAATACACAATACATGAGGGTACTTCAAAAAAGTTTATGGAAATGGAATTAAAAGCTACATTTATTTTGGTGCAATAAGTTTTTGGAATCTGTACAATAGGTTTTTATAAGAAACATTTTCTTTGAACATTTTGAAGTTTATATATGCATTATATATCTGTCGTATTGATAAATCATAATTCAAACATACACAAAACTTTAAGGACTTCACAACCATAAATCATCTAATCAGATTTAGCAAGAGTCCTCAATTGCATCTTCTGTTCTATCTGTCCATCCATCCACCCACCCATTCATTGTCTATGTATCATCATTCTATTTATGTATCTATCATCTATCTAACTTGTACTTCCTCTCCCTCAAAACATCTCAGCGTGGGTCCTTAAAGAATAAAGTTATTCTTCTGTATCTCCAAAATATCATTTTTACATCTAAGGAAATAAACTGTAGTTCTATTAGCTCACCAAATTTCTACTTTGCTCATTTCTTTCAGTTGTTCCAAAAATATAATCTACTTTTGGATATATTGAGACAGGATTCAATCAAGAATCCTACACTACATTTAGTTATTTCTAAAATTTATTTTCATTTAAAGATCCTCTCTCATATCTTTTGTTAAGTTCAACCGTTTTATGATACCCAGATCAGTTGTCTTGTAGAAAGGCTAATTTCTATATTTGTTTGTTCCAATTTGGCATTTGTAAAATCTTGCTCTTTTGTACCCTGTATTTTTTGTTAGCTGGATGCTTGGTCCATAAGTAGATTGAACACAAATTGAATCATATTTGGCAAAGTGGTGAAACCTGATTTAAAGTGCAGCTCACTAGAAGCATACAAAGCCAGATTAGCAAGATTGATCATCAATAAAAGTGGTGTTTGAATGGGATATTCTTACAACTTTTTTACATTGAATATCTTTGTGTCTTTATGTTTAAAGTAGATTTATTATAGACAGCATGTTGTTGTGCTTTTCTATCCTACTGAAAATATCTTTCATTACCTGATTTAGTCTGAACTATTTTCAGTTATTATTATTACTGAAGAGATTGAGTTTTAATTTTTCATTTTACTTTTCATTTGAAGTTACAAAGTGTGAAGTCCGCAGCTTCACTTATTTTGCTCAACATTGTTTGTCCTTTGGTCTTGTTTTGCCTTACAAATTTTAGGATTACGTTTTCCATTTTGGGAATGAATGTCATTGATATTTTGGTAGGAATTACATTAAGTCTGTAGACGGCTTTGTTTAGTGTGGATATTTTCACAATATTGACTCTTCCAATCCATTAATGTGGTTATCTTTTCATTTATTTGTGTATCCTTCAATTTCTTTAATCAATGTTTATGGTTTTCAGTGTACAGCTCTTTCCATGCTTGGTTAAATTTATTCTTAAATATTTTATGTTCTTGCAGCTATCATAAATGAGATTTTCTTGAAATCTTTGTGCAGATGATTTGTTATTACTGTATAGAATTACTATTGATTTTTGCATGCTGATCTTGTATCCTGTAACTTCATTTATTTATTAGTTGTAACAGTGTTTTTGTTGGAATCTTTGTGATTTTAATGTATAAGATCATGTCTTCTGCAAATGGGATAATTAAACATCTACCTTTAAAATTTGATTTTCTTCTCTTTTTCTTTCATGTCTAATTGTTTGAGAAAGAGCTTCCAGCACTATTTTAATAGAAGTGGTGAAAGTAGGCATACTTGCACTGCTCTAGATCTTAGAGGAAATGCTTTCAAGTTTTCTCCATTCAGCATGATATTACATATGCATTTGTCACACATGACCTTTATTATGTTGAAGTACACGCCTTCAATAGTTAAACTGATTTTAAAACAAATTTTCTTGTGGTATTATTATATTATTTTTAAAAAATATTTGATCACTATGTAATACTTGAACATTTCATGGGGTGCAATATTTATACCACATACAGCATGAACAGATCAAATCAGACAACTAATTTTCTGATTTCCTTTTTTTTTTTTTTTTGAGAGGCAGAGTGGACAGTGAGAGAGAGAGACAGAGAGAAAGGTCTTCCTTTGCCGTTGGTTCACCCTCCAATGGCCGCCACGGCTGGTGCGCTGCGGCCGGCGCACGGCGCCTATCCGAAGGCAGGAGCCAGGTGCTTTTCCTGGTCTCCCATGGGGTGCAGGGCCCAAGCACCTGGGCCATCCTCCACTGCACTCCCTGGCCACAGCAGAGAGCTGGCCTGGAAGAGGGGCAACCGGGACAGAATCCAGTGCCTCGACCGGGACTAGAACCCGGTGTGCCGGCACTGCAAGGCAGAGGATTAGCCTAGTGAGCCGCGGCGCCGGCCCTGATTTCATTTTATTTTCATTGTGTTTTCATCTGACCACCTGCCTTCTTCCATTTCTTTATACAGTAAATGTTATTTTGTTGCAAAATATAGTCACCTCACTGTACTGTGAAACAGTAGGATTCATTACTTCTATTGAACTGCTTTGATACCCATTATCCATCCTCCCTCTATAATTTCTCCTCAATTAACCCAGACTTTAGTAATCACTATTATTTAATTCAGATTCACTGTTTTTTCACCTTCCACATATGAGAGGAGAAATTTAGTATTTATCTTTCTGTGTGTGTCTGCTTTATTTCATGTAACAAAGTAAGCACTAGGGGAGCAGTACTATATCATAGTGGATAAAGCCACCATCTGCAGCACTGGTATCACTTAAGGGCACTGGTTCAAGTCTCTGCTGCTCCACTTCTGATTCAATTCTCAGCTATGGCATGGGAAAGTACCCACATGGGAGCCCTGGAAGAAGCTCCTGGCTCCTGGCTTCAAATCGGCATGGCTCCAACCATTGTGGCCATTTTGGGGAGTGAACCAGTAGATGGAAGACCTTTCCCCACCACCCGCCTCTCTGTAACTCTGCCTTTCAAATAAACTAAATAAATCTTTTTTTAAAAAAAAAATAAGGATTAGTTCCATATAATTTTTTTGCAAAGGACAAAATTTCTTCATTTTTATGGCTCAACAATATTCTAGTCTATACATAAACCACATTTTCTTTATGCATTCATGTTTAATGCACACTTAGATTGATTCCATATCTTAACTATTTAAGCAACGCTACAACAAATATGGGAGTGCAGCCATCTCTCTCATATGCTTATTTCATTTATTTCTGATATATACTCAAAAGGGTAATATCTGGATCATATGGGGATCTGTTTTTAGTTTTTTGAGGAACTTTCATACTATTCTCTAGAATAGCTGTAATAATTTTCACTCCCACCAACAGTATATAATTTGGGTTGCCTTTTATGCACATCATCATTAACATTATTTTACCTCTATTTTGATAGTAGCCATTCTAACTAGAGTGAGAGGATATATCATTGTGGTTTTGATTTGAAATGTCTACTTTAGAAATATTTGAATTCCTTTATATTATGTTCTTAACTTCTTTTATCTTGAAACTTTCTCAATCTTCTTTTTGTGCTTGAACTTTGTTGGTTTTATATAATGTCTTAGTCTTAATTGCATCTAGTGTGACTACTGTCTTTTGATGTTCTAGTAACCAGATATTTATAACTTTTTGCCAGTTTAGAAAGTTTCCTGCTATTGTTTCTTCAAGTAAGCTATTTTACATTTTTATCCACTCCATCTTGAACACCAGTGACTTGTACAATAGCTCTTTTGATGATAGCTTAAAAGTTCCATAAGCTTTCTTCATCCATTTCTCATCTAACTGAGTATTTTCAAACAACTTTGAACTCTCAGATTCTCCTATTAAACAATCTGTTTGATTATCTCTATTATATTTTTCATTATATTTATTGTATCTGTCAACTGCAGGATTCCTGTTTGTTTTGTAAAACTTTAATTATTTTGTTAAATTTCTCTGAAAAATTCCTGAATTGTTGTATTTTTTGGGATTTGCTAATCTTTGCTGAAACAGCTATTTTAGGTTCTTTCCCAGGCAGCTAATTCCTATACACATCTTCAGCATTGAACATGGGTTCCTTATTCTGACTATTTGTTGATGTGATTTTATTCTTTGACTGTTCTTGATCCTTGTGGACATTCATTGATTTTGGGAAAGTATAATTTATTTCATTCTTTACAATCTGGATTTATCTGGGGGTGCAAAATGCTTCAGAAATTCTAAGCAGACGATGCGATGTGGTTTCAAAGTTCATGACTTCCACAGCTATTGTGGAGCGAAGGTCCATGCTATATGCTGTGCTGGCATGTTCAGCATAAACCAAACTGGAGTCTGTCGACCTCCAAGGATCACAGTACCTGGTAATAATCTCATGGTTGTCCAAGCTCTCACAGTGTGGCACACTTAAAACCGGTGGTTGCTAAGGCTTGCCTGCCCCAGAGTTTTTGAAAAACCCAAAGCTACCATAATTTCCTGGCAATGCTGCTAGCAAGAAATCGTCTCTCTCTTGTAAGGACTGTGGGTCCACATCTGGTGTTATAGTAGATTGAGAGACTCAATCTACAGGTACAAGCCTAGATGCAGGGTTTATAGTTATCTTACTTGTGTTGGGTTTTACTATGGTAAATGAGTTCTGCGGCTAAAAGCAGAACTCTCTCCATTAATTGTATGTTTTACTATGCTGTGCTACCTGTGGTTGGGGTAGAGACGACAGGGGTAATGTAAATCTTTCATTCATATCATTTTCAAGATATATTGTCTTATTATTGTGCTATAATCAGCTACTGTGATTTTCACTCGGTTTCCTTAGCTCATGTGTAGATATTTCCACTCATGGATAGTATTTAAATTTATGTTTCTCTTAACTGAAAAGTGATCCCGGTTAAATATAAGAGTGGGAATAAGAGAGGGAGGGGAGGTACAATTTGGGACATGCTCAAGCTGACTTGCCCCAAATGGTATTGTTAGAAACATACCAGGGGATTCCAATTCAATCCCATCAAGGTGGCATGTACCAATGCCATCTCACTAGTCCAAGTGAGTGTGTTCACAATTGATCATAATGATAGGACTAAGAGTCAAAGGGATCACATAAACAAGACTCGTGTCTGAAAATACTAACTGATAGAATAAAAAAGGGGCTGACGCCACGGCTCACTAGGCTAATCCTCCGCCTTGCGGCGCCGGCACACCGGGTTCTAGTCCCGGTCGGGGCGCTGGATCTACCCCGGTTGCCCCTCTTCCAGGCCAGCTCTCTGCTGTGGCCAGGGAGTGCAGTGGAGGATGGCCCAGGTGCTTGGGCCCTGCACCCCATGGGAGACCAGGAGAAGCACCTGGCTCCTGCCATCAGATCAGCGCAGTGCGCCGGCCACTGTGCACCGGCCGCGGCGGCCATTGGAGGGTGAACCAACGGCAAAAGGAAGACCTTTCTCTCTGTCTCTCTCTCTCACTATCCACTCTGCCTGTCAAAAAAAAAAAAGAATAAAAAAGGGAGAGTACGATCCAACATGGATCATAGACTCATAGAATGGCAGATGTCCTAAACAGCACTCTGACCTCAGAATCAGCCCTGAAGGCATTTGGGTCTGGCTGAAGAGCCCATGAGAATATTTCAGGCTTGGAAAGCCAAGACACTCTGGGAAAAAAAAAAATGACCTAAATGAAAGATCTCCACGAGTGAGATCCCAGTGGAAAGAACAGGTCATCAAAGAAGGAGATACCTTTCTCTGAAAGGAGGAGAGAACTTCCACTTTGACTATGGCATTGTCTAAATATGATAAGAGTCAGTGAACTCAAAAGGCTTCCATAGCCTCGGCAACTCATGACAAGAGCCTAGGGTGATTACTGATGCCATAAACAAGAGTGTCAAATTGTTAAGTCAACAACAGGAGTCACTGTGCACTTACTCCTCATGTAGGATCTCTGTCCTTAATGTGTTTTTTGTACATTGTACACAATGTGCTTAATGTACATTGTGATTTAAAGCTATAACTAGTACTCAAACAGTATTTTTCACTTTGTGCTTCTATGTGGGTGCAAACTGTTGAAATCTTTACTTATTATATACTAAACTGATCTTCTGTATATAAAGAGAATTGAAAATGAATCTTGATGTGAATGGAAGGGGAGAGGGAGCGGGAAAAGGGAGGGTTGAGGGTGGGAGGGAAGTTATGGGGGAGGAAGCCATTGTAATCCATAAGCTGTACTTTGGAAATTTATATTCATTAAATAAAAGTTAAAAAAAGGAAAAAAAATAAATTTATGTGGAGGTATGATTGATGGATATTCTGCCAACTTGTTCAATCCCTTCTTTTAAATGATTATTGCAGACAAAATTCATCTGAGGTGCTGGTTTTTTCATGAAAAAAAATAGCAAACATCATCCAGAAAGATAACCCTAAGAATAAGAAAAAAAATTTAAGGATCATGAATATGATGTTTGTAGTCATAATACATGAAGAACACTTACAATTTAACACTAAAATATAGCAAGCATCTAGGTTGAAATATTATATAAGAAGGGAAAAGGACAATTTGTAGTTTCCCAAATAGAATCAGACACAAGGTTGTATTTTGGGCTTAAAACAGTTCAAGGTCAATGGGATCTATCTTACAAATTTCAGTTTTCCTCGCCTTGCAAACAAGAAGTTTCCTACCAGGTAACCGTAATATTTTTTTTCCAACTCTTGTGTATCATGATTCTACATTCCAAGTTTTGATGCTATTGGTTTGTTATAAAAACACATTTTTGATGATGTTTAATATTATTTTATACAATGATTTTCTTTGCAAAGTATGGATTAAATGGAATCTGCAGAAATTGATGATTTTTCTGAATGTATATATATTTGGTGTATTTGTTTTTTCAAAATTCAAACCTTAAAGCAGTAGGAGATACTTTAAATAAGAATGGAGGTTAACTATACACCTTTTCTTTCTCAATGGAAACAATTAAGAGAAACAGAAAAAGGGAAAATTTATAGATGTAAAATATAGGGCAACTGAAAAAAAAATTCTTAGCCTAAGATTTTAAGGAACTCAAGTATTAAAAATCTGCATTTATAAGCCAAAGAGAGTGGTCCCTGGAGAAAGTAAACCTTCTGACACCTTGATCTTGGATGTTTAGCCTCCAGAATTTTAAGAAAATGAATTTCTGTTTTTATAAGGATTTCCTTATTTATTTGAAAGGCAGATTTACAGAGGGAAGAGAGAAAAAGAGAAACAGAGAGAGTGAGAGAGAAAGAGAGAGAGAGGAGAGAGAAATCCTTCATCTTGCCATCTGCTGGCTCACTCTCCAAATGGCTACAGTAGCCAGTGGCCAGTCCTGGGATAGACAGAAGCCAGGAGCCTGGAACACCATTTGGGTCTCCCATGTGGGTACGGGTACAAGTACTTGGGCCATCTACCATTGCTTCCTCATGTTCCTTAGCATAGAGGTGGAAGAGAAGTGGAATAGTGGGAAACTTCAATCTACTCATATGGGATGCCAGCATGGCAGGTAACAGCTTAACCCTAACATTGGCCCCAAATATGTGTTTTTTTTTAACCTTTATTTACTAGATATAAATTTCCAAAGTACAGTTTATGTATTGCAATGGCTTTTTCTCCCCCATAACTTTCCACCTACCCATAACCCTCCCATCTCCCGCTCCGTCTCCCATTCCATTCACATCAAGATTCATTTTCAATTATCTTTATATACAGAAGATCCATTCAGTATATATTAAGTAAAGATTTCATCAGTTTGCCCCCACACAGAACACAAAGTGCCAACTACTGTTTGAGCACTAGTCATGTCATTAATTCACATTGACCTACACATTAAGGACAGAGAACCTAAATGAGGTGTAAGTGCACAGTGACTCTTGTTGTTGACTTCACAAATTGACACTCTTGTTTAGGGCGTCAGCAATCTCCCCAGGCTCTAGTCATGAGTTTCCAAGGCCATGGAAGCCCTCTGAGCTCGCCGACTCTGATCATATTTAGACAAGGCCATAGTCAAAGTGGAAGTTCTCTCCTCCCATCAAAGAAAGGTACCTCCTTCTTTGATGGTCCGTTCTTTCGACTGGAATCTCACTCGCAGAGATCTTTCATTTAGGTTTTTTTTTTTTTTCCCAGAGTGTCTTGGCTTTCTATGCCTAAACTACTCTCATGGGCTCTTCAGCCAGATCCAAATGCCTCAAGGGCTGATTCCGAGGTCAGAGTGCTGTTTAGGACAACTGCCATTCTATGGGTCTGCTGTGTATTCCACTTCCCATGTTGGATTGTTCTCTCCATTTTTAATTCTATCAGTTAGTATTATCAGACACTAGTCTTGACTATGTGATCCCTTCGACTCTTACACACTTAGACCTATCATTATGGTCTATTGTGACCTGAAATTGATCACTTGGACTAGTGAGGTAGCATTGGTACATGCAAAATTAACGGGATTGTATTGGAATCCCCTGGTACATTTCTACCTGCACCACTTGGGGCAAGTTAGCTTGTGCATGTCCCAAATTGTACATCCCCTCCCTCTCTTGTTTCCACTCTTATATTTAGCAGAGATCACGTTTCAGTTAACTTTAAACACCTAAGAGTAATTGTGTGATAATTACATAGCTCAACCAATGGTATTAAGTAGAACAAACAAAAATACTAAAAGGGATATAGTATTAAATTGTACATCAACAGTGATGATAAGGGCTGATCAAGTCATTGTTTCTCATAGTGTCCATTTCACTTCATCAGGTTTCCTTTTTGATGCTCAGTTAGTTATCACCGATCAGGGCGAACATATGATATTTGTCCCTCTTGGACTGGCTTATTTCACTCAACATGATGTTCTCCAGGTTCCTCCATTTTGTTGTAAATGACCGGATTTCATTGTGTTTTACTGCTGTATAGTATTCTATAGAGTACATGTCCCATAACTTCTTTATCCAGTCTACTGTTGGGCATTTGGGTTGGTTCCAGATCTTAGCTATTGTGAATTGAGCTGCAATAAACATTGAGGTGCAGACAGCTGTTTTGTTTGCCAATTTCATTTCCTTTGAGTAAATTCCAAGGAGTGCGATGGCTGGGTTGAATGGTAGGGTTATATTCAGATTACTGAGGAATCTCCAACTGACTTCCATAGTGGCTTAACCAGTTTGCATTCCTACCAACAGTGGGTGAGTGTCCCTTTTTCCCCACATCCTCGTCAGCATCTGTTGTTGGTAGATTTCTGAATGTGAGCCATTCTAACTTTAGTGAGGTGAAACCTCATTGTGGTTTTGATTTACATTTCCCTGACTGCTAGTGATCTTGAACATTTTTTCATGTGTCTGTTGGCCATTTGGATTTCCTCTTTTGAAAAATGTCTATTGAGGTCCTTGGCCCATCTCTTAAGTGGTTTGTTTGTTTTGACGTTGTGGAGTTTCTTGATCTCATTGTAGATTCTGGTTATTAATCCTTTATCTGTTGCATAGTTTGCAAATATTTTTTCCCCATTCTGTCGGTTGCCTCTTCACTTTCCTGACTGTTTCTTTTGAAGTACAGAAACTTCTCAACTTGATGCAATCCCAAATGTTAATTTTGGCTTTGACTGCCTGTGCTTCTGGGGTCTTTTCCCAGAAGTCTTTGCCAGTACCTATATCTTGCAGGGTTTTTCCAATGCTCTCTAATAATTTGATGGTGTTGTGACATAGATTTAGGTCTTTAATCCATGTTGAATGGATTTTTGTGTAAGGTGAAAGGTAGGGGTCCTGCTTCATGCTTCTGCACTTGGAAATCCAATGTTCCCAGCACCAATTATTGAATAGACTGTCCTTGCTCCAGGGATTGGTTTTGGATCCTTGATCATATATAAGTTGGCTATAAATGTTTGGATTGATTTCTGGTGTTTCTATTCTGTTCCGTTGGTCTATCCATCTGTTTCTGTACCAGTACCATGCTGTTTTGATTACAACTGCCCTGTAGTATGTCCTGAAGTCTGGTATTGTGATGTCTCTGGCTTTGTTTTTGTTGTACATGATTGCCTTAGCTATTCAAGGTCTCCTGTTTCTCCATATGAATTTCAGCATCATTTTTTCCAAATCCGAGAAGAATGTCTGGTATCTTGATTGGTATTACATTGAATGTATAAATTGCTTTTGGGAGAATGGACATTTTGATGATATTGATTCTTCCAATCCATGAGCATGGAAGATTTTTCCATTTTTTGGTATCCTCTTCTATTTCTTTAAGATTTTGTAATTCTCATCATAGAGATCTTTAATGTTCTTAGTTAAGTTTATTCCAAGGTATTTGATTGTTTTTGTGGCTATTGTGAATGGGATTGATCTTAGAAGTTCTTTCTCAGCCATGATATTGCCTGTTTATACAAAGGTTGTTGATTTTTGTGCATTGATTTTATATCCTGCTACTTTGCCAACCTCTTCTATGAGTTCCAATAGTCTCATAGTAGAGTTCTTTGGATCCCCAAATAAAGAATCATATCATCTGCAAAGAGGGATAGTTTGAGTTCATCCTTCCTAATTTGTATCCCTTTAATTTCTTTTTCTTGCCTAATGCTCTGGCTAAAACTTCCAGAACTATATTGAATAGCAGTGGTGAGAGTGGGCATCCCTGTCTGGTACCAGATCTCAGTGCTTCCAACTTTTCTCCATTCAATAGGATGTTGGCCATGGGTTTTTCATAAATTGCTTTGATTGTATTGAGGAATGTTCCTTCCATGCCCAGTTTGATTAGATTAGAGTTTTCATCATGAAAGGGTGTTGTATTTTATCAAATTCTTTCTCTGCATCTATTGAGATAATCCTATGGTTTTTCTTCTCAAGTCTGTTAATGTGGTGCATCACATTGATTATTTTGCACACATTAAACCATCCCTGCATACCAGGGATAAATCCCACTTGGTCTGGATGGATGATCTTTCTGATGTGTTGATGCATTCTATTGGGAGGATTCCCTCTTTTTCTATTGTTCTGAACAGCTTGAGAAGAATTTTAGTTAGTTCTTCTTTAAATGTCTGGTAGAATTCAGCAGTGAATCCATCTGGTCCTGGGCTTTAGTTTGTTGAGAGGGCCTTTATTGCTGTTTTAATTTTTGACTCAGTTATGGGTCTGTTTTGGTTTTCTGTGTCCTCCTGGTTCAATTTAGGTAGGTTGCATGAGTCCAGGAATCTATCCATTTCTAATAGATTGTCCTGTTTGCTGGCATACAAGTCCTTGTAGTATTTTCTGATGATTATTTTTATTTCTGTAGTGTCTCTTTTACATTTACTTTTTCATCTCTGATTTTATTGATTTGGGTCTTTTCTCTTTTTTTAGTTAGTTGGGCCAATGGAGTGTCAATTTTGTTTATTTTTTTAAAAAATCAGCTCCTCGTTTGGCTGATTTTTTGGAATTTTTTTTGGATTCAATCCTGTTGATTTCTTCTCTGATTTTAATTATTTCTCTTCTCTTGCTAGATTTGGGTCTGGTTTGCTGCAGTTTTTCTAGATCCTTAAGATGCATTGAAAGCTCATTTATTTGGTGCCTTTCCAATTTCTTGATGTAGGCACCTATTGATATAAACTTTCCTCTTAACATTTCTTTTGCTGTATTCCATAAGTTTTATTATGTTGTGCTGTTGTCCTCATTTACTTCGATAAAGATTTTTATTTCTCTTTTGATTTCTTCTATGACCCATTTTTCATTCAGGAGCATGATTTTCAATCTCCATGTGTTTGCATATGCTCTAGGGATTCCTGAGTTGCTAATTTCCAACTTTATTCCACTGTGGTCTGAGAAGCTGAATTGTATGATTCTAATTCTTTTGAATTTGCTGAGACTTGCTTTATGGCCTAGGATGTGGTCAATCCTAGAGAAGCTTCCATGTACTGCTGAGAAGAATGTAAATTCTTTATGTGTAGGATGAAAAGTTCTGTAGATATCTGTTAGATCCATTTGGGCTATAGTGTCATTTAAATCTACTCTTTCCTTGTTGATCTTTTGTCCAGATGATTTGTCTTTTTCTGAGAGTGGCGTGTTGAAGTCTCCTCATACTATTATGTTGGAATCTAAGTCTCCCTTTAAGTCCCTTAACATATCTTTTAAATAAACTGGTGCCCTGTAATTAGGTGCATATACATTGATGATCGTTATATCTTCCTGTTGAATTGATCCCTTAATCATTATATGGTGCCCCTCTTTGTCTCTCTTAATAGTTTTTGCGTTAAAGTTTATTTTGTCTGATATTAATATTCCTACACCCGCTCTTTTTCCATTTCTATTGGCATTGTATGTCTTTTTCTAGCCTTTTACTTTCAGTCTGTATGCATCTTTGTTGGAAAGATGTATTTCTTGTAAGCAGCAAATAGATGGGTTTTGTTCCTTAACCCAGTCAGCCAATCTGTGCCTTTTAACTTGATTGTTAAGACTATTAACATTCAATGTGACTATTGCTAATTAGTTACTTTGCCCTGCCATTTTCACAAAGATATTTTCTAATATACGCGTTGAACTTCCTGTGATGTTCTGCTGTGAGGTTTCCTTCCTTTACCTTCTTTCATATTGATGACCGTGTTTCTGTGTTTCTGTGTGCAACACATCTTTAAGCATCTTTTGCAGGACTGGACAAGTGGCGACAAATTCTTTCAATTTCTGTTTGCTATGAAAGGTCTTTATTTCACCTTCATTCACAAATGAGAGGTTTGCAGGATATAATATTCTGGGCTGGCAGTTTTTCTCTCTTAGTACCTGGGCTATATATCGCCATTCCTTCCTAGCCTGTAGTGTTTCTGATTAGAAGTCTGCTGAGTCTAAATGGAGATCCTCTGAGAGTAATCTGGCATTTCTCCTTTCCACATTTTAGAATCTTTTCTTAATGTTTCAATGTGGTGAGTTTGATAAAAACGTATCGTGGTGAGGATCTCTTTTGGTCATGTTTACTAGGGGTTCTATGATCTTCCTGTACTAAGATGTCTCTGTCTTTCCCCAAACCCAGGAAGTTCTCTGCTAGTATTTCACTAAAAAGGCCTTCTAATCCTTTCTCTCTCTCCATGCCTTCAGGAACTCCTAGAACCCGAATGTTGGGTTTTTTAATAGTATCCTATAGATTCCCAACAATATTTTTTTAGATTTCTAATTTCCTCTTCTTTTCTTTGGTTTGACTGTATACTTTCCTGTTCTCTGTCTTCTAAGTCCGATATTCTCTCTTCTGCTTCACTGACTCTGTTTTTAAAGCTCTCTAATGTGTTTTTCATTTGATCTATTGAGTTCTTCATTTCATTTTGATTTCTCTTCACTATCACACTTTCCTGTTCTACTAGTTTCTTCGTTTCATTTTGATTCCTCCTTAATATTTCATTTTCACGAGAGAGATTTTCTATCATGTCCAGTAAGGATTTCTGTAGTTCAAGGATTTGCTTTTGAAAACTTCTAAATGTTCTTATCATAAATTTTTTGAAATCTGTATCTTGCATTTCTTCTATCTCATCACCCTCATAATCTTGGCTTGGGGTGTCTCGTTCATTTGGGGTCCTCATAAGGTCTTCCTTGTTCTTGTTTCCTTGGTTTCTGTGTTTGTTGCTTAGTATTATGGAAATATTCTTTGAATTCTTCCCTTGCTGTTGTGTTTTTTTCTTGTTATACTATGACTGTGTTAAGTGGACTTTCTGCTTTTGGAGGAGCCTTAGAGGCTTGAGGCTTGAGAAGGGTGTGGCCAGAGAGCTTTGCTTGGTTCTTCAGGGTTAAGGGTGTGCCAAAAGTGACACACTCAGGTTAGGGGTGGTAAATCTCTCTCTCTCTCTATTTATTTATTTATATGTATTTTTTTGATTCTGGAGGGAAGTAATACTGCACAGCTGAGCGGAATTGAAGGTAGTCAGCTTCTGATCTCTGCCTTCTGTGGGTATATCATTTGTCTGCCTTTTCCCCAGGACCACACAAAGAATCTGTTCTGCCCTCAGTATGGGCTCAAATTCTCCTGCAGTCTCCCACCGGGTTGCCAAGGTTACTGAATTGTAGCATCTCTGGAGAGTACTCACATGAACTCTGAGAGTTCTCTCACCCACCGTTTCTTTTTTCACCACCTCAGTTCATTAGCTCCACCCTTTCACTAAGTCCTAACCTCCTGTTATTTCACCCCCCCGCCCAGAATCACTTTTTTCTGTTTGACTGGGGGCGGGCACAGCTCTCAGGTCAGGCACAGCTCTCAGGTCACGCACAGCACTGAGGTCTCTCAGCTCACCTTTTACGTAAGTCCAAAATTGCTCCTGCTCTTTGTCTCCTGCTTGCCTTTGGGAGGTGGGTGGAGAGAGACCGTACTGTACTGGTCCCTTTTTTTTTTTTTTCACTTTCCTGTAGTTAGTCTGGTGAACTTTCCCCAGCAGGGCTTGAAGCCAGTTTCCCCGCCCATGTCTCGGGTTATAGAGTTCACCTCCCCTTCCAAAGCAGATGCGTAGACTCCACTGTTTCGCTCCCATGGGCGTCCTTGCTCTCCCCGCAGGTCGTCCGTGTCACATCCACTAGATCCGGAAGAGTTTACTCTGCAATTTTTTCCCCAAGCCTTTCCTGAGATTACTGTAATTCCACTTTTATTACGCTATCTTTTCCCGGACTATCAGGGTGCGTCCTCTCTATTCTGTTATCTTGGCTCTGCCCTATGTTTTTTTTTTTTTACTTTTATTTAATAAATATAATTTTCCAAACAACTTTTTGATTATAGCAGCTTTCCCCCCCATAACCACCATCCCACTCACAACCATCACATCTCCTACTCCCTCTCCCATCCCATTCACATCAAGATTCATTTTCAATTATCTTTATATACAGAAGATCAATTCAGTATATATTAAGTAAAGAATTCAACAGTTTGCACCCACACAGAAACACAAAGTGTAAAGTACTGTTTGAGTACTAGTTATACCATTAATTCACATAGTACAACTCAGTAAGGACAGAGATCCTACATGGGGAGTAAGTGCACAGTGACTCCTGTTGTTGATTTAACAATTATAAGGTGTGTGGAGAGACAGAATCCTGTCCATACAGTCCCTTTTTTTTCTCTCTCCTCTAGTTAGGCTGGTGAACTTTCCTCCATGGGGCTTCAAGCCTTGTTCCCTCTAGGCTCTTCCCACCATTTTTCCTCCAGTGTCTCGCACTACTGCAGTTTCACCTTACCTCTCTTTCCAGCACTGGTGTGGAGGAGAAGATTCTCAGCAGCTGGGCTCCTGCACCATGGGCACTCGTGTCCTCCACGTAGACCTACTGTGTTCTTCTAATTCTGGAAGAGTTCCCTCTGCAGTTTTTTCCCTAACTCTTCCCTGAGACTTCACTATCTCCACTTTTATTAAACTATCTTTTCCTGGACTATCAGTTTGCTCCCTCCCTATTCTGCCATCTTGGAGCAACCCCACATTTGTGTTTTTACATCATCTTGTTTGTAGTAATTTGTTATGGCAAACTTAGCAGACTAGGACACTGTGGTAAAACAAGTAATTTTATAGAATACCAAACTTCACTGCCATTTTATATAGGTAATTATGTAGAGAATGAAGTTAAAGTATTATCTATTATCACCATGTTTTGTGATATTTGTTCAAGAAAGTACATTTGGATTGCCTACCTATCTTGGCAATATACTTTATTGCTGCCTGTGTAAGAAAAAAAGAAAAAAAAATACCTGTTGACATTCAGTAGAAAATAAATGCTGAATGATTGAAGCCTTTGTATACATTTAAATTCAAGCCCAAGCACACAAATTGTTTTTTTGATGGATTTTCATACTCAGTTCAGAATATATGTTGAATAACATTAGGGCTATAACAAACAGCAACAATATCACCCATTTCTGCACTGCCAGAGGGAATATCTGCTTGTCATTCTGGTGAACAGTAAGCTTTTGCACTGGACTGTCAACTTCAAGGCTTTCTTGTTGGCTTGTTGAGTGTTTTTCTCAAGGAGCTACATTATTTAAATTTATTATATGATGTTAATAGAAGTTTTTAGGGAATCTCCCTCAAAATAAGTATATAAAACAAAAATTGTGTAAGTATAAAATAGATAGCAATTATAAAAGCCTGGACATTTGATATTTGAAAATTTTCCATGTATGTCATATCTATTTATCTATATGAATACAGACATGCACCTAGCACTTACTTGGCAGAACTAAATTAATAACATTGTACCTCATAAATTTCATCTAGATTGGTATTTTGACAGAATTTGCAGCAATCAAAGAACTATTTCAGTCAAATAATTATTTAGGTAAGTAGAAAGAGAGGAAAGGATGGAGAGAGAAAAGGAGAGATGGAGAGAGCATGCAGAAGAGAGCATTTTTAATTTCCTTCAGTTGTAAGATGTGAACTGATAATATGTGTATATATGACCTCTGTACAATAATTTGAAGACTACCGCTTTTGTCCTTTAGTATGGATATAATGATTACGCAGGTGTCATTCACCCACCATGAAGGTAGGTACGACCTTGTGACTTTTCTGCTGACTTCCTAAGTTGTAGAAGTTGTTGGTGACAGTCACACCTCTTCTGTGGGGTACTGCATTTGAAGATTGCATTGCCCTTCAACATGACTAAGAACATTGGACAGTGATTGAATGTTGTGTAGTGTTCATTAATATGCATGTTGTCATTTGTCATCTCAGTCATCACTGACACTTTGTCATTTATGTTACTGTAAGCGTTATATCAACTCTATGAGTTGCTAGATTTCAGACTTTTCTTGCTTGCAATCTCATCAAAAATATCAGCAACCATTTTAATAAGTCTTGCTAATAAAAAAGATGATTTTGATATTGTCTGAATCATTCCATCCTAAAATACAATTCAGAACTACAAAAGTTATTCTTAAAAAGAACAAAATGACATAAAATCTCTTCTTTGTTTTTTAATAGACTGTGTTTGAGTGTATATACTACATGGAAAGATTCAATCTCCTAACTCAAAGGTATCTATCTATCTATCTATGCACACATATATACTTTAAAGAATTATTTATTTTATTTATTTGAAAGACAGAATAACAGAGAGAGGTAGAAACAGAGAAAGAGACAGAGAGAGAGAAAGAGGTCTTCCATTCACTGGTTCACTCTCCAAACCACCACAACAGCTGGAGCTGGAATGATCCAAAGCCAGGAGCCAGGAGCTTCTTCTCAGTCTGACATTAAACTATCACTACCATCATCAACTTAATCACCAAGTAATATACATTTCACATTCTAAGTATCTCTTGAATTTAGCTATTTTTCTCTATTGCCACAAATATTTTAGTGCAAACTACATTGATCTCTAGAATTAGCTACTAAAATAGACTATTAACTCCTCCCTATTCCATCTTCATCCTGATCTTGAAACTAATTCATTATCTTTCATGTATTCGAAGGGTTTCTTTTTAAAATATTTTATTTATTTATTTGTGAGGTAGAGTTAACATACTGAGAGGGAGAGCAAGAAAGATCCTCCTGCTGTTTCACTCCCCAAATGGCAAAAATGGCTGGAGATGAGCTGATCTGAAGCCAGGTGCCAGGAGCCAGGAACCTCCTCTGGGTCTCCCACATGGGTGCAGGGGCCCAAGCACTTGGGCCATCCTCCATTGCTTTCCCAGGCACATTAGCAGGTAGCTGGATAGAGAGTAGAACAGCTGGGACTCCATCTAGTGCCTATATGGGATGCCCATATGGCACTGCAGGCTGGGGCTTTAACCTGTTGTACCACAGTGCTGGCACCAACAAAATATATTTTTAAAAATTAAGATAGTGCTGCTCTTTCAAAATGCTTTCACATTTTTTTTTGTTTTGTAAATACCTATTTGAATAATAATAGGCAAGAAACAGTATCAATATTCTGGTAGGCAAGCTGAAGTTCAGATACTTTTACTGATGTGCCAAAGTATACTTTTTTAACTTGAGAATTTACAGTATATCCTAGACTCTCAAATGTCCCATCTGATGTTTCTTTTCAATATGGTTTCCTATGACAAATGAGTTTATTTCAAAGACATCTTCTTTGATATTTTCAACATTTGTTTAAGATAATTCAACAGAATTTGTTATATATGATGGCTCTCCTTCTCCTTCCTAAGAAAACTTTGAGGTTTTTACTTTGTTTTATTTTTCTTTATTTGCTGTCATTGTTGTTTAGTCATCTACCATCTAGAATCTAATCATGTGTTTCCATGAAAGTGGACCTGATCTCTACTTCCAGTCAGTGAATAGAATTCATTCATTCATGTTAATTGAAGCCATCTTACCAGTGATTGGAATAAGAATATCCACGAAATCAATGACATATAGGTGAAATCCTTGAAAGGGCTTCTTGGAATTCTTTCCTCTGTCTTTTCCATCGAATATTGCAATTTTCAGATTATGAAATCCACCTTACTATATTACTGAGAATTAAAGGAACAACTGAAGGAATTCAAATGCAAACCACACAGAGAAGTGAAAGTAGAGTTCTTGAATATCACCCGAGAAGCCTTCTTTATTTTCCAATTTTTTTTGACAAAACATTTTGTTATCAAAACAAATTTGAGGGGTCAGTGTTGTGGCTTAGCTGGTAAAGTCACTGCCTGCAGTGTTAGCATCCCCCATTGGCACCAGTTTTAGCCCGGCAGCTCCACTTCTGATCCAACTCTCTGCTATGGTCTAGAAAAGCAGTGGAAGATGACCGAAGTTCTTGGGCCCTTGCACCCACATGGGAGACCCAGAAGAAGCTCCTGGCTCCTGGCCTTGGACAGGCCCAGCTCAGGCCATTGTGGCCATTTGGGGAGTGAATCAGTGGATGGAAAAACCCTCTCTCTTCCTCTCTGTAACTCTGCCTTTCAAATAAATAAATCTTAAAAAATTCAATTTGAGCTAAATTTTATCTTTCATTTCATCCAAAACCTACTTCGTGGAGGAGCGACACTAGACCCTGCCTAGGTTTCCTATCCGAGTCACGGCACCATTATGTCGCTCCCCGTCTTCGTGGAGGAACGACACAGGACCCTGCGCTGTTCTTTTGTCTGCTCGGCCCTTCCCGGGTTTGCTGCTGGTTCTTCCCGGGTTGGCTACCGTCCCTTCCACCTCCGTGGAAGGGCGGTTCCCCCTGCCACTTTCCCCACTTCCGCGGGGAGCGGCACACCGCTGGCCGGCTCTCTTGGGGGCTGCACAGGTGTTCCTTCAGATAGATGTTCCTGGTGCATGTTGTCTCTCTCCTCCTTTATAGTCCTCTTCCACCAATCCCAACTCTGCTACCCACACACCGAGTACACTGCTCTCCTCCAATCAGGAGCAGGTCCTGCTGCTTATTGGTTGAACTGGAGGCAGCTGTGTAGAAGCTGTTTCCTCCTCTCCCAGCGCCATATTGTGGGAGAGCAGATGCATAGAATAAGTCTTAATTCCAGTAACTTAGTCTAGTCCGAGTTGCTCCCAGTTGCTCCCCACAATAGAGAAAACTCTATCCAAGATTATTTTGCTTAACAATAAGTATTATAAGTTTAAAAAGCATTGCTTATAAATACATTAATGAAGTATCATATGAGCTATAGAATGTAACAACTAGAAAGATCCTTAGACAAAATACTCCAACACTTCACACTGGGTGAGACATTAATGAATTTATTTCCATAGTAGATTCAATTTAGCAAAAAGTGGGGTCAACATTTTTTAGGAGTGGTTGATGGTGTGGCACAGTGAGCTAAGCACCTACTTGGGATGCCCACATCCCATATTCAAGTGCCAGTATGAGTCTCAGGTACTCCACTTCCAATCTAACTTCTTGCTAATGCACCCTGGGAGGCAGAAGAAAGTAACCTTATGAATAACCCACCTGATGCCTCTAGAGATATTACCAGTAGCAGTGTGGGCATAAAACAGCACACTTCCAGAACCGAGGAGATAAAGCAGAGTATAAGAATAAGGTCATTACAGTTCTAAAAACAGAGTAGTAGGCCGGCACTGTGGCTCACTAGGCTAATCCTCTGCCTGTGGCGCCAGCACCCTGGGTTCTAGTCCTGGTTGGGGCGCTGGTTCTGTCCGGTTGCTCCTCTTCCAGTCCAGCTCTCTGCTGTAGCCCGGGAGTGCAGTGGAGGATGGCCCAAGTGCTTGGGCCCTGCACCTGCATGGGAGACCAGGAGAAAGCACTTGGCTCCTGGCTTCTGATCTGCACAGCGCGCAGGTTGCAATGCACTGGCCGTAGCAGCCACTTGGAGGTGAACCAATGGAAAAAGGAAGACCTTTCTCTCTGTCTATCTCTCTCTACTGTCTAACTCTGCCTGTCAAAAAAAAAAAAAAAAAAAAAAAAAAGAGTAGTAGAAAAGAAAAGACACAGTTGCACAAAGAGAGAACTCCAGAGATAATCAGAGGGTCACTTACACATATTCATAGAAAAAAAATATTTGAGACCAAGGAAAGAAATACTGAAAAGCAGAAATGCCCTGCCCTCATAAACGGCTTATAAAGGAGACTATTTTATAAAGTTAATGGGGGAAAAATTCAAGATTCATGGGGGATTGGAAATAGTACAAAAGAATCTTAGCCTCAATAATGAGGAATCACTAGTCTCAGTCTGAATACTGCTCCGGTCCAGGAAATAAGTCCTTAAAACAATTCATATACACAATATAATACCAGTTAGTCACAATAGAACAAAATCTTGTCATTCACAACAATGTAGATGCAAGTAGAGTTCTATATGTTATGTGAAATAAGCCAAACATGGAAAGACATATGTTTAAGGATCAAACTCTCACTTGGAGTCTAAATATGGTAATTTCATAGAAGTTGGAAATATAACTGTAGTTACCACAGGCTGGGGAGGACATAGGGAAAGGAACAAGGAGGAAAGATTTATTAATTGATTGTAGATTTAGGTAGATCAAAGTATGAAATTTGGGGGTTCTACTGTACACTAAGATGACTTTAGATAATGTTATACTACTGTATATTCTTCTGTAAAAAGATAAAATCACTTAGAGTGTAGGATTTTAGATGTTTGATGTTTTTATCATAAATAAGCATTAAATTATAGATACATTTGCCCTGATTGGACATAACATAATGTATGTATATATTGGAACATCACACAATATCCCATAAATATGTACAATTTTTATAAGTCTCTTAATTTTTAACTTACAGAAAAAAATAAATAGGCAGATAAGCAATAATGAAAGGATCATACTATTTCCAAGAAACTTATTGGAATCTCAGATAAAGATAGAAAATATCTGTCACACAACGAAAATGGTGGTAGTGAGAGAAATCAGATATGTGTGAGGACAAGAGATATATGTACACTCCCTGTACTCTGCTCTATTTTGCTGTGAACATAGACCCACCTAAAATACAGAATTTAATAATTAATGTTAAAAAAGAAGAAAGTTATTGTGGCTATATCAATATCACACAAATAAAATCTTTAGTTTTTGTTGTTGCTGTTGCTGTTTGTTGTTCCTCTTTGCTTATCTGGTTTGGGTGTCAGAGTAGTACTGGCTTCATAGAATGAGTTAGGAAGTATTGTTTCTTTTCAGCATATTTTTGCAAGTTTAAAAGCATTTATTTTAATCATTATTCATGTGATTTGTAGAAATCATCAATGACATTTAGATCTGGACTTTTCTGAAAGTATTTGTTATTAGTATTATTGCTAGTTTCATTCCTTTAATTGCTATGGGTTTGCTAAAATATTTTCATTTTTCTTGATCAAATTTCATAGTTTATGTGTTTCTATGAATATTTCCATTTTTCAGCATTATTTAATTTGTAGGCTTACAATTGTAGTATTATCTTATATTACTTTTCATTTTCTTAAAGATTTCATTTATTTATTTTAGAAACAGTATTACAGAGAGAGGAAGAGACAGAGAGGTCTTCCATCTGTTGGTTCACTCTCCAAATGGCCACAATGGCCAGGGGTGGTCTGATCCAAAACCAGGAGCCAGGGGCTTCTTCTGGGTCTCTCACCTGGGTGCAGGGGTCCAACCATTTGGGCCATCCTCTACTGCTTTCTGAGGCCATTATCAGAGAGCCAGATCAGAAGAGGAGCAACTGAACATGAATGGGCAACCATATGGATTCTGTAACAGTAGAAATTTGCTCACTTTTATTTCTTTTTTTATAAGTTTATTTTTTGAGTTTTAAAATTTAACAGTTTTAACATGTTGCCATAATTACCTCATATGTAGACATTATATACCTACACATGGATACTATTTTCTCTTGGAAAATACATTTTTATATCACAGAGTAAAGAATCATAACCTTGGGAAAGAAGGATATATTGTCAAGTACATTATATGATTCAACAAAGCAATATTTATTACTGTATGCCAAATAATATGACATCCACATGCTTAGTTAATTCAGTGAGCATAATTACTTAAGTTATTTGGAAAATATGTATAACGACTTTGAAGTTCTCACCTGATAAATCTGACATTTAGTCCTTTTTAAAGGAAGTTTATGTTGTCTCCCCTCTTTCTTTACCTGTGTATGGATCACATTTTTGTCTTTTTTAAAGATATAAAGTTTCAGGTTACATGGAGCAAATTTGGATAGTGACTTGGAAGAAACTCCTGGCTTCTGGCTTCGGCCTGGCCTAGCCCAGGCCATTGCAGCCATTTGGGGTGTGAACCAGTAAGTGAAAAATCTCTCTTTCTCTCTCCCTCTCTCTCTCCTTTCTTTCTCTCTGCCTCTGCTTCTCTGTATTCTGCCTTTCAAATGTAAATAAATAAATATTTACAAAATTAAGCTTATGATTCCAATTTGCACATTAAAGAAAGAAAAATGGAACATGTATGTCTAACAATATCATCAATAATGTTAAAAATCAATCTATTTAAAATAATGGGGAAAGAGAGAAACAGACAGAGAAGAGGAGTGGAGAGGGGTGTGGACAGAAGGGAGAGAGAGGAGAGTTTTTCCCACAAGTACTATAGAAAATAGCAGAGTATAGCAATAAGAGTATGCATAACATTGTGAACTATGAGCACATTCAAAGAGATTCATACAATGTGGAATACTAATAGGCAAAAATGAGGATGCTTACATCAAATATTGTGAAACAATAATGTTTGGTCACAGTGATTAATAGCCAACATTATATGAGTTGGAAGTAGGACAGTTAGTAGACAAATGTATTGTGGAAATAATAATTGTATAAGATTGTGGTAGCTCTTGTGTAATACTGTAATTCTGGACAGGTTTTTATTTTTTGATAGTTATTATTAGGTACTCATGCAAAAGAACCCTTTCCTTGTAAGTTCCCAGATTTATTTATTTTATGATTGACACAAGCAACTTGATTATGATTCTGAGATATTTCATATTTCTTTCACAAGTAAAAGGATTGGAGAGTGACATCAGCAAGATGATGAAATAGCAAGCCCTAGACCTCAGTCCCCTGCAGAAACTGACTTAAAATAATATACAGTCCAATAAGAATTTGCAACAACTCAAGAAGTTATTTAGGAAGTCATAGCCAAGAAGAGATGTATTAAAAATGATAAAATTTGTTTAATTTTAATTGTGCATGCCCACTTCCAAATCAACACTCCTACACGTGGTTAGGAGCAAAAGACCAAATCAGTTTCTCCCTTGTGAGGAAAATAGAAGAGGCAAATGTTTATCCATTTTTCTGGTGGGTGTAAAGTATCATTATGCTGTTAAATCTGTATGTATGATATACATGGAATTT
This sequence comes from Oryctolagus cuniculus, assembly GCF_964237555.1. Classification (NCBI taxonomy): domain Eukaryota; kingdom Metazoa; phylum Chordata; class Mammalia; order Lagomorpha; family Leporidae; genus Oryctolagus; species Oryctolagus cuniculus. Next base: position 105,194,614 of record NC_091453.1, on the reverse strand, counting down.
TTTCACCTTATATATATAAAAAATTTTAAAAAACAAGAAAGAGACAAAAAAGAAAATCTCCAATCAATAAAAAGTAACTTCTCTAGGCCGGCGCTGTGGCTCACTAGGCTAATCCTCCGCCTTGCGGCACCGGCACACAGGGTTATAGTCCCGGTCGGGGCACTGGATTCTGTCCCGGTTGCCCCTCTTCCAGGCCAGCTCTCTGCTGTGGCCAGGGAGTGCAGTGGAGGATGGCCCAAGTACTGGGCCCTGCACCCCATGGGAGACCAGGAGAAGCACCTGGCTCCTGCCATCGGATCAGCGCGGTGCGCCGGCCGTGGCAGCCATTGGAGGGTGAACCAACGGCAAAAGGAAGACCTTTCTCTCTGTTTCTCTCTCTCACTGTTCACTCTGCCTGTCCAAAAAAAAAAAAAGTAACTTCTCTGATAACTCAACAGGAATAAGGCAGTGACTAACAAATATTTAATATCTACAATGTTAGGTAATTCACCTATATTATATAACTAAAACAACAACCTTATGAAGTACACATTATTTTCTTCATCTTAGAGCATCTATGAAGCTCGTAAAGGTTAAGTAACTTATCTAAGATCAAAGAATTAAGTTCAAAATTCATATTCAAATCTAAATATTCACTGATGTTGAAGCCCATGTAAGGAATTGAACCTTTCCCCCCATGAAAACAATAGAAAAACAAGCAAAATGTCAGACTATCTGCATGAACTTTTTTTGGATTCTAAAAGTAATCAAATTTCTGTAGCAACACAGGAAGTCTTTCAGAATAAATGAAAAGATAGTAGATATTAATTTACTCCAATGTCGAAATAAAGAGTACCAAGAAAATGAAATACGTTGGTATACAGAAACAGAGCAAAGGTGTTTTTGTTTGCAATGTCTTTTCTATATCATTTAAGAGACAGCTGCATAAAGAAATTTTTAATTTAGGTTAATAGATTAAAAATGTATAAATATGCAAATTTTTATAACAACGTCACAAAGGTTGGTAGAAGAATAGAGATATACAATGGAAAGACTTTTATATATTATTGAAACTAAGGTCATGACAATCAAATTAGACTATTATAATATAGGATGTTAATTATAATTCTTAGATGAATCCCTACCCAAAATACTCTCAAAAAAGTTCTTTTATGGGCTGAATCGTATTTCAACAAAATTACTATGTAGAAATTCCAACCCATAGTACATATTAATGCAACTATATGTGTAGATAAGATTTTAAAACAGGTGATTACATTAAAGTGAAGCCATAAAACTGGTTCCCTAATTCAATGACTGGTATTTTATAAGACGGGAGGGATGCACACACACAGAGTAAAGGTCATGTAGCACAGAGTGAGACAGCAGCCATGTGTAAGTCAGGAAGAGAAGGTGCACCTGGCATCTTGGTCTTGTACCTCCAGCTTATAGATTTGTAAGAAAGTAAAATTTTGTAATTAAGCTAGCCAGTCAGTGCTGTGTTGCTATGATAACCTTATGAAACTAATACATATGGCAAAGTAAATGAGTATGCAATTTAAAATGTACAATGGAAATAACTAACTCTTTAAAAAACTAAATTAACTATAGAAGTTAATTTGGAAAACTGAAAACAAAGTGGTGATAAAACAACACACTGCTAAATGACCAAATGGTTAGAGAAGAAACTAAAAAGTAAATGATAAATACTTTTCAGAGAATGTAAACAAAAATCCAGCATCCCCAAGCTCATCAGAGGTAGCAAAATAGTGATCAGAGGCAAATCATGGTTGTAAATGTCTACCTTAGAGAAGAAAAATGTAGTACCAATGACTTTACCCTTTAATTTAAGAAAATAGCAAAAGAAGAGCGACATCAACCTGAAGCAAGCAGAAGGAGGATCATAATAAGTCTTAGAATAGAAATAACTGACATCAAAATGGGAAATTATAGAAAAGATCAATATAAACCAAAGCTGATTAATTGAAATGATCAACAAAGTTGACATTTAGCTACACTGACCAAGAAAATGAGACAAGAATCAAAAAGAACATTGTAATTCACTGCTGGTCGGAATGAAAATTGGTACAAACATTGTGGAAAATGCTATGTATTGTATCAGATTTAGAGCACTCTTGGGAAACCAGCATACTTTGGATGACTGGGAACTGCTGAGAACTAGAGACTCAGCAGCTTGGTGTAGCACCAGGGGTAGCACTGAAATACTGCAGGCAAAGTGTAACACGATTCAGTGCCATCAAGTGAAACAACCAGTTTGTAACACCTGCCTCAGAAGAGAAAGATTGTAATGTGTGTCTGGTGTGCAAGCTTCTCAGAGAGCTACCTAGAGAAGTGGTCTCTCTCTTGACAGACTCAGAATGTTGACAGGGAACTGGCATACCTTGGATGGCTGAGGACCACTGGGAGTGAAAGAAAGCTCAGCAGCTTGTGGTAGTGCCAAAGTAGCTCTCTCATGACACTACAAGGTCATAGAGCTCACAGCTTCCCCTTTGGGAAGGAAAGAGTAAAAAAAAATGTGTTTAATAGTCTGACTTTCAAGAGAGGCTTCCCCAGGGATTGCTCTCCCTCTTTCCTAATTGTTATGTCGATGGACCTCAAAACATACAACCTGTGAGGACTGAATCACGAAGTGAAAAACCTGAAAGGACAAATAACTAGTAGGGAAACTCAAAGGAAAGTCCAGGATCAAGTGAATTCACAGGAGAATTCTAACAGTTAATGAAAAATTAATACCAATCCTTCTCAAAATCTTAAAGAAGCAGAAAGAAATAGTTTGCAACTTGTTTAATTAAGCCAGTGCTACTGCCTCCACCCCCCACCCCAAGAAAAATGTAGTTCACACAGGGACAGGAATTTGTCAGAGCAGTTAAAAATACTGCTTGAGATACCTGCTGCTCATATTGAAGTGCCTGTTTCCAGTCCGGTCTTTCCTCTACTCCTGATTTCAGCTTTCTGCTAATGTGCACCCCAGGAGGCAGCAGGTAATAGCTTATGTAGTTGGGTTCCTTTCACTCCATCTGGATGGAGTTTTAGGCTCTCGATTTCCACCTGGCACAAATCTGGCTGCTGCAAGCATTTGGGGATTAAATTAGCAGACAGATGATATTTGTCTATCTGTTTCTCTGCCTTTGAAATAAACTGAAAATTAGTAAACATTTTGAAATACTAGAAGAAAACTATAAAGCGATAATCTTGATGAGAAGTGATGCAAAAACCTTAATAAGTACAGTAAACTGGATTCAACAACACATGTGGAATATCACATATCAGAACCAAATGGGATTTGTCTGTGAGGTGCAGAATAGTTTAACATATGAAAATGTAATATGTCATATTGACAGATTACAGATTAAATGACATGATCATCTCAGCTGATACAGAAAAAAATACTTGACAAGATTCCACAGCCTTCATGATAAAAACAACTCAATAGACTAGAAATAGAATTAATAACCTCAACATAATAAAAACCACATATGGAAAATCCAGAGCTAATGCAACATTCATCAAAGAAAAATTGAGCGACTTTCTTCCAATCAGGGACAAAGCCAGGATTCCAGTCAACATAGTAATGGAAATCTTAGATAGAACAATTAAGTAGGAAAAAGAAATAGTCATGCAAATTAGAAATGAAGAAGTAAAACTATCTGTTCACAGATGACATGATGTTATATGTAGGAAACCTAAAGATCTCTCAAAAATGTGTTAAATGTAGTAAACATTTAAACAAAGCTACAAGATGAAACCACATACAAAAATGTGCTGCATTTCTATTTTTATTAATTGTTTTCATTAGCACATAAAACTGTATGTGATTATGGGGTACTATGTGAAATTTCAACACATGTATACATCATATAATGTTAAAATTAGGGTAAGTTTACGTATCTCCTCAAATATTTATCATTTCTTGTGTTCAAAATATTCAAAATATTTCCTTCTTTCTTTTTGAAAATGTGCAATATATCATCATTATCTACAGTTCCCTTACTATGTGAGAGAACATAAGAATATTTTTCTTCTATCAAACTATTGCTTAGCACCAATTGATCAACTTTCTCCATCTTACCTTTTTCCTTATTCTCTCCAGTCTCTGCTAACCACTATTCTATCTTCAACTTCTTTGAAATAAACTGTTTTTCATTTCACATCTGAGTGATCTCGTGCAACACTGTAATTCCCATAAATAGCTTATTTCTTTCAACATAATACCTTCCAGTTACATCTACATTGTCACAGATGAAAGGATTTCATCCTTCATATATGGTTGAATAGTGTTCCATTGTATGTAGGAATGTTTGCATGTATGTATATTATATATATGTGTGTGTGTATGTGTATATGCATGTGTGTGTACTGAGTTTTATTTATTTATTCATCAACTGATGGATACTTAGCTTTACTCCATTTCTTGGCTATTGTGAATACTGCAGTAATGATTACGAAGTAGAGATTTCACTTCCCTTGGTTGTAGGTTCAGTAATAGAATTGATGAATCCTACAATAGTTCTATTTTTAACTACTAAAGAATATCCATTCTATTTCCCACTGTAACTGTGCTAATTTGCATTTCTGAAAACAGCATAAAAGTATTTCCCTTTCTCAACATCCTTATCAGCATTCGTCCTTGTTATCTTTTGTCTTTTTGAAAATAACCATTATAACGGGAAGGAGATATATCTCATTGTGGTTTTGATTTGTTCTCTTTGATGACTGCTGATGCTGAGCATTTTTTCTTGTATTTGTTGACTATTTGTATATCTTCTTTTAAGAAATGTCAATTACAGTCTAATGTCCATTTTTAATCAGATTTTTTCTATTTCTTTGCTATTGTGTTAAATTCTTTATGTCTTCTGGTTATTAACATTTTATCAGATCTGCTTATAAATATTTCTCCCATTCTATAGGTTATTTCTTTTGCTTTGTAGTTTGGTCTAATCTCATTTTTTAAAAATTTTTTATTTTGTTATCTGTGCCATTGGCATTGCATTTCTATACAACAATGAAAAACCTGAAAAGGAATTAAGAATTTAACTTACAATGACAAAAATAAAATAGGAATGAAGTTAACATAAGAGGCGAAATGTGTACAGTAAAAACTCCAGAAAAAGTAGTGAACAAAATTAAAGCAGATGGAAGTAATTAAAAAGATGGCCCATGGGGCCGGCACTATGGTGCAGTGGGTTAAAGGCCTGGCCTGAAGTGCCAGCATCCTACATGGGCACTGGTTCTAGTCCCGGATGCTCCTCTTCCAATCCAACTCTCTGCTATGGCCTGGGGAAGCAGTGGAAAATGGCCCAAGTTTTTGGGCCCCTGTACCTACATGGGAGACCCGGAAGAAGCTCCTGGCACCTGGCTTTGGATTTGTGCAGCTCTGGTTGTAGCGGCCATCTGGGGAGTGAACCAGTGGATGGAAGACCTCTCTCTCTCTGTCTCTACCTCTCTCTTTAACTCTGTCTTTAAAGTAAATAAAATAAATATTTAAAAAATAAAGATGCCCCATGTTCATAGAACACAGAATGGCCAAAGCAATCCCAACACAGAACAAACCTATGAACTTCACATTTCCCAATTTCAAAATATATTACAAAGATTCAGCACTCAAAATAGCCTGCCACTAGCTTAATTAGAGACACACAAACAGAACAGCAGAGAAATTTAAAAATAAAATAAATCATGTGTGTATGATCAAATAATTTTCCACACCAGGATTATACAAAGTAGAAAACAGTCTTTTTTTTTTTTTTTTTGGACAGGTAGAGTGGACAGTGAGAGAGAGAGAGACAGAGACAGAGAGATAGGTCTTCTTTTTTCCATTGGTTCACCCCCCCAATGGCTGCTGTGGCCAGCACCCCACACTGATCCAAAGCCAGGAGCCAGGTGCCTCTCCTGGTCTCCCATGCAGGTGCAGGGCACAAGGACCTGGGCCATCCTCCACTGCACTCCCGGGCCACAGCAGAGGGTTAGACTGGAAGAGGAGTGACCAGGACAGAATCCGGTGCCCTGACCGAGACTAGAACCTGGTGTGCCAGTGCCGCAGGCAGAGGATTAGCCTATTGAGCTGCAGCGCCGGCCAGAAAACAGTCTTTTCAAGAGGAAAATAATAGAAAAACTTTATTTTCACATGCAAAATAGAACTTGGGTTGTTTCCTTACACCATATGTAAAAATCACCTTAACATGTATTCAATTCTTAAATGTAATACCTCAAACTATAAAACAACTATAAAAAATAATCTATAAGCTTCATAACATTTGAATTGGCAATGATTTCTTGAATATGACACCAAAAGTGTAGGCAACAAATGCCAAAAAGGCAGATGGACCTATGTCAATTTTTAAATGTTTTGTGCATCAAAGAAAACAATTAACAGAGTGAAGAGACAGTTTACATAATGGTAAACAATATTTACAAACTATAGATCTCATAAAGGATTAATATCCAGACTATTTAAGTAAATATTATAATTCTATAATTAAAAACAATAAAATACACAGTCTCTTTAATTCTATATTTTTCTAAAGAAGATACACAAATGGGAAATAAATACATAAAAATGATATGTAACATCACATGGAAAGATATTCAATGATGCTAATTATCAGAGAAATAAAAGTAAAAACTACAATGTTATATAAAATCACACCAGTAGGTGCTGATATTACAAAAAGGCCAAGGATAACAATGTTGTCAAGGATGTGGAAAATTGGAACCCTTTTTGTTGTTAGTGAGAATTAAATTTGTTCAATGATTATTGAAAAACAATATGGAGGAGCCTTAAAAAATAAAGATATAACCATTATGTAACCCAATATGTACCTCTTCTAGGTATATATATCTCAAGTAAATGAAATAAGTATATCCAAAGTAAATTAACCAAGCTTCCACTTTCATTGCAACATTATTCACAGTAATCAAGATATAGAATCATCCTAAACGTACATCAAGGGATGAATGGATAGAAAAATTCCACTTAAAATTGTAGACTATTAAGCCATAAAAAAGGCACTGATTCCAAATGGCTGAATAGTGAGAAGTCACACCGACCTCAGCCACAGAAAGACACCAGAAATACAAAGGAAGGAAAACATTCTCAGTGACATAAAGGTACAGTGGGGAAATGACAGAACAGAACAGAGATTCCATGGGACAATGATGAGAAAGAGAGACACACTGCTGCCACCAGCTGTGCTACCCACCCCCGCAACCTCACGTTGCTTCTGTGTGAACAACTCCCAGCTAGGAAATGCGATCTTGCCACAATAAGGTTAAGGAAGAAAATGCCCTGGCCTCCACCACTATCTTTTTTTTGGTTAAGATTTATTTTATTTATTTGAAAGTCAGAGTTACACAGAGAGGAGAGAGAGAGAGAGAGAGAGAGAGAGAGAGAGAGAGAGAGAGAGAGAGGTTTTCCATCTGATAGTTCACTCCCCAACTGGCCGCACCGGCTGGAGCTTCACCACTCCAAAGCTAGGAGCCAGAAGCTTCTTCCGGGTCTCCCACTTGAGTGCAGGGGCCCAAGGACTTGGACCATGTTCTACTGCCTTACCAAGCCATCGCAGAGAGCTGGATTGGAAGTGGCGCAGCCAGTTCTCAAACCAGGGCCCATATGGGATGCCGGCGCTTCAGGCCAGGGCAGTAACCCACTGCAACACAGCGCTGGCCCTACACCACTATCATTTTTTTAATTTAATGAATGCATTTTTACATAGATACAACTTTAGGAATACAGTGGTTCTTTCCCTCATGCCCCCCACCCCACTCCCTTCCCACCTCCATTCCCTCTCCCACCTCCTTCTTCATTATGGATCATTTTTAGTATGACTTTATATATAGAGGACCATATCTATGCTAATCATAGAGTTCAACAATTTGCCCCCACACTCATACACAATATATAGGGTACAGTTTGGGGAGAGAAATTGCAGTTGATTCTCATTGCAATTCAATAGGGACAGAGGTCCTACCTGGGGAACAAGTGCACAGTGTCTACTGTTGTTCCTTTAAAATTAACACTCTTTTGTTATGACGTCAGTGATCATCTGAGGCTCTTGTCGTGGGCTGCCAGGGCTATGGAGGCCTTCTGTGACCATAGACTCTGTTGGTATTTGCACATGGCCATAAGCAATGAGGATGTTCTCCTCTCCCTTTAGAAGAGTGTCTCCTTCTTTGATGACCCTTTCTTTCCTCTGAGGTCTCACAGAGGTCCTCCATGTAGGATTTGTTTTTTTCCAGAGTCTTGTCTTTCCACGCTTGAGATTCTCTTGCAGGCCTTTCAGCCCGACCAGGAAGCCTTATGGGTTGATTCTGAGGTCAGAGTGCTATTTACTGCGAAAGTCATTCTAGGAGTCTACTGTGTGGACTGCTCCCCATGTTAGTCCCCCCTCCTTTTTTTTAAAACTTTTATTTAATAAAAATAAATTTCCAAAGTACAGCTTATGTATTGCAATGGCTTCCTCCCCCATAACTTCCCTCCCACCCACAACCCTCCCCTTTTCCGCTCCCTCTCCCCTTCCATTCACATCAAGATTCATTTTCAATTCTCTTTATATACAGAAGATCAGTTTAGTATATATTAAGTAAAGATTTCAACAGTTTGCACCCACACCAGAAACACAAAGTGTAAAGTACTGTTTGAGTACTAGTTATAGCATTAAATCTCAATGTACAGCACATTAAGGACAGAGATCCTACATGAGGAGTAAGTGCACAGTGACTCCTGTTGTTGACTTAACAAATTGACACTCTTGTTTATGGCATCAGTAATCAACCTAGGCTCTTGTCATGAGTTGTCAAGGCTATGGAAGCCTCTTGAGTTCACCAACTCTAATCATATTTATACAAGGTCATAGTCAAACAGGAAGTTCACTCCTCCTTTCAGAGAAAGGTATCTCCTTCTTTGATGACCTGTTCTTTGCACTGAGATCTCACTCGCGGAGATCTTTCATTTAGGTCATTTTTTTTTTGCCAGAGTGTCTTGGCTTTCAATGCCTGAAATAGTCTCATGGGCTTTTCAGCCGGATATGAGTGCCTTAAGGGCTGATTCTGAGGCCAGAGGGCTGTTTAGGACATCCACCATTCTATGAGTCTACTGTGTATCCCGCTTCCCATCTTGGATCGTTCTCTCCCTTTTTTTTTTTTATTCTATCGGTTAGTATTTTCAGACACTAGTCTTGTTTATGTGATCCCTTTGCCTCTTAGTCCTATCATTATGATCAATTGTGAATTGAAATTGATCACTTGGACTAGTGAGATGGCATTGGTACATGCCACCTTGATGGGATTGAATTGGAATCCCCTGGTATGTTTCTAACTCTACCGTTTAGGGCAAGTCAGTTTGAGCATGTTCCAAATTGTACATCTCTTCCCTCTCTTATTCCCACTCTTATATTTAACAGGGATCACTTTTCAGTTAAGTTTCAACACTTAAGAATAACTGTGTATTATTTTTTCTCCCTGATCAGTGACAACTAACCGAGCACCAAAAAGGAAACCTGTTAAAGTGAAATGGACAGTGTGAGAAATGGTGACTTGATCAGCCCTTGCCCTGACTGTTGATGAACAACTTAATACTTTATTCCCTTTAGTATTTTTTTGTTTGTTCTACTTATTACTACTGGTTGAATTCTGTAATTAATATCCAGTTATTCTTAAGTGTGGAAACTTAACTTAAAAGTGATCCCTCCTTCCTTTTTTTAATTCTATTATTTTTACTGGGTATTTGATATTACTTATGTCATCCCTTTTAAACTTAGACCGGTCTATTTGTTGCCTTTAACACTTAAGTTGGTCATTGTAACACTGAATATGGTGTTTATACCACTGATTCCTATGGGTTTGGCGCCCAGGATTAGTTCTTAGGCTGTACCCTTAGAGGTGAGTCTATATGCTTGTATGCATAATTATACTTATTTTTACAGTTTTAGACTACCTCCTCCATCTCTTATTCCATCCCTTTTTTAGCTGGTATCTTTTTCCAATTGCTTTAAAATACATGTAATTAACTCTGTTTTACATAGAGATTTCAGCCTAAAGTGTGAGATAGATGAGAGAGAGAGAAAAAGAAAATAGAGGAAAAAGAAAAAAAAAAACAGCCAACAAAACCAAACCAAAGGGATATACACAGTAACAAGTAACAATAGTTAACTGTCTCTCAACAATCAGGTCAAGGGTTCTTGAGGACATTAGTTCTGAAGGTGACTATTTCACTTCTATAGCTTTCATTTTAGCTGTGCTGTTAATTCTCCTGAATCAGGGAGAACATATTGTGTTTGTCTCTCTAACTGGGTTATTTCACTGAGTATGAGGTTTTCCAGCTTGCTGCATTTTGTTGCAAATGACAAGATTTCATCCTTTCTTACTGCCGTGTAGTATTTCATAGTGTACATGTCCCACAATTTCTTTTTTTTTTTTTTTTTTTGACAGGCAGAGTGGACAGTGAGAGAGAGAGAGACAGAGAGAAAGGTCTTTCTTTTGCCGTTGGTTCACCCTCCAATGGCCGCCGCGGCTGGCGCGCTGCGGCCGGCGCACCGCGCTGATCTGATGGCAGGAGCCAGGAGCCAGGTGCTTTTCCTGGTCTCCCATGGGGTGCAGGGCCCAAGCACCTGGGCCATCCTCCACTGCACTCCCTGGCCACAGCAGAGAGCTGGCCTGGAAGAGGGGCAACCGGGACAGAATCCGGCGCCCCGACCGGGACTAGAACCCGGTGTGCCGGCGCCGCAAGGCAGAGGATTAGCCTAGTGAGCCACGGCGCCGGCCCCACAATTTCTTTATCCAGTCTTCGGTTGATGGACATTTAGGTTGCTTCCATGTCTTAGCTATTGTGAATTGAACTGTGACAAACATGGAGGTACAGATATTTCTTTTGTTTACTGATTTCATTTCCTTTGGGTAAACTCCCAGTAGTGAAATGGCTGGCCATATGGTAGGTCTATATTCAGATTTTTGAGATATCTCTGACTGTTTTCCACACTGGCTTTACCAGTTTACACTCCTACCAACAGTGGGCTAGTGTGCCCTTTTCCGCCCATCCTCTCCAGCATTTGTTGTTAGTTGATTTCTGTATGTGAGCCATTCTAACCAGAGTGGGGTGAAACCTCATTGTGGTTTTGATTTGCATTTTCCTGATGGCTAGAGATCCTGAGCATTTTTTCATGTGTCTGTTGGCCATTTGGATTTCCTCTTTGGAAAAATGTTAAGGTCCTTGGCCCATCTTTTTGTAAGGTTGTTTGTTTTGTGGTTGTGGAGTTTCTTGATCATTTTATAGATTCTAGTTGTTAATCCTTTATCAGTTGTGTAGTTTGCAAATATTTTCTCCCATTCTTTGGGTTGCCTCTTCACTTTCATGTTTCTTTAGCTATAAAGAAACTTCTCAATTTGAAGTAATTCCAATTTTTCATTTTGGCTTTGACTACCCATGCCTCTGGGGTCTTTTCCAGGAATTCTTTGTCTGTTCTAATGTCTTGAAGGGTTTCCCCTATGCTCTAAATTAATTTGATGGTGTTGTGACATAGATTTAGGTTTTTAATCCGTGTTGAGTGGATTTTTGTATATGGTGTAAGACAGGGGTCTTGCTTCATACTTCGACATTTGGGCATCCAATTTTCCCAGCACCATTTGTTGAATAGACTGTCCTTGCTCCAGGAATTGGTTTAAGATCCTTGATGAAATATAAGTTGGCTGTAAATGTTTGGATTGATTTCTCGTGTTTCTATTCTGTTCCATTTTTCTATCCATCTGTTTTTGTACCATTACCAGGCTGTTTTGATTATAACTGCCTTGTAGTATGTCTTGAAGTCTGGAATTATGATGCCTCCAGTTTTGTTTTTATTGTATAGGATTGCTTTCGCTATCCACGGTCTCCTTTTCCTCCATATGAATTTCAGCATCATTTTTTCTAGGTCTGTGAAGAATGTCTTTAGTATTTTCATTGGTATGGCATTACACCTGTATATTGCTTTCAGAAGAATGGACATTTTGATGATATTAATTCTTCCAATCCATGAACATGGCAGATTTTTCCATTTTTTTTGTGTCTTCTTCTATTTCTTTCTTTAATGTTTTGTAATTTTCATCATAGAGATCTTTGACATCCTTGGTTAAATTTATTCCAAGGTACTTGATTGTTTTTGTGGCTATTGTGAATGGGATTGATCTTAGAAATTCTTACTTGGCCATGACATTGTCTGTGTATACAAAGGCTGTTGATTTTTGTGCATTGATTTTATATCCTGGTATTTTGCCAAACTCTTCTATGAGTTCCAATAGTCTCTTAGAGCAAGCTTTTGGATCTGCTATACATAGAATCACGTCATCTGCAAATAGGGATAGCTTGACTTCCTCCTTTCCCATTTGTATCCCTTTAATTTCTTTTTCTTGCCCAATGGCTCTGTCTAAAACTTCTAGGACTATATTGAATAGCAAAGGTGAGAGTGGTCATACCTGTCTTGTGCCAGTTTTCAATGGAAATGCCTCCAAATTTTCCCCATTTAATATAATGCTGGCCATGAGTTTGTGGTAAATTGCCTTAATATTGTTTTATCATGAACGGGTGTTGTATTTTGACAAATGTTTTCTCTGCATCTATTGAGACAATCATATGATTTTTGTTTCTTAATTTGTTAATGTGATGTATCACATTGATTGATTTTTGAATGTTGAACCATCCCTGCATGCCAGGGATAAGTCTCACTTGGTCCGGGTGGATTTGGTTGGCCAGGATTTTGTTGAGTATTTTTGCATCTATGTTCATCAGGTAGATAAGTCTATAGTTTTCTTTCTGTTGCATCTTTTCCAGGCTTAGGAATTAAGATGATATTGGCTTCATAGAAAGAATTTTGGAGAATTCCCTCATTTTCAATTATTTTGAATAATTTGAGAAGAACTGGGATTAGTTGTTCTTTAAATGTCTGGTAGAATTCAGCAGTGAAGCTCTCCGGTCCTGGGCTCTTCTTTTTCAGTAGTGCATTTATTACTGATTCAATTTCTTGCATGGTTATGGGTCTGTTTAGGTTTTCTATGTCTTCATGGCTCAGTTTCAGAAGGTTGCATTTGTCCAGAAATCTGTCAATTTTTTTCCAGATTTCCCAGTTTGTTGTCATACAGCTCTTTGTAGTGATTTAATGCTATAACTAGTACTCAAACAGTTTGCTCCCACACAAACATAAAGTGAAAAATAATAGATGATTTTTTAAATGATGATGAAATCAGATCAGACCTATTGTCATGTTTAATCCCAGTGAGAGTCAAGTTGGGAATTGATAATTTCTTCTTTTTTTACAGAAGATCAGTTTAGTATACATTAAGTAAAGATTTCAACAGTTTGCACCCCCATAGAAACACAAAGTGAAATACACTGTTTGAGTACTCGTTATAGCATTAAGTCTCAATGTACAGCACATTAAGGACAGAGATCCTACATGAGGAGTAAGTGCACAGTGACTCCTGTTGTTGACTTTACAAATTGACACTCCTGTTTATGGCATCAGTAATCTCCCTATGCACCAGTCATGAGTTTCCAAAGCTATGGAAGCCCCTTGAGTTTATATTCATTAAATAAAAGAACCAGCTCTTGGTTTTGCTGATCTTTTGTATTTTTGTTGTTGTTGTTGTTGTTTCAATTCTGATTATTTATTCTCTAATCTTTAGTATTTCTTTTCTTCTGCTGGGTTTGGGTTTGGTTTGATGCTGTTTTTCTAAATCCTTGACGTGCATAGAGAGGTCATTTATTTACAGTTTCTACTAAATTGAAATTCAACCTAGGGAGATGACAGGGTTCTGAGCAAATACTTTGCTCCACAAAGGAAAGACACATTGCTTCCTTCCCTCTCCAATAGAAGCTCCGGACTTAGTTTGATCTGATAGAGTGACTGCTGAACTCTGTTCTGACTCAAAGGACAGCAAGCAGTCTGTTGCTACTAGAAGGCACCAAATCCAGAAACAAAAGAAACTTACAGGTTAGAAGCAGAATCCCTGCATCATGTGACTATGGGTGTTCTGAGCATAAGCCCCAGAGCTCAAAGTTCGCATTTTCTAGCTAGATTCCCATGCAGCCACCCAAACTCACTGGAGAGACTCAGAGCTCCACTAGAAACAAATATCACAATCGTGTCAGGGGATACAGTATGGAGTGAGTTAGTGTTCTGAATATCGCCATGTCTGGTGAGTATAGTGTGCTGGCTCCCTGAGCTCAGTTGAATCTATACATCAGCTAGTGTTCTCGGAATAGAGAAAAGTTTGAACTTTGAGTGCAGAAGTTGGTTCCAACATCTCCTCTCCCCACTGACTGTAGCCAGACATATTTCACCACACCCATTACGGTGCCACTCTGGACTGTTGCCCAGAGCAGTGTCTTATTCTGTTTGTGCAGCTATAACAAAGTACCCAAGACAGGGTGATTTTAACAAAAGAGAAATTTATTTCTCATGATTCTGGAGACTGAGAAATCCAAGACCAAGAAATGGAAGACTTGGTGTCTTGTGAAGGTATTGTTTCTACTTCCAAGAGGGTACCTTGTTGTTCCATCCTCCAGAGGGAACAAACACAATGTTCTCCAATGGTACAAAGGATGGGAAAACAAAATGAGCTCTGTCAGTCCCTTAAGTCCTTTTATAAGAGTGTTAATGTCACAGATGAGAGAAGAGTCCTGATAGCCTGATCATTTCCAAGAAATAGAAAGAATTAAAGAAAGAAAAGAAAAAGAGAAAGCAAAGAAAATAAGGAAAAGAGGGAGCGAGAGGGAAGGAAGCAAGTATCATCATACTCTTAGAATTGTATTTGTGAAAAAAGAAATAACCCATCCCTTAAGGCTGTTGCACCAGGGATTATGTTTCAACATTAATTTTAGAGAGAAACTAAACATTGAAGCCATAGCAGATGTAAATTTACGCTACATTTTTAAAAATCACAATTAAAAAGAATATTTATATACTTCTATACTAATATATATCAAATATTAGAATCATAATGAATAAAAACAAGATCTAACATTCATGGATTATAAGAGAAAACTTATTGATTCAACGATAGAAATAGGTTGAAAATGAAAGGTTGGAAATTGTATATCATGCACAGTGCAATGACAACAAAGCTGGAGTGCTTGTACTATTAACCCAAAATATATCGTTAACCAAAAATTATGGAAAATAAATAGGAAATAAATGAGAAATAAATCAATTGATCTGGAAGATATGACAACTATAAACACATATGCACCTAACTCTAGCATCTCAATATACAGAATGAAAAAGTGACAGAATTGAAAATGGAAATCAACTATTCAACGTCATAGTTAAAGATGTCAGTATTCTATTTTCAGTAATGAGGGGAACAACTAAGTATAAGCTCAACAAGTAATATAAGACTTGAATAACTTTATGTGGAAGTTATATCTCTATGAAATATTCCATCCATTAATAACAGTATTTACATGATTCTCAAATGTATGTGGAACATTTTCCACGATGAATGATATTATAAGAACAACATGGGAAGTGACATACACAGCAGACCCATAGAATGGCAGATGTCCTAAACAGCACTCTGGCCTCAGAATCAGCCCTTAAGGCATGTGGATCCTGCTGAAAAGCCCATGAGAATATTTCAGGCTTGGAAAGCCAAGACACTCTGGGGGGGGAAAAAAAAAACTAAATGAAAGACCTCTGTGAGTGAGATCCCAGTGGAAAGAACAGGTCATCAAAGAAGGAGGTACCTTTCTCTGAAGGGAGGAAAGAACTTCCACTTTGACCATGGCCTTGTCTAAATATGATCAGAGTCGGTGAACTCAGGGGGCTTCCATAGCCTTGGCAGCTCATGACAAGAGCCTAGGGTGATTACTGATGCCATAAACAAGAGTGTCGATTTGTGAAGTCAACAACAGGAGTCACTGTGCACTTACTCGTCATGTAGGATCTCTGTCCTTAATGTGCTGTACATTGAGATTTAATGCTATAACTAGTACTCAAACAGTATTTTTCACTTTATGTTACTGTGTGGCAGTAAACTGTTGAAATCTTTACTTAATGTATGCTAAACTGATCTTCTGTATATAAAGAGAATCGAAAATGAATCTTGATGTGAATGGAAGGGGAGAGGGAGTGAGAAAGGGGAGGGTTGCGGGTGGGAGGGACATTATGGGGGGGAAGCCATTGTAATCCATAAGCAGTACTTTGGAAATTTATATTCATTAAATAAAAGATAAAAAAATTGAAAAAAGAATTAAGAAAACTTCAATAAATTAAAAAAATTAAGTAGTAAAAATACATTGGAGTAAAATTATAAAAACAATAGGATAAATGATTTTGGAAAATACACAAATAGGTGAAAATTAAACAACATATTCCTAAATAACAAATGGATCAAAGAAGAAAGCAGAAATGCATTTAGAAAATAAATTCAAATGAATGCCAATTAAGGCACAACGTGCTAAATCATGCTTCTAAAGTTATTTCAAAAGGAAATTTCTCTTTGTACATACCTATATTAAAAATAAAATATCTCTAACCAGTAATCACAAAAATTTAACTTTCTACGTTCACACATTGAAAAGAGAAAGAGCAAATTATACTAAAGGTAAGCAGAAAATAGACAAACGATTAAAGTGGAAGTAAATTATATAGAGTACAGAAATAAGAGAGAAAAAAATGTTAATTTAGAAATTGCTGGGATTGGTCTGTGCTGTAGCAGGTAAAGCTGCAATCTGTGCTGCTGGCATCCTGTATGGTAGCTGGTTCATATCCCAGCTGCTCCACTTTGATCCAGCTCTCTGCTATGGATTTGGAAGGCAGCAGAAGATGTCCCAAGTGCTTGGGCCTTTGCACCCATATGGGAGACTCACAAGAAGCTCCTGGCTCCTGGCTTCAGCCTGCCCCAGCTCCTGCCATTGTGGCCATTTGCGGGTGAATCAGTGAATGGAAGATCTTTCTCTCTGTATCTCTTTCTCTCTCTCTCTCTGTAATTCTGCTTTTCAAATAAAATAAAACAAATCTTAAAAGAAAGAAATTGTTTTTGGAAAGATTAATGAAATAAAAATCATTAAGAAAACAGAAAGAATAAAATTCAAATTATTATAATCAACTATGTAAATGAGACAAAACCATATAGTATATAGAAAAAGTGGAATTTTAAAGAAGTACTATGAAAAATTTAAGATGAAAATTGATCTACTTTGATAAAATGGATATATTTCAAAAAAAACATAAGAAATGAATATATAAAATCTTTTCTTTTTTTAACTTTTATTTAATGAATATAAATTTCCAAAGTACGGCTTATGGATTACAATGGCTTCCCCCCCATAACGTCCCTCCCACCCACCTGCAACCCTCCCCTTTCTCACTCCCTCTCCCCTTCCATTCACATCAAGATTCATTTTCGATTCTCTTTATATACAGAAGATCAGTTTAGCATACATTAAGTAAAGATTTCAACAGTTTGCTCCCACACAGAAACATAAAGTGAAAAATAATAGATGATTTTTTAAATGATGATGAAATTAGATCAGACCTATTGTCATGTTTAATCCCAGTGAGAGTCAAGTTGGGAATTGCTAATTTCTTCTTCTTCTTCTTCTTCTTTTTTTTTTTTTACAGAAGATCAGTTTAGTATACATTAAGTAAAGATTTCAACAGTTTGCACCCCCATAGAAACACAAAGTGAAACATACTGTTTGAGTACTCGTTATAGCATTAAGTCTCAATGTACAGCACATTAAGGACAGAGATCCTACATGAGGAGTAAGTGCACAGTGACTCCTGTTGTTGACATTACAAATTGACACTCCTGTTTATGACATCAGTAATCTCCTTATGCACCAGTCATGAGTTTCCAAAGCTATGGAAGCCCCTTGAGTTCTCCGACTCTTATCTTGTTTAGACAAGGTCATAGTCAAAGTGGAGGTTCTCTCCTCCCTTCAGAGAAAGGTACCTCCTTCTTTGAAGACCTATTCTTTCCACTGGGATCTCACTAGTGGAGATCTTTCATTTATGTTTTTTTTTTTGTTTTGTTTTTGTTTTTGTTTTTTTGCCAGAGTGTCTTGGCTTTCCATGCCTGAAATACTCTCATGGGCTTTCAGCCAGATCCGAATGCCTTTAGGGCTGATTCTGAGGCCAGAGTGCTGTTTAGGACATCCACCATTCTATGAGTCGTCTGAGTATCTCGCTTCCCATGTTGAATCACTCTCCCCTTTATTTATTCTATCGGTTAGTGTTAGCAGGTACTAGACATGTTTATGTGATCCCTTTGACTCTTAGTCCTTTCATTATGATCAATTGTGAACAGACTCACTTGGACTAGTGAGATGGCATTGGTACATGCCACCTTGATGGGATTGAATTGGAGTCCCCTGGTATGTTTCTAACTCTACCATTTGGGGCAAGTCAGCTTGAGCATGTCCCAAATTGTACATCTCTTCCCTCTCTTATTCCCACTCTTATGTTTAACAGGGATCACATTTCAGTTAAATTTGAACACTTAAGAATAACTGTGTATTAATTACAGAATTAAACCAGTCATATTAAGTAGAACAGACAGAAAAAACTACTAAGAGGGATAATGTATTAAGTTGTTCATTAACAGGGCTATGCTGATCAAGTCACCGTTTCCCATAGTGTCCATTTTACTTCAACAGGTTTCCTTTTTGGTGTTCAGTCAGTTGTCACCGATCAGGGAGAACATATGGTATTTGTCCCTTTGGGACTGGCTTATTTCACTCAGCATGATGTGTTCCAGATTCCTCCATTTTGTTGCAAATGACTGGATTTCGTTGTTTCTTACTGCGGTATAGTATTCTAAAGAGTACATATCCCATAATTTCTTTATCCAGTCTACTGTTGATGAGCACTTAGGTTGGTTCCAGGTCTTGGCTATTGTGAATTGTGCTGCAATAAACATTAGGGTGCAGACCGCTTTTTTGTTTGCCAATTTAAATTCCTTTGGGTAAATTCCAAGGAGTGGGATGGCTGGGTCGAATGGTAGGTAGGGCTATATTCAGGTTTCTGAGGAATCTCCAGACTGACTTCCATAGTGGCTTGACCAGTTTGCATTCCCACCAACAGTGGGTTAGTGTCCCTTTTTCCCCTCAATAGACATTTTTCAAAAGAGGAAATCCAATTGGCCATAGGCACATGAAAAAATGTTCAAGGTCACTAGCAATCATGGAAAAGCAAATCAAATCCACAATGAGGTTTCACCTCACCCCGGTTAGAATGGCTCACATACAGAAATCTACCAAAATCTTTTCTTAAATTTGTATTTTATTTATTTGAAAGACAGAGTTACAGAGAGGTAGAGACAGAGAGAGAGGTCTTCCATCTGCTGGTTCACTCCCCAGAGGGCCACAGTGGCTGGAGCTGTGCTGATCTGAAGCCATGAGCCAGGAGCTTCTTTTGGGTCTCCCACACCAGTGCAGGGGCTAAAGGACTCTTCTACTTCTTTCTCAGGCCATAGAGCCTGTTTCCAGAGAGCTGGAACAGAAGTGGAGCAGCCGGGACTACAACCGGCGCCCATATGGGATGCCAGCACTTCAGGCCAGTGCTTTAACCGCCACCCCCCTTTTAAAAAAACTATTTATTTTATTTTACTTGAAAGTCACAGTTACGCAGAGAGAAGAGAGACACACAAAGAGAGAGAGAGAAAGAGAGAGAGAGAGAGGTATTCCATCCATTGTTTCACTCCCCAGATGGCTGCAATAGCCAGACTTGCGCTGATCCGAAGCCAGTAGCTTCTTCCGGGTCTCCCACATGGGTGCAGGGGCCCAAGGAATTGGTCCATCCTCTATTGCTTTCCCAGACCATAGCAGTGAGCTGGATCAGAAGTGGAGCAGCTGGGTCTCAAACTGGTGCCCATATGGGATGCCAGCACAGCAGGCAGCAGCTTTACCTGCTACGCCACAGTGCCATCCCCTCATACATAAAATTTTAAGGAGTCTCCTTATATTATTAAATTAAACAAAAAGTTCAACAAGCTTAGGGTTAAAGGTCAATATGCAAAATTAATTATATTTCTCTGCACTTGAATTATCTGAAAATAAATCTAAGAAAAAATTTTATTCATAGTAGTTTAAAGGGAATAAAATAGTTATAAAATAATTCAAGAAAAGATATTCAAAACCTGTTTTTAATATCTTTTTATGAAATATTTATTTATTTATTTGAGAGGTAGTTACAGAGAGAGGGAGAGACAGAGAGAAAGGTCTTCCATCCAGTGGTGCACTCCCCGAATGACTGCAACAGTTGGAGCTGGTCCAATCAGAAACAAGGAGCCAGGAGCTTCTTCTGGCTCTCCCACACAGGTGCAGAGGCCCAAGTACTTGGGTAATCTTCTACTGCTTTCTCAGACCATACCAGATAGCTGAATCAGAAGAGGAGAAACCAGGACATAAACTGGCACCTATATGAGATTCCAGTGCTGCAGGTGAAAGCTATATCCACTATGCCCCAGCACCAGGCCCCGAAACCTGTATTCTGAATTGCAGAAAATATTGTGAAAATAATTCAATACTCTAATGTAGAAAGATATTTAATGTTTATGAATCAGAAGATTTAATATTGTTAACATGACAATAAAACCATACTTACGTGCCTATTCAACACAATTCATATGAAAAATCTCAAGTGGATATTTTGGAAGCACAATTTGATCTTAAAATTCATATGAAAATTCAAGGGGCCACAAATTGCCAAAAAGTATGAAAAATTAATGCAATATTGGGGAACTTGCACATTGCCATTGAAGACATTACAGAACAGCAAAAATCAAGATTCATTTTTGGAAATTTTATATAAAACTTTTATATAGATATATCTATATTTGCCTATTAATAAAATTGAGCACCTAAAATTAGCTCATTAACAATCAAATATTTTAAGTAAGTATGCCAAAACAATTCAACTGAATTTACAAAAATTCAACTTGTAAATTTTAAAAAAACTGGTGTTGAAGCATCTGGCTATTCACGGGCCAGAGAATGAAGTTGAGTTTCTACTTCTAAACATATTAAATAATTGACTCAAAATTAATTAAAGACCTAAGTGTAAAAGTTAAAAATATAAAATTCTTAGAAAGAAATATAGGTAAAATTTGTAAGACTTTGTCTTTAACAATGAATTAGTAGATATGACACCATAAGCTTATAAGTAAAAAAAATAATAATATACTAGACGTCATAAAAGTGCTTTTTGTCTTCAGAACACACCATCATGAACCTGAAAAGACAAAACAAAATAAATGAAAACTGAAAATTTTATATGTGATAATGGACTTGTATCTAGATTATATATAAAAGGCAATTAGAATATTAGAATAAAAAGACTAATAATATGATTAAAATGGAAAAAGAGCAGGTATAGACATTTCTTCAAAGAGACTATACAAATATCCAATAAACATACAAAAAGATAGTCAACATTACTAATCTTTAGCAAAATGACAAAACAACCAATATGATAACACTTCACAACACTTGGAGGGCTATATGGAAAAAGACTAGTATAAAGGAAGAATGAAATCATCATACACTGCTGGTGGAAGAATTCATTGATTCAAGAAATTGTAAAATAGCCCATTCTGTCAGTTCTTCAAAATATTACATAGTTAAACTGTATAACTCAGCAATATATACCTATGAGGAATGAAAGCATATACCCTACAAAAGAAACCTAAATGGGCATCAGTTGTTGAATGGATGTGTGTGTATGTTTGTGTGTATATATACATACATATATACATACATATATGTGTGTGTATATATATACACACACATCCTTATAATAGAATATTATTCAGTAATAAAAAGAAATGAGAGGCCAGCGCTGTGGCATACTGGGTAAAGCCTCCTCCTGCAATGCTGGCATCCGATATGGGATGCTCCACTTCCGATCCAGCTCTCTGCTATGGCCTGGGAATGCAGTAGAGGATGGCCTAAGTCCTTGGGCCCCTGCATCCACGTGGGAGACCCGGAAGAAGCTCTTGATTCCTGGCTTCAGATCAGCTCAGCTCCGGCTGCTGCGGCCATCTGGGGAGTGAATCAGCAGATGGAAGACCTCTCTCTTTTTCTCTGCCTCTCCTTCTCTCTCTGTGTAACACAGACTTTCAAGTAAATATATAAATATATTTAATATATATTATATATTTATATATCTAAATATATAAATCTTTAAAAACAATAAATAAATTTAAAAAATGAAGTACTGATACATATTAAGATATGGATTAACCTTGCAAATTTGCTGCCAAGTGAAATGAGCTAGTCAAAAAATTCCACATAGTATACAATAATGCTTTTATCAAATGTCCAGAATATGCAAATTTATAGACACAGAAAATAAATTAGTCTTTGCTTGGGGCTAAGGTGGTGCCTGCAAATGGACAAGGTGTTTTTCTTGTGGGATGTGAAAGTATTTTAAATTGAATTACAGAGATGGCTGCTCAACTCTGTTAGTACACTGAAATCTGTGGAATTATACACATTAAAAGGGTAAAATGAGTGGTATGTGAAATAAATACTAATAAAACTATTATTTTAAAAGTTAAAGTCCTAGAGTGAATTTCAGTAATTATGATTCAATCTAGTGTTAGCTTTCCCAATCTTTCCACAATATCTGGTTTTTACACCTAACAATGTTACAGTTGGAAGCAAATCTACTGTATTAACTTTTCTAAAAATATATTTATTAATGTATTTATTTGAGAGAGAGGGAGAGTAAATGAAAGAGTTCTCCCATCCACTAGTTCATTCCCACATGCCCACAATAGCTAGAGGTGGGCCAACTGAATTCAGAGCCAGAAATTCTATTAAGGTCTCCCATATGGTTATCAGGTATCCCAGCGCTGAAACATCATGGCTGCCTCCCAAGGTCTGCATTATCAGGAAGGCAACGTCAGGAGTTGGAAGTGGGCATTGACCCTGTACACTTTAATATGCGGTGTCAACATCTTAACTGCTAGGCTGCTAGGCCCATGCCCATCCTGACTTTTTTTTTTTTTTTAATAACTAAATGGATCTTGTGGGTGAGGCCAGGAAAATATGTTAAAGCAATGCTAGCCAAGGATTAAAATTTAAGATAGCCTAAGGGGGGGAAAAAAAAACATGAAAAAGAGTAGGATAAGAGTGGAGTGTGAGAATTTTGATCCTGTAATGCATATGATGCAGTTCAGGTGTTTACACAGTACTTCAATAATTGTTATATACTCTACCAGATCCTAAGGTACATGAATGAATACAATATGTCTTCTGTCCCTAAGAAGTGCTGGATCAAGTGGGACAGCTTAGGGATGCGGTTTGTATTTTAAATTTAAGTGTCGGGGAGTCCCAGCTGCTATGCTTTTGATTCAGCTCCCTGTTAATGTACCTGGGAAGGAAGTATAAGACGACACAAGTCTTCGGGCCCTTGCTACCCAGATGGGAAACCCAGATGAAGCTCCAGGCTCCTGGCTTTGGCCTGCTTCAGCTCAGCTGTTGTAGTCATTTGGGGACTTTAACAGTGAATAGAAGATCCCTTCCTCTCTGTCTTTCCCTCTCTTGCTTCACTCTGCTTTTCAAATAAACAAATAAACCTTTAGGAAAAGAGAGAGACAGAGGTACTATAACATTTCTTTACACAGAAAGACCATTGAACACAAACACTATAAATACAAAAGATTTAATGGAAAAATAAGTCCATAAATCCATAAGTGTGTAAAGAATGTGTTACAAAGGTAAACCTTAAAGTAAAATAAGCTTTAAAAGGGAATAATTGATATCACTAGGTCCTTAGGGCCCATATTACATCTATTTCCATTGAATAAGACCTAAATTATATTCAAGGAGACTGCACAATTAAGCAAAATTTTAATGTTATTAAAGTTTAACATTGCGAATAAGCAGAAAATGTCTTTAAGGTAACTTCTAAGTGTGTAACCTTGAGACATGTAGTCACTTGTGAAATTAATTAAAATTTCTAATAAGAAGAAAAAGAATATTATTATATTACTCAAGATACAAATTTATCCTTACTCTCAGAATGAGCTTATGTTCCTAGTCTTCTCAGTTATGAATTATGTGGCCACAGATAGGATTTTACCTACTTATATCTCATGACTGTGTGGACCAATAAGTTTGTTTTATGATATTCACACTTAGTCACTATGCAAATAATGTGGTTATATTAAGTTTGAAATGCAATTAACTATTTTAGGTTACTTGGAATGGGATGATCAGAAGATGTGTTTTCTGAATTTAGATTAATTTATTTAATGAGAACTAACATTCAAAACATTATTAGAACAAGCTTTTAGGATTCTTGAATATTTATCAAAGAGTAAGCTATTTTCAATTCTCCAAATATTTGATGTTTAATTTTTACTTTAAAAATTGAGCTATTTTATTCTCATAATCATCAATCTAGATTTGCACTCTTCCTATAAATATATTTGGAAAGCAACTCTAAAAGTGAAATAGAGTATTCAAAAATTGCAGTATAATTGGAGTGATTCACTTAGAAGCATCCATTTAGAGCTTCGGTGTCAGGATTTGTGATTGTTACCAGGCATTCCTACTGATAGGTAAAAAGAAAGAAGGGGGTTATTTATTTACTCCTTTCTTTTTCACTTTTAAAATACACAATCAAACTCAGCTATATATTTTATATGATTTATATTTTCAGAGTTGTATTTGTAAATCTGTGATGCCCTAGACCCAAATAACAGAGTCCTTGTTTAGCCTCTTTAAAACATAACCTTCTATAATTTAATTAAAACCCAGAGAATTGCTTTATTGCTAAATCTCCTTAATTTTATTGCTCTTTACCATTTGTAATATTGTTGACCAAATAATGTAATAAAGAAATGAAAGTTCATATTGTATTCTATAAATAATATGGTAAAATAAGAAATAGAGCAATAAAATGATCAATAGAAAAGTAATTTATTTCTGAATGTCAGTATACTTTAACTATTTAGGGAACTTGCCTTTGAAAAAAAGGATTTTCCCATAGAATATGTTATTATATGCACTTTGGGGGAGATTAAGTATGGAAATTTAAAGTATATCCATTTATTTGCATGAAAATATGTGAAATAATTAATGAAATTTATGAGTTTAACACTTATACTATTGTTCTATAAAATGACTAAATTATTTAGACAGGTTTTCTTAAAGAGGTCACTTGTAAACAGAATATTCCACTTTTTAATATTTATTTATTGATTTATTTTAAAGGAATACAAATTTCATAAGTACAACTTTAGGAATGTAGTTATTATTCCCAACATACCCACCCTCTCACCCACACTCCCACCCTTCCTCCTCCCTCTCCCCTTGCCAGTACCATACTCCATTAAGATTCATTTGCAATTAACTTTGTACACAGAAGACCAACTCTATACTAAGTAAAGATTTCAACAATTTGCACACACACACACACGCGCAAAATTGTTTCAGAACTAGTTTCACGGTTAACTCTAATAATACAACTCCTTGAGGACATAGGTTCTGCATGGGGAGTTAGTGCACAGTGATTGGTGTTGTTAAGTTAACAATTAATACTCTTATGTATGACGTCAGTGACCACCCCAGAGGCTCTTGACATGAGCTGTCTAGGCTATCCTAGACATCCTAGATATCCTTCATGTAGAACATTTTTTTTTTGCCACAGTGTCTTGGCTTTCTATGCCCGTACTGTTCTCAAAGGCTTTTCAGCTGGACCATGAAGCCTTAAGGGTTGATTCTGAGGTCAGAGTTACAGTGATCATCATTCTATGAGTCTGCTGTGTGGACTGCTTCCCATGTTGGGATATTCACTCCTTCTTGATTCTATCTATTATTATTACCAGACACTTAATCTTGTGTATATGATCACTTTAACACTTAATCCTATCTGTATGTTCACTTTAACACTTAATATGATCACTTTAACACTTAAGATGGCATTTTTACCACACAGCTTAAAGGGATTTGGGGTCCCATGGCAAGTTTTTAAACTGTATCCTTAGAAGTAAGTCAGTAGGAATATATGCAGAACTATACAGCTTTATAGTTACAAATATCCTCCTGCATCTCTTATTCCCACTCTTATTTTTTTACTGAGATCCATCCTCAATTGACTTTATACACATATGATTAACTCTATGTTAAGGAAAGAATTCAACAAATAGTATTAGAAACAGAAAAACAAAAAAAAATGAGATCTTCTCTCAACAGTCAACACAAGGGCAGCTCAAGTAATTCCTTCTCAAAGTGTCAATCTCATTTCTACAGATTTTGTTTTAGGCACTCTATTAGTTATCACAGATCAAGGAGAACATATGGTATTTGTCCCTTTGGGACTGGCTTTTTTAACTAAGTATGATGTTTTCCAGATTAATCTATTTTGTTGCAAATGACCTGATTTCATTTTGTTAACCACTGTGTAGTATTCCATAGTGAACATAGCCCATAATTTCTTTATCCAGTCTTTGGTTGATGAGCATTTAGGTTGATTCCATGTCTTAACTATTGTGAATTGAGCAGCAATAAACATGAGTGTGCAGATAACTCTTTTACTTACTGATTTCATTTCCCTTGGGTAAATTCCCAGGAGTGGGATGGCTGGGTCATATGGTAGGACTATATTCAGATTTTTGAGGTATCTCCATACTGTCTTCCCAAGTGGCTTTACCAGTTTACATTTCTACCAACAATGGAATAGGGTGTCCTTTTTCCCACATCCTTGCCAGAATTTGCTGTTTGTTGATTTCTGTATGAAAACCATTCTAACTGAGGTGAGGTGAAACCTCATTGCAGTTTTGATTTGCATTTCTCTGATGACTAGTGTTCCTGAACATGTTTTCATGTATCTTTTGGCTATTTGGATTTCCTCTTTTAAAAAATGTTTAAGTCATTTGCTCATCTCTTAACTGGGTTGTTTGTTTTGCTGTTGTGGGGTTTCTTGATCTCTTTGTATATTCTGGTTATTAATCTTTTATCAGCTGCATAGTTTGCAAATAATTTCTCCTCTTCACTTCCCTGAGTGTTTCTTTTGCAGTATAGGAACTTCTCAATTTGATGTAATCCCATTTGTTAATTTTGGATGTGCCTCTGGAGTGTTTTCCAATAATTCTTTGTCTGTGCAAATGTCTTGCAGGGATGTGCAGCACATCCTTAAGCATCTTCTGTAGGGCTGGATGGGTTATGACAAATTCTTTCAATTTCAGTTTGTTATGGAAGGTCTTTGTTTCATCTTGATTCATAAATGAGAGCTTTGAAGGGTATAGTATTCTGGATTGACAGGTTTTTTTTTTTTCTCTTAAGATTTGGAATATAATCTCTCCATTGTCTCCTAGCCTGTAGGATTTCTGATGAGAAATCTGCTGGGAGTCTAATTGGAGATCCTCTGAAAGTAATCTGGCATTTCTCTCTGCACATTTTAGAATCTTTTCTTTATGTTTTATTGTGGTGAGTTTGATTACAATGTGTCATGGTGAAGATCTTTTCTGGTCGTGTCTATTAGGAGTTCTATGTGCTTCCTCTACTTGGATGTCCCTTTGTTTCTCCAAATTCGGGAAATTTTCTGCTAGTATATCACTAAAAAGGCCTTCTAATCCTTTCTCTCTCTCCACACCTTCAGGAACTCCTAGAACCCATAAGTTGGGTTGTTTGATAGTATCCTGTATATTCCCAATAGTTTTTTTTTTTTTTTTTTTTTTTTTAGTTTTCTAATTTCCTCTTTTTTGTTTTTGGTTTGTATAATTTCCTATGCTTTGTCTTCTAAGTCAGATATTCTTTCTTCTCCTTCACCAATTCGGTTGTTAAGGTTTTCTACTGCATCACTGTATTTTTATTTGTTCTATTGAATTCTTCATTTCATTCTATTTGTCTTTAAGATCTCAATTTTGTGGGAGAAATTTTCTTTCATGTCTTGCGCAGATTTCAGTAGTTTGTGCATTTGCTTCTGATTACTTCTATGTAATCTTATGATCAATTTTTTGAATTCCATTTCTTGCATTTCTTCAATCTCATCATCTTCACAATCTAGTGTTGAGGTGTGCACTTTTGGGGGTGCTATGTAGTCTTCTTTATTCTTATTTCTTGAATTGGTGCGTTTGTTATTTGACATTTGTAGGATACTCCTTGGTTGGTTCTTTTTTGTTTGTTTGTTTTTGTTTTTCTGTGGTGTTTTTTCTTTATACTATCCTCTGTAGTTAAGTGAGTGTCTGCTTTCAGTGAATATCTAGAGGCATGTGGTGGGTGTGGCCAGGGGGCTCAGTTCAGTTCTCAATGGTGAAGTGCATGTCTAAGGTGACACACCCAGGTTTGGTGTGGTAAATCTTCTTTTATTTTTATCAGAATGGAGGTTTATTTTGCTCAGCTGATCTCGTCTCTTCAAAGGAGACCAGTGCCTGATCGCTAACCCCAGTGGTTATAATATTCATCTGCTCTGCCACAGGGACCATACAAAGATCTGTGCAGTCATTAGTGTAAGCTCAGATTCCCTGGCAATGTCACTCACCAGGTAACCAGGAAGCCCCGAGTTTGTGGAGTCTCCCACAGTGACTGCCCAATGTCCTAGTCACACTGTGAGTCCTCCCACACAGCCAGTTTTTTTCACCGTCTTGGCACAGAAGCTTCCCACAGTCATGAGCACTCAGCCCCCTGTTAGTTATCCCCACCAGAGTTAGGAGTTTTCACTCAGTTGGTTGCTGGGCACAGACATGAGCTGGCACAGCTGTTACGTATGTCCAAAATGGCACCCACTGTAAAAGCCTGTTACAGGATGCCATTGTAAGCTTATCCAGGAGCAAGAAACATGTCCCTCCTTTTCTTTTCTCCTCTAGTTTGCCAGGTATATTATCCCCATGGGGCTCCAAGCTGAATTCCCTCTAGGCTTTTCCTGTAGCTTTATCTCCAGTGGCTTGGATTGCTGTGGTCTGGTCTCACCTCACTTTCCAGCGCTGGTATATAGCCTCTTGGCTGCTGAGGTCCTGAGCTGTGAGCACCTTCCTTCCTTCCTTCCTTCCTCTCTTTTTTTTGTTCTTTCACTCTTTATTGAACCATATCCATACAGCACTAATTATTCAGTTCTTACTATACCTTATCAACAATGGCCTGAATGATATTTATTTACTATTGCCTTTGGAGAATGAATATGGAAAGAGAATGTATTTTCATTTCATTCTCAATTCCTTCTATCTCTCACATTTTACTACAACAAAGGATAATGTTTAAGTACTAAATCTGTAAGTGATGACTCTTTCACTAGTAGATAAAAATAAAACCTATTCATCAAAGTCAGTATATTTTCAAGTAAAGGGTATACACATAGAGCATTTATATCTTAAAGTATTTTGGAGACATTTTGGGGTTTTATGAAGGTGTCTTCTATTTGGTGCTAGAAAATCCTGAAGTCTTTTTATTTAGTGAACATTTTCATTGTATTCCATCTTTATTATTCAAACAATTTTAGCATCTATCTATCTATCTATCTATCTTAGCAATAGTTCTCCACAGCACTACAGTGGAAGACATACAATTGTAGAGAGATATATGAGAGGTGAATTCTTAAGGCAATTGGTTGACATTATGATGGAGACTTAGAAGTCCCACAGAAGACTATCTGCAAATGGGAACTCCAGGGAACCTGTTAGCAAAGCTCAGCCAACACTTCTAGACTGCAGGACTGGTGACACAAGATCTAAGCAGTTGATGGGCAAGTCTGAAAGCCCAAAGGCTGGAGAACTTGAAGCTTTAATGTTCAAAAGAAGGAGAAGTAGGGTGTCCCAGCTCCAAAAGAGGGAGCAATTCAACTTTTTCTGCCTTTTTGCTTTTTGCAGTCCCCAGCCAATTAGATGGTACCATTCATGTCTGATGAGAGAAGATCATCTATATCCATTCTATGGATTCAAATGAAAAGCTCTTTTGAAAGTATTCTCTTAGGCATAACCAGAAACAATGCCTTAACAGCCATTTGACTGGCAATTAATCCAGTCAAGCCTATACCTAAAATTGATCATCACAGTGTAAGATGTCAGTTCCATCATTTCTATCTGATTGTTTATACCTTATGCCTATGAATAACAAGCAAGAAATCTGATTATTAGATTAAGATGTTGGAGAGTTGTTTTGTACACCTTAAAATGTGCAATTATTACATGATCCTCTAATACATATATGTGCATGTATATATATATGTATTTAAATGTGACACATGGCAATAAAGTGAAATGGCTTC
This sequence comes from Oryctolagus cuniculus, assembly GCF_964237555.1. Taxonomy (NCBI): domain Eukaryota; kingdom Metazoa; phylum Chordata; class Mammalia; order Lagomorpha; family Leporidae; genus Oryctolagus; species Oryctolagus cuniculus. The sequence goes on along the minus strand of NC_091453.1, from coordinate 105,164,435 downwards.
TGTAAAGGTTAATATCTATTTAGGAGGTAAACATACAGTTCTTGATTTCTATAAATCTAAAAGTTGACACCCTTCCTTTCAAAGCATGCTTTTCAATTCTCTCATCATTAAAAACTCCATCTTTAACTCAACAAAATTCATTTTTAAATATCTTTTGAAAACATGAAGCAATTTCCATTCTATGCTGAATTAATTTTGGGTGCTTTATGAGTCACTAGTTTCAACTTACGTGTAATTGTAATGTTTTCAAAATCAGATGCATGATCAAAAACAATTATTAAGCACTTTTAGTTTTTAAATGCTTATCTATCTATCTATCTATCTATGAAACAGTGAAAGACTGAAAAACACAAATACTAATAGTATTCTCATCTGATGGTTCACTCCTCAAATTCTACAACTGGGTCAAACCAATGCCAGGAGATAAGAAATCAATCCAAATCTCCATGTAGGTGGCAGAGATTTAACTACTTGGTCCATCACCTTCCATGGTGCACATTAACAGAAGCTGGAGTCAAGAGAGGAACCAGGAATCAAATACAGGCACTCCAATATAGGAAGCAGGTGTCTTAACTGCTAGGCCAACACTTGCCCGTATTGAGAACTTTTATGTGTAAAACATTACGCCAATTTTCTTGAGATAGATTGTAAAATACATAAATTACAAAATCTGTGGCCCCATGGAATGTGAAATCTGTTAAGAAATTTATCATGAGTGCAAATATTCTTGATTTTATAGCATTAAAAGTAAAATAAGTCCATGTGCAAACTATCCACATTTTATACATTTTTTCATTCAACCAACATTTTATTTATTTATTTATTTATTATTTTACATTTTTTTAACTTTTATTTAATGAATATAAATTTCCAAAGTACAGCTTATGGATTACAATGGCTTGCCCCCCATAACATCCCTCCCACCCGCAACCCTCCCTTTCCCACTCCCTCTCCCCTTCCATTCACATCAAGATTCATTTTCAATTTTCTTTATATATAGAAGATCAGTTTAGCATCTATTAAGTAAAGATTTCAACAGTTTGCACCCACACAGAAACATAAAGTGAAAAATACTGTTTGAGTACTAGTTATAGCATTAAATCACAATGTACAGCACATTAAGGACAGAGATCCTACATGAGGAGTAAGTGCACAGTGACTCCTGTTGTTGACTTCACAAATTGACACTCTTGTTTATGGCATCAGTAATCACCCTAGGCTCTTGTCATGAATTGCCAAGGCTATGGAAGCCTTTTGAGTTCACTGACTCTGATCATATTTAGACAAGGTCATAGTCAAAGTGGGTTCTCTCCTCCCTTCAGAGAAAGGTACCTCCTTCTTTGATGACCTGTTCTTTTCACTGGGATCTCACTCACAGAGATTTTTTTTTTCCCCCAGAGTGTCTTGGCTTTCCATGCCTGAAATACTCTCATGGGCTTTTCAGCCAGATCCGCATGCCTTAAGGGCTGATTCTGAGGCCAGATCAACTAACATTTTAACTCTTTATCATATTTTAGAAATTGTGTTAATTGGGGCCAGCATTATGGCATAACATGTTAAGCTTCTGCCTGTAATACTGGCTTACCATATAGGATGGAGTTATTAGATTCAAAGGTATACACATATAATATGCATTCAATAAAAGGCATTATTATTTAATTTTACTTTTAATTGTGAAATGATAACTATATATAGTAGGGTTTACAATGAGATATTCTGATATATGAATACATTGTAGAAACATTAAGGTAAGTGCGTTAACAAATCAGTAGCTTCACACACATATCATTTTGTGTAAACATTTAAAATCTACTTTTAAAATAGTTTAAAAATACACAATACATTATTGTTATAGTCTGCATTTGGTGGAATATATTTCTCCTGTCCAACCAAGACTTTATTCTTTGATCAAAAATGCACCTTTCTCTATTCAATTTCCACCTTCAACTCCTGGTAATCATCATTCTGCTGTATGCTTCAAAGTGTTCCACTTTTCCAGATTCCACATATTGAATAATATCAAGAAGTATCTGTGCTTTTGTGCCTGGCTTATTCACTTGGCATTATATCCTTCAGGTTGATCCATGTTGTTATATGACAAGATTTCTCCCCTGTTGTGAATGAATGGTATTCTGTCATGTGTATACATCACATGTTCTGTGTTTCTTCAGCTTATGATGACAACTAGGTTGCTTCAATATCTTAGTTATTATAAATAATGCTATAATGAATATAGGAGTGCAACTATCTCTTTGACATATTGATTTGAGTAACTTTGAATATATACCCAGAAATTAGATTATTGGATTGCATTGTGATTTTAATTTTAGTTTTCTAAGGAGACTTTATAATGTTTACTATATTGGCTGCATTTCTTTAATTAATTAAATTCCCATCAGCATTGCACAAGAAATCAGTTTTCTCCACAACCTTGCAAAAACTTGTCACCATTTGTTTTTGATAATATCCGTTCCAACAGATGTGAGGTGCTATCTACTTGTGGTTTTCATTTACATTTCCCTGATGTAATGAGGAACATTTTTTTGTACATCTTACCAGGACCTTGGTGTGTGGAAACTGCGCTGGAATGAGATTCATCATCATGGGTTTGCAGACAGACAGCCTGTTACCAGGCACAGTGAAGGATGTGGGTGCTTATGGGTCTCTGGGAAGGCTCCCACTGGGTCAATGTGTATTTCCCCAGGCTGGAACTCTGACATATCTCTGAGATAGACAGGAACTGAGACATATAGTTGTTTCATATCCACAACTGAGATTGAAATAATCAGGCCATACTTCAGGGACACAGATATATGTATCTCCCAGTCTTTTCCTGATTGAGGATATCTGTTTCTAGATTCTGGTTGAGAAGAGCTAGAAACAACTTATATGACCAATTCAGTATTTACAGTGGGATTGAGGTCAGGGCATCGACCTTCAATGTCACTGCTGGACATGCCTCCCTCCTGGTCCCCGGGCAGGCTGCATTGCTTTCAGTTCAAAGATGAGAGGGGCTGGGACTAAGATTCAGGGCTATTTGAGAATCCCCTGATGGACAGATCTTTCGAATCCTGTCACAGAAACTCAGACAGGTTTGTCTCCCAGTGGGACCTCAGGCAGAACTGTTTCTGGAATGAAAGAAGCTGAAAAGCAATTTCAGGGCTAATTCAGAATCTGCTATGGGATCAACACTGACAAGCCTGACTTGTTGGTACCAGCAGGCAAGATTCCCAGCAGTTTCCTATGCAGGAAGGATTACTTGTAGACCACAACTGGAATGGTCTGGAACTGAGATTCAGGTTGGCACCCTTAGAAAGATGCTCTTGTCTTCGTCTTGACTGGATATTCATAGTCTCCAACCTCAATCCCAAGCCTTTCACAGAGAATTTTATCTATGGTGAGGTGCAAAATTGTTATTGTGAATCATTATAATTGATCTCCTATTCTGACATCTTGATGAAATCTGAAACTTTCTGTTTGCCACAGGACCCAATCTTCCCTTTTGTCTTCCCTAGTCATTTTTAACATAATATTTCATGTATTTGGAAAGCATAATCATGCACTGTCTTCTTTTGCCCACACATTTCTACAGTTCATCATAAGCATGGTGTCAAGTTCTTTACTGCCTAGGTCACATTACTTTGGGAATACTACTGCTTTCTTGGTACTCCTCTTTAAGATTTTATAACGAGAACTGAAGACAATATAGGAATAGTCATTAGTACTCTTCAGCAAATATTTATCATTTTTAAAGGTTTTTATTTTTTATTTGAAAATCAGAGTTACACAGAGAAAAGGAGAGGCAGAGAGAGGGGGGGAGAGAGAGAGAGAGAGAGAGAGAGAGAGAGAGCTCTTTTATCTGCACGTTCACTCTCCAGATGGCTGCAACCATTGGAGCTGTGCCTATCCAAAGCCAGGAGCCAGGAGCTTCTTCTGGGTCTCCCACATGGGTGCAGAAGCCTAAGGACTTGGGCTGTTTTCTACTATTTTCCCAGGCCATAGCAGAGAGCTGGATGGGAAGTGGAGCAGCCAGGACTCTAACCGGTGCCCATATGGGATGTTGGCACTGCAGGCGGCAGCCTTACCTGCTACACTACAGAGCCGGCCCCATATTTATCATTCTTAAGGCAAATTGTAGTATTCTGTTTTCCTGCTTCCTTAGAGTATGACTAGTTTTGTAATTTACCTTGATTAATGAATTGTCAGTGTCAATGATGTGACACCTTCAAGTGAACCCTTTCAAAGCCAAGGTACAAATTATCATGATCATTTTTTTCACCTCTGTTAATAACCAACATTATTCTAGACTTTAGCTGATCCTTCAGTCTGAATCCCAGATTAATGACAAAATTCTAATGTCCATACCGATCATGGATATATAATATGGACAATAAAATCAAAATATATTATTTTTACTTATTAAGGTTATCATATTAGTTAATATAGCAAATCTAGTATGCCTTGGTTAAGAAATTGTTACTGGAAATTAGTGTCACTTTAACACACATGCACAGGAACTAAAACGTGTGGCAATGATTTTGAGTTTAGATGGTAGTCTGTGAGAAACTATTAGGAAAAGTTTGAAAAACGGAGACTCAAGTAGTTCAATAGCACACTATTAGCAGCACTAATAAAACGGCTGCTTGTAAAGCAGACCATGTACTCAATGAACTGTTCATATCTCTAGGTAAAGATTTTGAAGGACAACTCTTGTTGCTTACCATTGAATGTGTTTCTACGGATGGTATTACAAGGAAAATATGGACTCAGAAAAGAAATGGAACTATTTTTGCTGACAGGAATGAAAGAAATTGAAAAATTCCACAAACTCAGGGACTTGTATAGGAGGAAGAAGCAACTGTTTCTCAACCCCAGACAGAAAAATGAGAAATTGAAAAGCACTTTGAATGACAAAGGCCCATTTAACTCAGGAGTATTCTTGTGACAAGAATCAAATTGAAGTTCTAGCTGTCATATCCATTGTTAAAACCTTGCAAAGGATTAAATTGGCATCCACTAAATGACTTCAATGACAAAATAGCTCTGGGAAATAGAATTAAATATTTGACTCTTCCACAACAGTGTGACTGGCAAAACGTCCCTTCAATTAGGATGACAGATAGATGCACAATGACAAGAAACCAAAGGAATATAACAAATCTAAAGAGAATGTCTAGAAAATCACTATGAGTGCAGCCATCAGCACGTGGTCCTGATTAGAATCAAATGTATAAAAAGTGTATTAAGTTTTAGTGAGTTACTTCCAAAGAAATCATATCTGCAAAAGGATTTTCATTCAGGCTATGCAAAAGTACTCTTATAAGTCAATAGCAAGAAAATATATAGTGCAAGAAGAAATGAGCAAGAGATTTGAAATAACAAATCATTAAGAACACTACATGGATGTCAAATAATTCCATGTAAAGCTCCTCGACACTGGGGTAAATGTTTGGCCTAGCAGATAACATGCCAGTTGGGATGCACACATCCCATATCAGAGTTCCTGAGTTCAAGTACTAATTCTCCAGAGTCCAGCTTCCTGCTAATGCACACCTTGGGAGGCAGCAGGTGATGGCTATAGTAGTTAAGTACCTGCTACCCACATGGATGATCTGGAATTGAGTTCCAGACTCCAGGTTTTGCTGTTGCCCATCCCTGGCTGTTGTAGGCATTTGGGAATTGAACTAGGGGGTAAGGAGCTCTCTCCCAGCCTCTCTCTCTTTCTCTCTCTTGCTCCTTCTCTCTCTCACTCTCCTTCCAACCCCCACAAATAAGTAAAATAAATAAATTTTAAAAAATACTCAACATCATTTGGGGTGATATAAAATGAAACCACCATGAGCTAACATTACATATTCAATAAAATTACCAACGTTGAAAACCACTTAAAGTGTAAATGTTTGATAAAGGTGAAAAACATTGGGACGATGATGTGGCACAGCAGGATAAGCCACTGCCTTGTGATGCTGGATCCCATACAAGCTACGCTGCTTCTGATCCAGCTCCCTGCTAATGTTTCTTGGAAAGAAGAAGAAGATAGCCCCAGTACTTGGACCCCTGCCACCTACATGGGAGACTTGGATGGAGTTCTTGGCTCCTGGATTCGGCCTGGCTCAACCCTGGTCATTGCGGCCATTTAGGGAGTGAATGAGTAGATGGATGATATCACTCTGTAACTCCACTTTTCAAATAAATAAAATAAATTTTTAAAAATGTGGTGGAAAGATGACTAACATTAAAAATCTCAAAGCGTATGGCTATTTTAGAAACATTTGGCAGTTTCTTATAAATGTACATATACCCTAAGATCCACAAGTATTACTCCTAGTTATTTATTAGTTGAAATGAAAACTTATGCCTATATAGAGAATTGTACAAAAACATTCCTAGCTTCTATTTTCATAATTGTCAAAAACAGGATTAACCTCAAAGCTCATCAATTGGTACATAGAATAATAAATTTTGGGACACTCATGCAATGGAATATTATTCAGAAATTGAAGGGGATGAAATACTAATACATCAAATGAACAAATCTGAAACACATTATGCTAAATTAAAGAAGCCAACTAAAAATCTGCATATTGCATGATTTCTTTCCTATAATAGTTTGGGAAAACTTTATAGTAGAATAAGCACTTTAGTGGTTGCTAGGAGTGGGAACAGAAAAATACTTTTACAGATGATTTATTGGGTTCATTGCTTATTTGGAGGATGATAGAAAAGCTTTATATCAAGATTTTAGTGATTATATGATTACACATTTGCAAAAACTTATTCTACATACCTACAAGGATAAATTTTACTCAAAACAAATTATATATGAGCATACTTGACTTTACACATAGAATGCTGGGGCCAACATTGTGGGATGATAGGTTAAACCTCAGTCTGCAACACTGGCATCTCATATAGCCAACAGTTGGAGTCCCAGATGCTGTAGTTCTGAACCAACTCCTTGCTAATGTGCCTGGACAAGCAACAGAAGATGGCCTAAGTGCTATACCAATGGTCCATGCACCAATGTGGGAAACCCGGAGGAAGCTTCTAGCTCCTGGCTTCAACTTGACCCAGCCCCAGCCATTGAAGCCATTTAAGGAGTGAACTAGAGAATGGAAGACTCTCTCCCTCTCTCCCTCTCTCCCTCTCTCTCTCCCTCTCCCTCTCGGTAATTCTGTCTTTCAAATCAATAAAAAAAAAAACTTTAATAAAATAGAGTGCTAGTAAGTTATAATTATTTACAGCTGATGAATTATTAAAAGAAGTTAGGAGTTTTTGACAGGCTTTTTTGTTGTGGATACCTAGGTTGTTTCAGTCAGCTGGAAAACACAGGGCCTTACTCACTATTAAACTGACAAAAAAACAGAGGAATAGATATTTGCATATACGAGATGAATTGTAAGTGGTAACCATGCAGCAATTATCATATATATGTCTTTCCCTCACTCTCCACCCACCCCATCCCTCTGTCCCTCCTTCTCTTCTTCATCCCTCCTTCTATCCCTCCCTCCTTTCCTTTCTGTCCTTCCTTCCCTCCTTTCCTCCCTCTCTGCCTCCCTCCCTCCCTCCCCCTCCTTCCTTCCTTCCTTCCTTCCTTCCTTCCTTCCTTCCTTCCTTCCTTCCTTTTGTAAATATTTGTGGGTACCCAGCATTTTCCTGGTACTGTTCCAGGCTCTAGAGTATGAGAGTGATCAAAAAGACTAAATTATTGCCCTTAAGTTTCAATACATTACAGGAGAATTATATTATTAAGACCTCCAGAAATGATTCAAATCAACCTATTTATGGTGAATTATTTTTTGTAATCCCATGTGGTACATTTGAAAAAATACTTAAAATTTTTTTCAGAATAAAGGACATAGAAATAATCATACCTTACAACTCTAAGTTATTCATTATATTTCATAATTATATGTTTCCTTTTTATTGAATAGAAAAGATATTTTCATGCACACCTTAGTTGAACTACTTATGTGATCACTCTTTGTGCTGATGTGCTAGAATGAATCCAAAACATACAAAGTAGTTTGCTTCTATTATGCATCAGAGTAGACATTACATGAGGTAGCTATTAGTAGAAAAGTGCTATTACTAATAAAACTTCATTTCTTCTCCTTCTCTCTTTACTTCAAGATTATTTCTTTCTTTAAAGAATTTTTACATCCAATTAAGGAACTCTATTTACTTTCTTTTACTAGCTAGCACAAAAAAGAAATTATCAGATGCATAAAATAAAATGTCTTTTTACAATCCATGAACTTTGCCATTCTTAAGTAGAGTTCTCAAAAAGACTACTAAAAACACAGGGAATCACACTACAACCTTGCTACATGAAATTTACATTTCTTCCATTTATGCAGGAAGATATAGTAAAACAATTTGGAGGACTATGGGATGTGGGCGCACAGAGCTAAATTCTAAAAGAGAAAGTTGGGGCAGGAATTTGGTACAGTGGCAAAGACCTGAAACATTCACATCCCATATCAGAATGGTTGCTTTGAGCTTCACTTTCTCATCAGCTTCCTGATAATGCTCAGCATGGGAGGCAAAAAAATGATGTCTTAAGTATTTGGTATTCTGCAACCCATGTTGGGGTTCCAGGCTTTTGGCTTTGACTTAGCCCAGCCCTGGCTATTAGGAACATCTGGGGAATAAACACAAAGATTGAATATCCATGTTTCTTTTATCTCTCCCCCATCTTTTAAATTAATTGAAAATAAATAAAAATTCAAAGTAAAAAAGTAAATACTCACTACTCATTGAAATATATGAGGGGGCTGGCACTGTGGTGTGGCAGGTAAAGCTGCCGCCTGCAGTGCCAGCATCCCATATGGCGCTGGCTCGAGACCAGGCTGCTCCATTTCCAATCCAGCTCTCTGCTATGGCCTGGGAAAGCAGGAGAAGATGGCCCAAGTCCTTGGGGCCCTGCACCCATGTGGGAGACACAGAAGAAGCTCCCGGCTCCTGGCTTTGGATTGGCAGAGCTCCAGCCATTGCAGCCATCTGGAGAGTGAACCATTAGATGGAAGACCTCTCTCACTTGCTCTCTCTTTCTCTCTTTCTGCCTCTGCTCTCTCTGTGTAACTGTGACTTTCAAGTAAAATAAATAAATCTTAAAAAAGAAACATGAGAAGGCATATATATATATATATATCATATATATATATATAGTAATAGCCAAAATGGCTGACAGCCCATTGTATTTATTTATAAAGAACTTCTATTACTTACAATGATACTGAAATATTACATAAGAAAAGAAAAGAAGTTCAATGAAAATTGACACTTTGGGATTTGGATATTGTTTATAGCCCTCGTCTGTACTCTTTTATTATTATTTATTTATTTACAGGCAGAGTGGACAGTGAGAGAGAGACAGATCATGATCGTCACTATTACTTGCTCTCTCTCTCTGTTTCTTTCGTCTGCCTTCCTTCCTTCCTTCCTTCCTTCCTTCTTTCTTTCCTTGCTTTCTAATATCTATCTATTTATTTATCATTTACCTGTCAATTTATCTATCCATTAATCTACCTATATAATCCTTCCTGTCATTCATTTGGTAAACTTTAGTCCCCAGAAAGCATTGAAGCTTCTTTGGAAGAGACCAGATGTGATGTTGTTAGAGTAGCAGTATCAAAGGAGTAGAATTGTATATGGGAATGAGAATGGAGTATACAGAGGAAAAGTGTGTTTCGGGGAAGGTCTTGTTGCTCAATGTACTGGGCAAATTCTCGAGGTTCCTGCATTCTATATTGGATTGTCTGAGATCAAGTCCAGCCTCTACTTCTAATCCATCTTCCTGTTACTTCCTGTAAGGCAGTGAGTGATGGTTCAAGTACTTGGTTTCCTGCTTCACATGTGTGAGACCCAGATCCCAAATGGAGTTTCCGGTTTCTGCCTTCAACTTGGCCCAGTTACAGCTGACTTGGGCATTTGAAGCATGAATTGGCTGATGGACTACATCTCTCTTCACCACTTCCTCTTGCTCTACCTTTCAACAAAAATGTAATAAATATCATTTTAGAAAGTGTATCTGATTTCAAGGCAAAATCAGAGAAATAAGAGCATGTTCATTCCTGGATTTATTTTTTCTCCATCATTACTTAACTTCTTTCTATAGATTTTTATTTATAACATAAGCTGTATAAGAGCTTTTTTTTTGTCCATTTTTGTCTACTTCTGTATTTTCAGTTTCAAGAACAATGCCTGGCACATTGAAATGCTCAATAAATATTAAGTGGTTGATTAAAAAAAGTTTCTAAAATACTGTTAAGAGGAATATCTGCATAAAATCTACACATATAGTTTTCCTGTCTCTTACCTCTACTGCACTACAATTGTTTTTATAAGCAAGAATGATATCATACTTGTCTAAATATCCCAGTATACAGAAAAATGTCTGGCAAATGAGTGAATATGTTTTGAGTTAATTGAAAATTGTATTGGGCCGGCACTTGAGCTCACTTGGCTAATCCTCTGCCTGTGGCGCCGGCACCCTGTGTTCTAGTCCAGGTTGCTCCTCCAGTCCAGCTCTCTGCTGTGGCCCGTCAGGGCAGTGCAGGATGGCCCAAGTGCTTGGGCCCTGCACCCACATGGGAGACCAGGAGGAAGCACCTGGCTCCTGGCTTAAGATCAGCACAGCGTGTGGGCCATAGTGGTCATTTTGGGGGGTGAACCCATGGAAAAAGGAACACCTTTCTCTCTGTCTCTCTTTCTCTCTCTCACTAACTCTGTCTGTCCAAAAAATGAAAATTTGTATTAAAGAGGATATAAGTAGCTAGTAAAATATAAGACATAGAATAAACAAAGTCAGAAAATGTATTATAATTTCCAATGTGTTGGTGTAGGTTTCTCAGAAAAACACAAGTTGATACAGGTTGATAGACAAGCATAGATGGATAGATAGATAAATGGGAGATAAATTTCACAAGAAATTCACTCACACAATTAGGGAAACTGAAAAGTTGCAAGATCTATAGTCAGTAAGCTGAAGCTCCAGAAATGTAAATGATATAGACTTGAGGACCAGCATAGATAGCAGTTGAAGGAAAATATAGAGGTAGAAGATAAATGGTGCCCCAGCTGGAAGACAGATAGAGAAACAGAGAGAGAGAAAGAGAGAGAATATACTTTCTCACTTAGCATTTTATTTTATAAAGACCTTCAATGGATTGGATAAGGCACATCCTCATTGGGCAGGGTTATCTTATTTATCTTATTTTCTCAGACTACCAATTCAAATGTTAACTTCATGCAGAAACACCTCATACTCTCAGAATAATGTTTAACAAAATGCATGGACACCCCATGTCTTAACCCCATTAACATATAAAATTAACTATAACAATGATTGTGTCTTCATTAAATCTAATTACGTCTTATATACCTCATTTAACTCTTTAGACACCAAACAAATCAAGTATGATTATTATTACAATTCATAGAAGAATATAGGGCAATCTAAGAGCATACTTCCTCACAGTACTTCATATCTCCCCAAGCAACTTCAAATCATAATAAAAATTTAAACCTAAGCATCAATCTCCTTATTTTTAAGAAAAAACACATACTTAATATGTAAATTTTGGGAGTGAAGGTCATTTATCTCTTTTATTCACTAATTTATCACTATAGCCTACAACATGCTTTTCACTCAATATTTTCTTAATGAATTACATCAGACAATTTGAACTGTAGGCTTTGAACTCAATAAAAATGCTATGAGAAATATATATCTGGAAGTGACCAGATGTTAACTGAAGCTTTCTATTAATAGATTTAACAAATATTTTTAATATTTATTTATTTGAAAGTCAGAGTGGCATGTGTGGACACACACATCCGGCAGGGGGAGGAAAGGGAGAGGAGAAGGAGAAGGAGGAGAGATCTTCCTTCTGCTGGTTCATTCCCTAAATGCCTATGGCAGCTAGGGCTGGGCCAGTCTGCAGCCAGAAGCCATACACTCCATCCAAGTCTCCCATGTAGGGGGCAAGAAGTACAGCCCTTGGATGATCTTCTGCCGCTTCCCAGGTGTTCCCTCCAAATCCAGTTCACTTAACTTCTTCATTAAACCATCTTCAATTTTAATACTTCAAAAATTATTTCTTCCATGTTTGATGTCCTATAAAACATTTGGAGGCTTTGTTAAACAGTCTCTTGGTTGATCCATCAAGGATCTATTCTTATCTACATGTATTCCCCAAGAATAATGATAGCTTCTGGAAGACTGGATACAGTTAATCCCATGTCAAGCATATGCTCAGTATATACGTAATAACTTGGTTTGTCTATATATTTTATGAACATTACTTTAACATTGAGGTTAATCTAAAAATAGAGCAAAAATTCCTTAGCATTTATTTTTATTCTTATCATTGCTATTTCCAACTTTGACATTAATACATTTTCTCACATCCTAGAAGAAACACTGCTGTAGGAATAAAAAAGAAAAATGAAAACGGAGTGTTACTTCAGTGTCTTACTGAAGACTGAATGTCTCATGCCTTGTTGTCTAAATAAAATTGATTTAGTCAGTCACGCAAATGTTGACTTTGTTTTGTGCTAGAAATGAATGCAGTGTTAATTGCTGAAATCTTTCACATTGGATGGTCTTGCCTGTATCATCCTCTGGTTATAAAAACTGTGATGAAGTGGTAATTTGAAATTCTGTATAGACTTAGGAAATAATATCAATTTCTTACCATTCTTTGCTTTACAAAGTTAACCAGTTGAGTCTTTTTTCAATTATTATTGATAAACCCATCTGGGCTTTCAAACTTTCCATTATTCAGAATTCAGCAGAAATCTTAGCAGGATACAAATACATGAACATTAAGCTATGTCAACAGCCAGTGCCTAAAATAATACTATTTAGAACTTACAGCATTTCAATTTCCTCATGTAGCTTATTGAATTCATAACTTTTGGAGGTCAGCCTGGACCATCTGTTCTCTATGAGTTTACCAGAGCTTGAGACAAACTGGGAGCAGGTGAATCAGGCAAGAAGGTGATGGTTTCCTGAATGAAACAAGATATAACACCTGGGTTCTTCTATTAGTTTCATATTTTCTCTGTACTACTGAGGCCCAACTGCCATATTTTCTTCCCAGCTATTTGAATTTTATACCAGTTTATTTCCCTATCACTTTTCCTTTCTTGATTACATTTCTTTATTGAATCTTCTTCTTGCCTCCATATCTTCATGTAATAAATGAGAAGGGCCTTCATATATTTTTATTCTTTTATATGAACCATGAAGGTAGATGTGTGCATGTTAAAAATTAACTTTTATTGAATGTATAATATATGCCAGGCACAAGAACAAGTGCCTTTCTTTAAGGAATTCTTATTGTAATCTTCCCAAAAGCCTGTGAAGTGACTGCTATAATGATCTCCATTTTACAATGAAGTTCAAGATCCTGCCTGAAGGCACACAGCTAATATTGGACAGAGACAATTTTCACCCCAAAGTAGGTAATAGTTTGGAAATTAAGATAAGTGAAACTGAGTGGCATTGTGGTGCAGTGGGTAAAGCCACTGCCTGTGATGCTGGCTTCTCATATGGGTGCCCGTTCACATCTTGGCTTCTCCACTTCTTATCCAGCTCCCTGCTGTTGACTTGGAAAGGCAGCATGCCTTTGTTATTCATATTTTATATCTGAGGGAAGTAAGCTAACTGGTTGGAGATCTAAGGCTTAATCTATAATTAATTTCAAAGTCCATTTTCTCACCTACCATGCAACTGAATATCCAAATAGAAATGGAAAAAAAAAACTGTCTCTGTTTGCAAATAACATGATCATGCCTATTGAAAATCCTAAGGAATAAACACAAAAACTAGAACTAATAAAGTTAATCAAAGTTGCAGGAAATAGGATCAGCACACGAAAATCAATTGCACTGTTATATATATATAAGATATTAATAATACAAAAATGAAATTAATGAACAAATCTATTTATAACAATCAAAAAGAACAAAATGTTGAGGAAATCATGTATCCAAGGGGGTACAAGACTTAAACAAGAAAACTTAGGAGGAGCTCCAAGATGGCAGAACAGGGAGGGAGTGCACTGATGGTCCGGGAAAAGATAGTTTAATAAAAGTGGAGATACTGTAGTCTCTGGGAAGAGTTAGGTAAAAAACTACAGAGGAAACTCTTCAGGAACTAGTGGGACATGGTGGACCTGCGTGGAGGGCATGGGTGCCCACAATTCGGGACCCCAGCTGCCGAGTATACACACCAGCCCTAGAAAGGGAGGTGAGGTGAAACTGCAGTAGCCCGAGACACTGGTAGATAAGCAAAAGGAAGAGCCTAGAGGGAACGAGGCTTGAAGCCCCATAGGGGAAAGTTCACCAGCCCAACTAGAGGAGAGAAAAAAATAAAAGGGACTGGTGCAGACACGATTCTCTCTCTCCACTCACCTTACAAAGGCGGAGAAAAAAAATACAGCAGGCACCATTTTGGACATACATAAAAACTGTGCCATCTCAAGGCTATGCCCACCAACAGCCAAGCAGAAAATACTGACTCTGGTGGGGAGAAATAACAGGAGGATAAGACCTAGTGAATGTTTTGAGCTTATGAACTGGGACTGTGAAAAAAAAAAGAAAGAAAGAAAAAACTGAGAGTGTGTGGGAGAACTCATGGTGTACCTGAGATGTGAGTACTCTTGGTGGGAGAGGCCATAAACTCAGTAACCTTGGCAATCCAGTGGGAGACATTGCAGCGGAACCTGAGCTTACACTGAGGACTGAATAGATCCTTTGTGTGGTCCTTGGGACAGAGTAGACGAACATTATACCCACTGGGGATAGTGATCAGGCACTGAATGCCATCAAGGAGAAGAGCTCAGCTGAGCGGAATTACTTCCCTTCTGAATAGAGAGAGAGAGAGAGAGAGAGAGAGATATTTACCATGCCAAACCTAGGTGTGTTACCTTTGGCACATCCTTAATCCTGAAGAACCAAACAGAGCTCTCTGGCCACACCCACCACAAGTCTCTAAGGATCCATCAAAAGCAGACAGTCCACTTAATCTAGAGTCATAGTATAATGAGAAAAACCACCACAGTGAGGAAAAAAAAAAAAAAAAGAATTCAAAGAATATCTCCGCAATGCCAAGCAACAAATGCAGAAACCGAGGAAACAAGGATAAGGAAGACATTATGACACCCCCAAATGAACGTGACACCCCAATACAAGATTATGAAGATGATGAGATAGAAGAAATGCAAGATACGGATTTCAAAAAATTTATGATATGAACATGAATAAGTTCTCAAAAACAAATTCATGAACTACAGAAATCCATACTGGACAGGACAGAAAATCTCTCTCATGAAAATGGTATCTTAAGGAGGAATCAAATGAAATGAGGAATTTAGTAAAACATGAAATTATGATATTGAAGAGAAATCAAAATGAAATGAGCAATTCAATAGAACAAATGACAAAAGCATTAGAGAGCCTTAAAAACAGAATAAGTGAGATAGAAGAGAGAATATCAGACTTAGAAGATAGAGCAAAGGAAAACAACTTGCTCTAATATTGTGCTTGTTGGGGGCAGAGCCAAGGTGGTGGAATAGTGAGCACACATACTGATAGTCTGGGAAAAGATAATTTAATAAAAGTGGAGTTACTGTAGTTTCAGAGAAAGTTTCAGGGAAAAAACTGCAGCAGAAACTCATCTGGATCTAATGGATGTGACATGGAGGACCTACATGGAGGGCAAGGGTGCCCACGGCTCAGGAGCCCAGCTGTGGAGTCTATGCACCAGCGCTGGAAGGGGAGGTGAGGCAAAACCTCAGTAGCCCGAGACACTGGCAGGGAAATGGCAGAAAGAGCCTAGAGGGAACGAGGCTTGAAGCCCTGTTGGGGAAAGTTCACCAGGCTAACTAAAGGAGAGAAAAAAATAAATAAATAAAAGGGAACGGAACATACACAAGTCACTCTCTCCACTCAGCTTACAAAGGCAAGCAAGACAAAAGAGCAGGAGCCATTTTGGACATACATAAAGTGGTGCCTGCCATCAGTCAAGCAGAAAAACCTAACTCTGGTGGGGAGAAATAACAGGAGGTTAGGACCTAGTGAAGGTATGGAGCTAATGAAGTGAGACTGTGAAAAACTGAGGGTGTGGGAGAGAGAACTCATGGAGTAGACAAACTCAGTAACCTTGGCAACTTGGTGGGGAACTGTAGAGAAATTTGAGATCACGCTGAGGACTGCATAGATCCTTTATGCAGTCCTTGGGGCAGAGCAGATGAATATTATACCCAAAGGGGCCAGATTTCATATATTGACTACTGTCAATTCTGCTCAGCTGTGCAGAATTGCTTTCCTTCTGAATTAAAGAGAGAGAGAGAGAGAAAGAGAGAGAGAGAGAGAGAGAGAGAGAGAGAGAGAGAGAAAGTTTTACCACTCCCAACCTGGGTGAGTCACCTTTAGCACACCCTTAAACCTGAAAAACCAAATAGAGCTCTCTGGCCACACCCACCACAAGTCTCTAAGGATCCATCAAAAGCAGACAGTCCACTTAATCTAGAGTCATAGTATAATGAGAAAAACCACCACAGTGAGAAAAAAAAAGAAGAAACCAAAGAATATCTCCACAATGCCAAGGAACAAATGCAGAAACCAAGGAAACAAGGACAAGGAAGAATTTATGACGCCCCCAAATGAACAAGAGAACCCAAGCCAAGATTATGAGGATGATGAGATAGAAGAAATTCAAGATACAGATTTCAAAAAATTTATGATAAGAACATGAAGAAGTTCTCAAAAACAAATTCTTGAACTACAGTAATCCTTAATGGACAAGATAGAAAATCTCTCTCATGAAAATGAAATACTAAGGAGGAATCAAAATGAAATGAAGCAACTAGTAGAACATGAAACTGTGATAGTGAAGAGAAATCATAATGAAGTGAAGAATTCAATATATCAAATGACAAACACATTAGAGAGCCTAAAAAAAAAAAAACAACAGAGTGAGTGAAGCAGAAGAGAGAATATCAGACTTAGAAGACAGAGCACAGGAAAGAATACAGTCAAACTAAAGAAAAGAAGAGGAAATTAGAAATCTAAAAATTATTGTTGGGAATCTACAGGATACTATTAAAAAAACCAACATTCGGGTTCCAGGAGTTCCTGACGGCATGGAGAGAGAGAAAGTATTACAAGGCCTTGTTAGTGAGTTACTATCAGAAAACTTCCCGGGTTCAGAGAAGGATTGAGTCATCCAAGCACAGGAAGCATATAGAACCCCTAATAAACAAGACCAAAAGAGATCCTTACCACAACATGTTGTAAAAAAACTCTCCACAGAGAAAATTAAAGAAAAGATTCTGAAATGTGTAAGAGAGAAACGTCAGATTACTCTCAGAGGATCTCCAATTAGACTCACAGCAGACTTCTTATCAGAAACCCTACAGGCCAGGAGGGAATGGCAGATATAGCCAGGTACTAACAGAGAAAAACTGCCAGTCCAGAATATTATATCCTGCTAAGCTCTCATTTGTGAATGAAGGCAAAATAAAGACCTTTCATAGCAAACAGAAATTGAAAGAATTTGTCACCACTCGTCGAGCCCTGCAAAAAACACTTAAAGATGTGCTACACACAGAAACACAGAAACACGGTCATCAATATGAAAGAAGGTAAAGGAAGAAAACCACCCAGTAAAAGATCACAGGAATTTCAAAGCATATATTAGAAATATCTTTGGGAAAATGGCAGTGCAAAGCCACTACTTATCAATAGTCACATTGAATGTTAATGGCCTCAACTCTCCAGTTAAAAGACACTGATTGGCTGAATGGATTAAGAACCAAAACCCATCTATTTGCTGCTTACAAGAAACACATCTTTCCAACAAGGATGCATGCAGACTGAAAGTGAAAGGTTGGAAAAAGATATTGCATGCCAAGAGAAACCAAAAATAGAGCGGGCGTAGCCATCTTAATATCAGGCAAAATAAACTTTAATACAAAAACTGTTAAGAGAGACAAAGAGGGGCACCATATAATGATTAAGGGATCAATTCAACAGGAGATATAACTATTATCAATGTATATGTACCTAATTACAGGGCACCGGTTTATTTAAAAGATTTGTTAAGGGACTTAAAGGGAGACTTAGACTCCAATAAAATAGTATTGGGGGACTTCAATACTCCACTTTAAAAAACGGACAGACAATTGAGACAGAAGATCAACAAGGAAATAGCAGATTTAATTGAAACTATAGCCCAAATGGATCTAACAGATACCTACCGAACTTTTCATCCTATATTTAAAGAATTTACATTCTTCTCACCAGCACATGGAACCTACTCTAAGATTGACCCCATACTAGGCCATAAAGCAAGTCTCAGCAAATTCAAAAGAATTAGAATCATATCATGCAGCTTCTCAGACCACAGTGGAATGAAGGTGGAAATTATCAACTAAGGAATCCCTAGAGCAAATACAAACACATGGAGACTGAACAACATGCTCCTGAATGAACAATGGATCATAAAAGAAATTAAACGAGAAATCAAAAATTTTCTTGACCTCAATAGACATTTTTCAAAAGAGGAAATCCAAATGGTCAACAGGCACATGAAAAAATGTTCAAGGTCATTAGCAATCAGGGAAATGCAAATCAAAACCACAATGAGGTTTCACCTCACCCCGGTTAGAATGGCTCACATTCAGAAATCTACCAACAACAGATGCTGGCGAGGATGTGGGGAAAAAGGGACACTAACCCACTGTTGGTGGGAATGCAATCTGGTCAAGCCACTATGGAAGTCAGTCTGGAGATTCCTCAGAAACCTGAAGATAACCCTACCGTTCGACCCAGCCATCCCACTCCTTGGAATTTACCCAAAGGAATTTAAATTGGCAAACAAAAGAGCGGTCTGCAGCCTAATGTTTATTGCAGCTCAATTCACAATAGCTAAGACCTGGAACCAACCTAAATGCCCATCAACGGTAGACTGGATAAAGAAATTATGGGATATGTACTCTTTAGAATACTATACCGCAGTAAGAAACAACGAAATCCAGTCATTTGCAACAAGATGGAGGAATCTGGAACACATCATGCTGAGTGAAATAAGCCAGTCCCAAAGGGACAAATACCATATGTTCTCCCTGATCGGTGACAACTGACTGAACACCAAAAAGGAAACCTCCTGAAGTGAAATGGACACTATGGGAAATGGTTACTTGATCAGCATAGCCCTGACTGTTAATGAACAACTAAATACATTATCCCTCTTAGTAGTTTTTTTGTCTGTTCTACTTAATATGACTGGTTTAATTCTGTAATTATCACACAGTTATTCTTAAGTGTTGAAAATTAACTGAAATGTGATCCCTGTTAAACATAAGAGTGGGAATAAGAGAGGGAAGAGATGTATAATTTGGGACATGCTCAAGCTGACTTGTCCCAAATGGTAGAGTTAGAAACATACCAGGGGATTCCAATTCAATCCCATCAAGGTGGCATGTACCAATGCCATCTCACTATTCCAAGTGATCAATTTCAGTTCACAATTGATCATAATGAAAGGACTAAGAGTCAAAGGGAGCACATAAACAAGTCTAGTACCTGCTAACACTAACCGATAGAATAAATAAGGGGGAGAGTGATCCAACATGGGAAGTGAGATACTCAGCAGACTCATAGAATGGCAGATGTACTAAATAGCACTCTGGCCTCAGAATCAGCCCTAAAGGCATTCGGAGCTGGCTGAAAAGCCCATGAGAGTATTTCAGGCATGGAAAGCCAAGACACACTGGCAAAAGATCTCTGTGAGTGAGATCCCAGTGGAAAGAACAGGTCATCAAAGAAGGAGGTACCTTTCTCTGAAGGGAGGAGAGAACCTCCACTTTGACTATGACCTTGTCTAAACAAGATAAGAATCGGAGAACTCAGAGGGCTTCCATAGCCTTGGAAACTCATGACTGGAGCATAGGGAGATTACTGATGCCATAGACAGGAGTGTCAATTGGTAAAGTTAACAACAGGAGTCACTGTGAACTTACTCCTCATGTAGGATCACTGTCCTTAATGTGCTGTGCATTGAGATTTAATGCTATAACGAGTACTCAAACAATATATTTCACTTTGTGTTTCTATGGGGGTGCAAACTGTTGAAATCTTTACTTAATGTATACTAAACTGATCCTCTGAAAAAAAAAAGAAATTATCAACTCCCAACTTGACTCTCACTGGGATTAAACATGACAATAGGTC
The DNA here is from genome assembly GCF_964237555.1 of Oryctolagus cuniculus. Taxonomy (NCBI): domain Eukaryota; kingdom Metazoa; phylum Chordata; class Mammalia; order Lagomorpha; family Leporidae; genus Oryctolagus; species Oryctolagus cuniculus. The sequence goes on along the minus strand of NC_091453.1, from coordinate 105,144,188 downwards.
TGATCTGATTTCATCATCATTTAAAAAAAAATCATCTATTATTTTTCACTTTATGTTTCTGTGTGGGAGCAAGCTGCTGAAATCCTTACTTAATGTATACTAAGCTGATCTTCTGTATATTAAGATAATCGAAAATGAATCTTGATGTGAATGGAAGGGGAGAGGGAGTGGGAAAGGGGAGGGTTGTGGGTGGGAGGGACGGTATGGGGGGGAAGCCATTGTAATCCATAAATTGTACTTTGGAAATTTATATTAATTAAATAAAAGTTAAAAAAAATTTCCTGAAGTAAATTAGGATAACAACAAAATATATCAATACTTATGGGATACAGCAAAAGCAGTATTAAGAGGAAAGTTTATAGCAATAGGTACCTACATCAAGAAATCGGAAAGGCACCAAATAAATGAGCTTTCAATGCATTTCAAGGACATATAAAAACTGCAGCATACCAGACACAAACTAGTAGGAGAGGAGAAATAATTAAAATCAGAGAAGAAATCAACAGAATTGAATAAAAAAAGTACAAAAGATCAGCCAAAGAGATAGCTGGTTTTTTGAAAAAGTAAACAAAATTGACACACCATTGGCCCAACTAACTAAAAAATGAAAAGATGCAAATCCATAAAATCAGAGATGAATAAGGAAATGCGTCAACAGAAAGCACAGAAATAAAAAGAGTCACCACAAATTACTACAAAGAGTTGTATGCCGCAAACATGGAAATCTTTCATAAATGGGTATATCACTGGACACATGCAACTTATCTCAATTGAACCATGAAGACATTTAAAACCTAAACAGTCCCATACCTGAGACAGAAATTGAATCAGCAATAAAGGCCTTCCCAACAAAGAAAAGCCCAGGATTGGATGGATTCACTGCTGAATTCTATCAGACATTTAAAAAAGAACTAATTCAGAACAATCGAAACAGAGGGAATCCACCCAAATACCTGCTATGACACCAGAATCCCCTTAATCCCTAAGCCTGAAAATGATGCAAAAGAGAAAGTGAATTACAGACCAAATTCCCTGACGAGTATAGACACAAAAATCCTTAATAAAAATTCTGTCCAATAGAATGCAACAACACATCAGAAAGATCATCCACCCAGACCAAGTAGGATTTATTCCTCGTATACAGGGATGGTTCAACATTCGCAAATCAATCAATGTTATACACCACATTAAGAAACTGCAGAAGAAAAACCATATGATTATCTCAATAAGTGCAGAGAAAGCATTCGACAGAATTCAACACCCTTTCCTGATGAAAACTCTAAGCAAATTGGGCATGGAAGGAACATTTCTCAATACAATCAAAGCAATTTATGAAAAACCCATGGCCAAGATCCTATTGAATGGGGAAAATTTGGAAGCATTCCCACTGAGATCTGGTACCAGACAGGGATGCCCACTCACACCACTGCTATTCAATATAGAACAGGAAGTTTTAGCCAGAGCCTTTAGGCAAGAAATAGAAATTAAAGGGAGACAAATTGAGAAGGAAGAAGTCAAACTATCCCTCTTTGCAGATGATATGATTCTTTATTTAGCAGATCCAAAGAACTCTACTAAGAGACTAGTATAACTCATAGAAGATTTTGGCAAAGTAGCAGGATATAATATCAATGCACAAAAATCAACAGTTTTGCATACATAGGCAATTCTTTTGTTGAGAAAGAACTTCTAAGATCAATCCCATTCACAATAGCTACAAAACAATCAAATACCTTGGAATAGACTTAACCAAGGATGTTAAAGTTCACTACAATTAGAATTACAAAATCTTAACAGAAAGAAATAGAAGAGGATACCAAAAAATGGAAAAATCTTCCATGCTCATAAATTAGAAAGATCAATATCATGAAAATGTCCATTCTGCCTAAAGCAATCAAGATTCAATGAAAGTATATGAAGTTACGAGAGGGGGTGGAGGCAAGATGGTGGAATAGGAAGGGAGCACACTGATAGGCTGGGGAGAGACAGTTTAATAAAAGTGGAGATACTGCAGGTTCAAGGAAGAGTAGGGGAAGAAACAGCAGAAGAAACTCTTCCGGAACGAGTTATTCACAGTGGACCTGCGTGGAGAGCGTGGGAGCCCACAGTTTGGGACACCAGCGGCAGAATCAACACACGTCAGCGCTGGAATGGAGGTGAGCCGAACCTCAATAGCCCGAGACACCTGCAGGCAAGCGGAAAGTGGAGACTAGAGGGAATGACCCCGGGGGGAAAAGTTTACCAGGCTAACTAGAAGAGAGAGAGAGAGAAAAAAATGTGACTGATATGGACACGGGTTTCTCTCTCTCCGCTCACCTCTCAAGGGCGAGCAAGACAAAGAGCAGGCGCCATCTTGGACATATGTCATAAGCAGAGCGACCTCAGGTCTGCACCGGCCCTGAGCCTAGCAGAAAAACCTGACTCTGGGCGGGGCGAATTAACAGGAGATTAGGACCTAGTAAATTTGTGGCGCTACTGAACTGAGACTGTGAAAAAAGAGACGGTGGGGGAGAGAACTCATGGAATTCATGTGAGTACTCTCCAGAGACGCTACAATTCCGTAACTTTGGCAACCCAGTGGGAGACTGAAGGAGAATTTGAGCCCACTCTGAGGGCAGAACAGATTCCCTGTGTGGTCCTTGGGAAAGAGCTTCTGATCTCTGGCTCCTGTGGGTATATCATTTACCTGCTAACTACCTCCAACTTCGTTCAGCTGTGTGGAATTACTTCCCTTGTGAATCAAAAAAAGAAAGAGTGAGAGAGAGATCTACCATGCCTAACCTGGGAGTGTCACCTTTGGCACACCAAACAGAGCTGTCAGGCCACACCCATCTCAAGCCTCTAAAGCTCCATCAAAAACAGACAGTCCACTTAATCTAGAGTCATAGTATAACAAGAAAAAGCACCACAGTGAAGAAACCAAATATCTCCAATATGACAAATAACAAACGCAAAAACCGAGGTAATAAAAACAAGGAAGTCACCATGAAGCCCCCAAATGAAAAAGACACCCCATTCAAGATTATGAAGATGATGAGATAGAAGAAATGCAAGAAGCAGATCTCAAAAAATTGATAAGAACATTAAGAAGTTCTCAAAGACAAATTCTTGAACTACTTAAATCCTTAATGGACAAGGTAGAAAATCTCTCTCGTGAAAATGAAATATTAAGGAGGAATCAAAATGAAATGAAACAACTAGTACAACAGGAAACTGTGATAGTGACGAGAAATCATAATGAAGTGAAGAATTCAATAGATCAAATGAAAAACACATTAGAGAGCCTTACAAACAGAATGGGTGAAGCAGAAGAGAGAATATGGGACTTAGAAGACAGAGAACAGGAAAGGATACAGTCAGACCAAAGAAAAGAAGAGGAAATTAGAAATCTAAAACATATTGTCAGGACTTCAAGCTACTATTAAAAAAAAAAACAACATTTGGGTTCTAGGAGTTCCTGAAGGCATGGAGAGGGAGAAAGGATTAGAAAGCCTTTTTAGTGAGATATTGGCAGAAAATTTCCCAGGTTTGGAGAAGGACAGAGAAATCCTAGTACAAGAAGCTCACAGAACCCCTAATAAACACGACCAAAAGAGATCCTCACCACGACACGTTGTAATTAAACTCTCCACAGTGAAACATAAATAAAAGATCCTAAAATGTGCAAGAGAGAAACATCAGATTACTCTCAGAGGATCTCCAATCAGATTCACAGCTGATTTCTCATCAGAAACCCTACAAGCTAGGAGGGAATGGCGAGATATAGCCCAGGTACCAAGAGATAAAAACTGCCAGCCCAGAATATTATATCCTGCAAAGCTATCATTTGTGAATGAAGGTGAAATAAAGACTTTTCATAGCAAACAGATTTTTTTTCTTTTTTTTAACTTTTATTTAATGAATATAAATTTCCAAATTACATAATATTGATTACAATGGCTTCCCCCCCATAACTTCCCCCCAACCCACAACCCTCCCCTTATCCATTCCCTCTCCCCTTCCATTCACATCAAGATTCATTTTCAATTCTCTTAATATACAGAAGATCAGGTGAGCATACATTCAGTAAAGATTTCAACAGTTTGCTCCCACACAGAAACATAAAGTGAAAAATACTGTTTGAGTACTAGTTATAGCATTAGATCTCAATGTACAGCACACTAAGGACAAAGATCCTACATGAGGAGTAAGTGCACAGTGACTCCTGTTGTTGCCTTAACAAATTGACACTCTTGTTTATGGCATCAGTAATCAACCTAGGCTCTTGTCATGATTTGCCAAGGCTGTGGAAGCCCCCTGAGTTCACTGACTCTGATCATTTTTAGACAAGGCCATGGTCAAAGTGGAAGTTCTCTCCTCCCTTCAGAGAAAGGTACCTCCTTCTTTGATGACCTGTTCTTTCCACTGGGATCTCACTCGTGGAGATCTTTCATTTAGGTTTTTTTTTCCCCCCAGATTGTATTGGCTTTCCATGCCTGAAATAGTCTCATGGGCATTTCAGCCGGATCCGCATGCCTTAAGGGCTGATTATGAGGCCAGAGTGCTGTTAGGACATTTGCCATTCTATGGGTCTGTTGTGTATCTCACTTCCCATGTTGGATCATTCTCTTGCTTTTTGATTCTATCAGCTAGTATTTGCAGACACTATTCTTATTTATGTGATCCCTTTGGTTCTTAGTCCTATCATTATGATCAATTGTGAACAGAAATTGATCACTGGGACTAGTGAGATGGCATTGGTACATGCCACCATGATGGGATTGAATTCGAATCCCCTGGTATGTTTCTAACTCTACTGTTTGAGGTAAGTCAGCTTGAGCATGTCCAGAATTGCACATCTCTTCCCTCTCTTATTCCCACTCTTATATTTAACAGCGATCACTTTTCAGTTAAGTTTCAGCACTTAAGAAGAATTGTGTATTGATTACAGTATTCAACCAAAAGTATTAAGTAGAACAAACAAAAAAAAATACTAAGAGGGATAACATATTAAGCTGCAAACAGAAATTGAAAGAATTTGTCGCTACTCATCCAGCCCTGCAAAAAATGCTTGAAGATGTGTTGCACACAGAAACACAGAAACACGGTCATCAATATGAAAGAAGGTAAAGGAAGGAAACCTCACAGCAAAAGATCACAGGGAATTCAAAGCATATATTAGAACTTATCTTTGGCAAATGGCAGGGCAAAGTTACCACTTATCAATAGTCACATTGAACGTTAATGGCTTGAATTGTCCAGTTAAAAGACACAGACTGGCTGATTGGGTTAAGGAACAAAACCCATCTATTTGCTGCTTACAAGAAACACATCTTTCCAACAAAGATCCATACAGACTGAAAGTGAAAGGCTGGAAAAAGATATACCATGCCAACAGAAATGAAAAAAGAGCGGGCGTAGCCATCTTAATATCGGACAACATAAACTTTACCACAAAAACTGTTAAGAGAGAAAAAGAGGGACACTATATAATGATTAAGGGATCAATTCAACAGGAAGATACAATGATTATCAATGTATATGCACCTAACTACAGGGCACCGGTTTATCTAAAAGATTTGTTAAGGGACTTAAAGGGAGACTTAGACCCCAATACAATAGTACTGGGGGACTTCAATACTCCACTCTCAGAAACAGACAGATCAACAGGACAGAAGATCAACAAGGATACAGTAGATTTAAATGACACTATAGCCCAATTGGATCTAACAGATATATACAGAACTTTCAATCCTACAGCTAAAGATTTTACATTCTTCCCAGAAGTACATGGAACCTTCTCTAGGATTGACCACATCCTAGGCTATAAAGCAAGTCTCAGCAAATTCAAAAGAATTAGAATCATACCATGCAGCTTCTCAGACCATAAAGGAATGAAGTTGGAAATTAGCAACTCAGGAATCCCTAGAGCATACGCAAACACATGGAGACTGAACAACATGCTCCTGAATGAACAATGGGTCATAGAAGAAATTAAAAGAAAAATCAAAAATTTTCTGGAAGTAAATTAGGATAACAGTACAACATACCAAAACTTACGGGATACAGCAAAAGCAGTGTTAAGAGTAAAGTTTATATCAATAGGTGCCTACATCAAGAAATTGGAAAGGCACCAAATAGATGAGCTTTCAATTCATCTCAAGGATCTAGAAAACCTGCAGCAAACCAGACCCAAATCTAGTAGGAGAAGAGAAATAATTAAAATCAGAGAAGAAATAAACAGGATTGAATCCAAAAAAAAAAAATTACAAAAAATCAGCCAAACTAGGAGCTGGTTTTTTGAAAAAATAAACAAAATTGACACTCCATTGGCCCAACTAAATAAAAAAAGAAGAGAAAGGACCCAAATCAATAAAATCAGAGATGAAAAGGAAACGTAACAACAGACACCAGAGAAATAAAAAGAATCATCAGAAATTACTACAAGGACTTGTATGCCAGCAAACAGGGAAATCTATCAGAAATGGATAGATTCCTGGACACATGCAACCTACCTAAATTGAACCAGGAAGACATAGAAAACCTAAAGAGACCCATAACTGAGACAGAAATTGAAACAGTAATAAAGGTCCTCCCAACAAAGAAAATCCCAGGACCAGACGGATTCACTGCTGAATTCTACCAGACATTTAAAGAAGAACTAACTCCAATTCTTCTCAAACTATTCAGAACAATCAAAAAAGAGGGAATCCTCCCAAATTCTTTCTATGAAGCCAGCATCACCTTAATTCCTAAGCTGGAAAAAGATGCAGCATTGAAAGAGAATTACAGACCAATATCCCTGATGAACATAGATGCAAAAATCCTCAATATAATTCTGGCCAAGAGAATGCAAGAACACATCAGAAAGATCATCCACCCAGACCAAGTGGGATTTATACCTGGAATGCAGGGATGGTTTAATGTGCACAAAACAATCAATGTGATACACCACATTAACAGACTGCAGAAGAAAAACCATATGATTATCTCAATAGACGCCAAGAAAACATTTGATAAAATACAACACCCGTTCATGATGAAAACTCTAAGCAAACTGGGTTTGGAAGGAACATTCCTCAATATAATCAAAGCAATCTATGAAAAACCCACAGCCAACATCCTATTGAATGGGGAAAAGTTGGAAGCATTCCCACTGAGATCTGGTACCAGACAGGGATGCCCACTCTCACCACTGCTATTCAATATAGTTCTGGAAGTTCTATCCAGAGCTATTAGGCAAGAAAAAGAAATTAAAGGGATACAAATTGGGAAGGAAGAACTCAAACTATCCCTCTTTGCAGATGATATGATTCTTTATTTTGGGGACCCAAAGAACTCTACTAAGAGACTATTGGAACTCATAGAAGATTTTGGCAAAGTAGCAGGGTATAAAATCAATGCACAAAAATCAACAACCTTTGTATATACAGGCAATGCCATGGCTGAAGAAGAACTTCTAAGATCAATCCCATTCACAATAGCTACAAAAACAATCAAATAACTTGGAATAAACTTAACCAAGGACGTTAAAGATCTCTACGATGAAAATTACAAAACCTTAAAGAAGAAATAGAAGAGGATACCCAGAAATGGAAAAATCTTCCATGATCAGGGGTTAGAAGAATCAATATCATTAAAATGTCCATTCTCCCAAAAGCAATTTATATATTCAATGGGATACCAATCAAGATACCAAAGACCTTCTTCTCAGATCTGGAAAAAATGATGCTGAGATTTATATGGAGACACAGGAGACCTCGAATAGCTAAAGCAATCTTGTACAACAAAAACAAAGCTTGAGGTATCACAATACCAGATTTCAGGACATACTACAGGACAGTTGTTATCAAAAGAGCATGGTACTGGTACAGAAACAGATGGATAGACCAATGGAACAGAATTGAAACACCAAAAACCAATCCAAACATCTACAGCCAACTCATATTTGATCAAGGATCCAAAACAAATCCCTGGAGTAAGGACAGTCTATTCAATAAATGGTGCTGGGAAAATTGGATTTCCACGTGTAGAAGCAAGAAGCAAGACCCCTACCTTTCACCTTACACAAAAATTCACTCAACATGGATTAAAGATTTAAATCTATGACCTTACACCATCAAATTATTATAGAGCATTGGAAAAACCCTGCAAGATATAGGTACTGGAAATGACTTCCTGGAAAACACCCCAGAAGCACAGGCAGTCAAAGCCAAAATTAACATTAAGGGTTGGATCAAATTGAGAAGTTTCTGTACTGCAAAAGAAACAGTCAGGAAAGTGAAGAGACAACCGACAGAATGGGAAAAAATATTTGCAAACTATGCAACAGATAAAGGGTTAATAACCAGAATCTACAAAGACATCAAGAAACTCCACAAGATCAAAACAAACAACCCACTTAAGATATGGGCCAAGGACCTCAATAGACATTTTTCAAAAGAGGACATCCAAATGGCCAACAGACACATGAAAAAATGTTCAAGATCACTAGCAATCAGGGAAATTGAAATCAAAACCACAATGAGGTTTCACCTCACCCCGGTTAGAATGCCTCACATTCAGATATCTACCAACAATAGATGCTGGAGAGGATGTGGGGAAAAAGGGACACTAACCCACTGTTGGTGGGAATGTAAACTGGTTAAGCTACTATGGAAGTCAGTCTGGAGATTCCTCAGAAACCAGAATATAACCCTACCATTCAACCCAGCCATCCCACTACTTGGAATTTACCCAAAGGAAATGCAATTGGCAAACAAACAAGCTGTCTGCACATTAATGTTTATTGCAGCTCAATTCACAATAGCCAAGACCTGGAACCAACCCAAATGCCCATCAACAGAAGACTGGATAAAGAAATTATGGGACATGTACTCTATAGAATACTATACAGCAGTCAAAAACAATGAAACCCAGTCATTTGCAACAAGATGGAGGAATATGGAAAACATTGAGCTGAGTGAATTAAGCCAGTCCCAAAGGAACAAATATCATATGTTCTCCCTGATCAGTGACAACTAACTGAGCACCAAAGGGGAAACTTGTTGAAGTGAAATGAACACTATGAGAAACAGTGACTTGATCAGCTCTTGTCCTGACGGTTGATGTACAATGTAATACTTTATCCATTTTAGTATTTTTTTTTTGCTCTAGTACCATTGGTGGAACTCTGTAATTAACACACAATTATTCTTAGGTGTTTAAATTGTAACTGAAAAGTGATCCCTGTTAGGAATTTGGAAAACATTATGCTGAGTGAAATAAGCCGATCCCAAAGGGACAAATACCACTTGTTCTCCTTGATAGGTGACAACTAACTGAGCACCAAAAAGGAAACCTGTTAAAGTGAAATGAACACTATGTGAAATGGTGACTTGATCAGCTTTCACCCTGACTTTTTTTTTTTTTTTTTTTTGACAGGCAGAGTGGACAGTGAGAGAGAGAGACAGAGAGAAAGGTCTTCCTTTGACGTTGGTTCACCCTCCAATGGCCGCCGCTGCAGCCGGCGCACCGCGCTGATCCTGGCAGGAGCCAGGAGCCAGGTGCTTTTCCTGGTCTCCCATGGGGTGCAGGGCCCAAGCACCTGGGCCATCCTCCACTGCACTCCCTGGCCATAGCAGAGAGCTGGCCTGGAAGAGGGGCAACCGGGACAGAATCTAGTCCCCAACCGGGACTAGAACCCGGTGTGCCGGCGCCGCAAGGTGGAGGATTAGCCTATTGAGCCACGGCGCCGGCTTCACCCTGACTTTTGATGAGCAACTTGATATCTTATACCTCTTAGTATTTTTTTCGTTTGTTCTACTTAATACTTTTGGTTGAATACTGTAATCAATACACAATTCTTCTTAAGTGCTGAAACTTAACTGAAAAATGATCACTGTTAAATATAAGAGTTGGAATAAGAGAGGGAAGAGATGTGCAATTCGGGACATGCTCAAGCTGACTTACCTCAAACGGTAGAGTTAGAAACATACCAGGGGATTCCAATTCAGTCCCATCAAGGTGGCATGTACCAATGCCATCTCACTAGTCCCAGTGATCAATTTCTGTTCACAATTGATCATAATGAGAGGACTAAGAACCAAAGGGATCACATAAACAAGAATAGTGTCTGCAAATACTAGCTGATAGAATCAAAAAGCAAGAGAATGATCCAACATGGGAAGTGAGATACACAGCAGACCCATAGAATGGCAAATGTCCTAACAGCACTCTGGCCTCATAATCAGCCCTTAAGGCATGTGGATCCGTCTGAAAAGCCCATGAGAGTATTTCAGGCATGGAAAGCCAATACAATCTGGGGGAAAAAAAACCTAAATGAAATATCTCTGCGAGTGAGATACCAGTGGAAAGAACAGGTCATCAAAGAAGGAGGTACCTTTCTCTGAAGTGAGGAGAGAACTTCCACTTTGACCATGGCCTTGTCTAAAAATGATCAGAGTCAGTGAACTCAGGGGGCATCCATAGCCTTGGCAGCTCATGACAAGAGCATAGGTTGATTACTGATGCCATAAACAAGAGTGTCAATTTGTTAAGGCAACAACAGGAGTCACTGTGCACGTACTCCTCATGTAGGATCTTTGTCCTTAGTGTGCTGTACATTGAGATTTAATGCTATAACTAGTACTCAAACAGTATTTTTCACTTTATGTTTCTGTGTGGGAGCAAACTGTTGAAATCTTTACTGAATGTATGCTCACCTGATCTTCTGTATATTAAGAGAATTGAAAATGAATCTTGATGTGAATGGAAGGGGAGAGGGAGTGGGAAATGGGAGGGTTGTGGGTTGGAGGGATGTTTTGGGGTGGAAGCCATTGTAATCCATAAGCTGTACTTTGGAAATATATATTCATTAAATAAAAGTTAAAAAAAGATTCAATGAAATGCCAATCAGAATACCAAAGACATTCTTCTCAGATCTGGAAAAAATGATGCTGAAATTCATATGGAGGCACAGAAAACCTCGAATATCTAAACCAATCTTTTCCAACACAAACAAAACAGAGGCATCACAATACCAGATTTCAGGACATACTACAGGGCAGTTGTAATCAAAACAGCATGTTGCTAATATAGAAACAGATGCATAGAAAAATGGAATAGAATATAAACACTAGAAATCAATCCAAACATGTACTGCCAACCTATATTTGATCAAGGAAATAAAACCAATTCTTGGAGCAAGGACAGTCTATTCAAAAAATGGTGCTTGGAAAACTGGATTTCCACATGTGGAAGCATGAAGCAAGACCGCTACCTTACACCTTACACAAAAATCCACTCAACATGGGTTAAAGACCTAAATCTACAACCCTAAACCATCAAATTATTAGAGAACATTAGATAAACCTTGCAAGATATAGGCACAGGTAAAGACTTCTTGGAAAGACCCTGGAGGTACACACAGACAAAGCCAAAATTAACTATTGGGATTGCATCAAATTGAGAAATTTCTGTACTTCAAAAGAAACAGTCAGGAATGTGAAGAGACAACCGACAGAATGGGAAAAATGTTTGTAAACTATGCAACAGATAATGGGTTGATAACCAGAATCTACAAAGAGATCAAGAAAACTCCACAAAAACAAAACAAACAACTCACTTAAGAGATGGACCAAGGACCTTAATAGACATTTTTCATAAGCAGAAATTCAAATGGCCAACAGACACATGAAAAAATGTTCAGGATCACTAGCCATCAGGGAAATGCAAATCAAAACCACAATGAGGTTTCACCTCACCCCGGTTAGAATGGCTCACATGCAGAAATCTACCAACAACAGATGCTGGCGAGGATGTGGGGAAAAAGGGACACTAACCCACTGTTGGTGGGAATGCAAGCTGGTAAAGCCACTGTGGAAGTCAGTCTGGAGATTCCTCAGAAACCTGAATATAACCCTACCATACAACCCATCCATACAACTCCTTGGCATTTACCCAAAGGAAATTAAACTGCCAAACAAAAAAGATGTCTGCACCTCAATGTTTATTGCAGCTCAATTCACAATAGCTAAGACCTATAATCCACCTAAATGCCCATGAACAGTAGACTGGATAAGAAATTATGGGGTATGTAGTCTATCAAATACTACACAGCATTAAAAAAAAATGAAATCCGGACATTTGCAAAAAATGGAGGAATCTGGAAAACATCATGCTGAGTGAATTAAGCCAGTCCCAAAGGGAAGAATATCATATGTTCTCCCTGATTGGTGACAACTAACCGAGCACCAAAAAGGAAATCTGTTGAAGTGAAATGGACACTATGAGAAATAATGACTTGATCAGCCCTTGTCCTGACTGTCAAGGAACAACTTAATGCTTTATCCCTTTTAGTACTTTTTGTTCTACTTGATACTATTGGTTGAACTCTTTAATGAACACACAATTATTCTTAGGTTTTAAATTTAACTGAAAATTGAACTCTGTTAAATATAAGAGTGGGAATTACAGAGGGAGAAGATGCACAGTTCGACATTTGCTCAATCAGACTTGCCCCAAATGGTAGAGTTAGAAACGTGCCAGGGGATTCCAATACAATCCCATCAAGGTGGCATGTACCAATGCCATCTCAATAATCAAATTGATCAGTTTCAGTTCACAATTAATCAGAATGATAGGCCTAAGATTCAAACGGATCACATAAACAAGACTAATGTCTGCTAATACTAACTGATAGAATTAAAAAGGAGAGAATGATCCAACATGGGAAGTGGGATACACAACAGACTCATAGAATGACAGATGTCCTAAACAGCACTGTGGCCTCAGAATCAGATCTTAAGGCATTCAGATCCTGCTGAAGAGCCCATGAGAGTATTTCAGGTATGGAAAGCCAAGACACTCTGGCAAAAAAAAAAAAAATGACCTAAATGAATGATCTCTGGGAGTGAGATCCCAGTTGAATGAATGGGCCATCAAAGAAGGAGGTAACTGACTATGTTCTTGTCTAAATAAGATCAGAGATGGCGAACTCAATAATCTTCCATAGCCGTGGCAACTCATGACAAGAGCCTAGGGTGATTACTGATGCCATAAACAAGAGTGTCAATTTGTTAAGTCAACAACAGGAGTCATTGTGCACTTACTCCGCATGTAGGATCTCTGCCCTTAATGTGCTGTATTATATGAATTAATGGTATAACTAGTACTCAAACATACTTTACACTTTGTGTTTCTGTGTGGCTGCAAACTTTTGAAATCTTTACTTAGTATATACTAAATTGATCTTCTGTATATAAAGATAATTTAAGCCGAATCTTAAAATGAATGGGATGGGAGAGGGAGCAAGAGATGTTAGGGTTGTGGGTAGGAGGGAGGTTATGGGGGGAAAAAGCTGCTGTAATCCAAAAGCCATACTTTTGGAAATTTATATTTATTAAATAAAATTCAAAAAAAACACAAGAGAACTTAAAAAGAAATTTAAAAGTGTATAAATAAATATAAGACATGTTGGGCTCACTGACTGCAAGAAATTATTATTTAATTTCAATATTCCCAAATGATCTACACATTGAATACAATCTCTACCATAATCTGAACTGACTTTTAGCAAAAATAAATGAGCTGAACCTAAAATTTATATGGAATTGCAAAGTACAATGAGTAATTAAAACTATTTTGAGAAAGAGAAGGAAAATTGGTAGACTTGTACTTTATTTTGATACTAGAAAACCACAGTAATCAAAACAGAATAGTAGTGACAGAAGGATAATCTTATAGATCAGTGGAATATAACTGAATGTTTCTAAATGAACGTGTACATTAATCTTCAATAGGTTTTGACAACATTGTAAAGATTGTACAATTGGGAAACCATAGAATTTTCACAAAATATGCAGTGAAATAATAAAACTGGGTCAAATATATGTATATCTATCTATCTATCTATCTATATCTATCTATCTATCTATCTATCTTTAAAAGTTGTTTATCTGGAAACTTTCACCCATACCCTCTGAAAGAAATCTTTGTTGTTTTTCTTTAAACCAATGTGATAATAACGGTAGGCCATCTACAATTGAATGACTCCTATTTAAGGTCATTTAAAAAAAGGGCTTGGAAATTAAAAAGTAAATTCTTCTGTGGTTTGATTTCTGATCAAATGACTAAAAAGCTAACTGTGGCTTCCAGATCTACAGGACACAGACAGTATTACACATTGTACAGTGGTCTATTGCCACCCAGAGAGAATGGATCATCTAAGTTAGCTATTAACATTTCCTTAGAGTTATTTATTTGGATAATGGGTTGTAGAGCATAGACAAGTCTGTCACTACAAAATGATCCTTTTGTTTTTAAGAGGAGTCAGGCTTTTCCTGCTGCCAAGATGCCCTGAGGAGTGATTAATTATTAATTCCTAATGATAGGAAGGACTATCCTTGCTTTAATCAAAGCAACTCGACTTTTTAAAATGTCTAATTTTATCTTATTTTGTTTTTAATTGAAAGTAACTGCATGCAAATGTAGGTACAGTGTTGTATTTTGATACATGAATATCTTATTTAAAATGACCAAATCAGGATAATTAGCATATCTGTGACCTCAAATATTTATCATTTCTTGTAGAAAGTGTATTTAAAATAATTTTTCTTAGCCATTTTAAAACATTACAATGTTATTAACTATTACCGTGACTGAAGCATTATTGACAATAGCCAAGGTACATAAACAGCCCAAATATCCATCAATGAATAAACATCTTTAAAAATGTAGTATATACACATGATAAAATATCATTTTGCCTTAAGAAAAGCCATGTAATTTATTTGTAACTACATAGATGAACCTAAAGGACATTGTGCTAAACTAAATAAGCCAGGCTCAGAGACACAAAACTGTATAATTTCACTTACAGCTGTAATTTTTTTAAAAAAAATGTTGAATTCAGGATTAATGAGTAAAAGGGAAGTTACCAGAGGCTAATGGAGATAGGGTGAACAAAGAACAGGGGCACATTGGTCAAAGAGTGCAAACTTCAGTTAGATAGAAGGGATAAGCTCCCTGATCTGTTACACTGCATAGGGAGCTCTACTTTTATCTATTTTTATAAATTATAGCCCTTCAAAAATTTTCTATTGAAAATAGTATTTGGGTTTTAGAAACAGTTTGCATGGTTCTTAACTAAAGAGTTTTAAAACTCTTGCTTTCTTTGATAGTCTATGAATATTGTGACTTTTAACTCTGTAGTTCTGACATGTACAAGATAGTTCTGCTCAAAAACAGCCTGACTCAGCCCTGGCTGTTGCAGGCATTTGGAAAGTGACCAGCAAAGATGGAAAATCTCTCTCTCTCTCTCTCTCTCTCTCTCTCTGCCTCTGCCTCTCCTCTGTAATTCTGAGTTTTAAATAATTAAATAAATCTTTTTTTGAAAGTCTTTTTGAATTCTATTAGTATTTATTATTTTCTCAAAATGTACAACAGATTCTGGCAATCTGAAATTCAAAGGAAGCACGAATTTAATCCATAATCTGCAAATGCATCCTAAAGAAGGAAATGTTCTTAGAGTATTTTCTTTTAAATATTATGTCAAATGTATTATGTATACAGTGTATATATGTTCTGTGTGAATGTTGGCCTGTGCTGGCAGAAGACTGCTAGTTTCTGAAAACAAATATAATTTTTGATTCAATAAAGAAATTGTGTTATCCATTGGATTTACAATAGTGGCAAAAAAATTAAACCCAGGAAAATAGAAGTTATAGTGGTTCATAAGCGATACTTCCTACTGTTAAGTTAATGTTTTATAACAACATTCTGCAACTTTTTCCCTCCCGTTGGAGAATTGTCCTCTATTCTCTCTTCTTGAATAAATAGCCTGAAACAATATACTCTGATAAGCACTCTGGCTGAAAATCATATCTGCACCCTGTTGAGAAATATGGTCCAATTTAAATTAGTATTTCCAGTAAATATACAAAACCACTTCCAAAACATCTTTCAGGGAAGCTACATCACCAAATGATGTATTTTCTAAGTAATGCAGAACAATTTGTATTCAAGTCATTTTGTCATCCCATTAAACTTTACAGCATATAACATTGTCTTCAAAAGTAATGGGACAAGAGAAAAGACACACACTGGAAACAGAATAGTAACCACTTTCTACTGTGTAATAGTATATGTGCTTTGGATTTTGTTTTGATGATGAAACTGTTTTTGTTTTGTTCTGACTCTACAAAAGAAAATAATATTGGTGTACATTTGGATAATGTTGTGAATCTGCCTGCAATGTTGATTTGCTAGGTTTTCAACATAGAACAAATGTTAAAGAAAAGAAACTTTGCATTTTATTGCTGACAATTATAATTCTCTGGGAATTTAGCAAACATTTATTGATCTCCTACTGTGTGAGAGTTTCTTTCTCTTATCAGTAGTTAATGAGGAGCTACATAGAATCCCCATTATTATAGAGTTTACTTTTTATGGGGAGAGGCAATGAGATGTTTAGTAGAGGGTAGAAAAGGATGAACAAATAAAAAAGAAATTTTTTTGGATATACTTAAGGTACACAATACAATGTTTTGTGATACTCCTACATAGTGAAATGGTTACTATAGTCAAGCAAATTAGCATATCCATCATATTGCATGGTTACTCTTTTTAGTGGTAAGAGCTCTTAAAATTTACTTAACAAATTTCTAGGATACAATACAATATTATAACTATTGTCCTCATTTTATGCCTTATGTCTCTATGTTTATCCAACACATAGATCTGTAATTTTGTACACTTTTATCAATATCTCCCAATTTTCTTTATCTGTCCCTACTCCTAGTAACCAATAAGAAATTCTGATTTTGAGAAATTCTATGAAACATGTGAAATAAGGTGATAGGATAGAGATATCCTAGGGTGAAATAAAGGAGCCTGAAATCAGGAGTCTTCTCTGAGGACATAACATTTCAATGGCACCTTTGTGACAAAATGGCACCAATTTCATGAATATGTGCAATCAGAACATTTCAGATGGAATAGACAGTAAGTACAATGGCTTAGAAGCATGACTTAGATTTATTTATTCAAGAAACATAAAGCACGATTCAAAAAATTGTGCTGTGAAAAGTAAATTATCTTACATGCAAAAAGAGAGAGAGAGAGGGAGAGAGAGAGAGAGAGAGAGATATTGGATCCTTACCTTACACATTATATAAATAATTAAGTCAAAATCTTAAATCTAGAAGCTGGGTGCAGCGCTGTGGTGTAGTAGGTAAGATGCTGGCATCCCATATTGGTGCCGGTGCAATTCCTGGCTGCTAAACTTCAGATCCAGCTTCCCTACTAATGTGACTGGGAAGGGAGGGGAAGATGGCCCAAGTGCTTGGGCCCTGTACCCACGTGGAAACCCTAGAAGAGGTTCCTGACTCTATCTCTCTCTGTCAGATTGTCTCTGTCTTTTTGACTAATAAGAAAAAAGTTGTGCTTATTTGATAAGATATATAAAATCATCAGCACCATTCATGGTATATAAGATTCTTACAAATTCAAATTCATAGTATCATTATTAATATTAATAAAGTATTTCTTGTAAAAGGATAAAAGGTAATAAAAGTTGTGATGATAAATAATAATACAGAACTAATATCATACCTCAGGGAAACACAGGTATTCAAACTAAAATGTGAAACAACACAGTCCATTAGGATAACTGTTATTAAATAATGTTCTATAAATTATTACCTATGAAACAAGGGAAGAAAACAAAATGAAAGAAATACAACTATTAGTGTGTGTGAGACATAATTATATTTATATATAAATAGTATTTCCCCAAAACACACCAAGAGAAGGGTTGAAATATTTTACTGAAATGTTCAATAAACTATTATAAAAATCAATTAACATCAAGCATTAACTTTACTAACACTACAAGTGCTGACTATATTAAATATATAACTACATGCAGTCTGCATATATTTAGGTATATGTTTTAGTATATATACTCATATATAGAATATTATTTTTTATTTCATTTGATTTAACATTTCTTAAAAAATTTAAAGCATAGAAAGGATTAATATAAAGAATTATTTATTATTATTTATTCTTCCAGTAAGAATAAAGGAATACTTCAATACACCAAAAAGCATGTCACATTTATTAATGAAATATTTAATATGTAGAATTGTGCATTAACTACAAGTTAATTTGCAAGTTTTGGATAATTTTGGGGAGATTTATTTGAAAGGTACAGTTACAGAGAATGAAAGGGAGAAATAGAGAGATCTTCCATCTGCTGGTTCACCCCCCAAATGGCTGCAATGGCTGGGGCTGGGCCAGCAAGAAGTCAGTAGTCATGAACTTCATCCAGGTCTCCCACATTGATTCAGGGGACCAAGTGCTTGGGCTATTTTCTGCTGCTTTTCACAGGCACAGACACAGGCACAGGCACAGGCACATCAGCAAGGAGCTCAATCAATAGTGGAGCAGCTAGGCCTCTAACCGGAGGCCATATGGGTTGCTGGCATCATAGGTGGTGGATTAACTTATTATGGATAATTTTATTTAAAAGCATGTGCTATTTTGCTATGTGTTGACAGGATTTATAGGTAATCTTAAATGGAAGAAAATTCCCATGGATATTTGCAGAGAAGGTGGAAACAAGCTAGAATATCGTTAGTAACATGTTTTAGTAAAACAAATAAATCCAAAAGCGTTTAGAAATGATAAACCAATTCAGTGAAGTTGCAGGTTACAAAACCAGCAAAAAAAAAAAATATATAGCTTTTCTATATACTAATGCTAAACTTGCAAAAAGAGAAATCAAAACAGAAATCTAATTCACAAAAGCCACAGAAAATCAAATATTTAGGAATAAATTTAACCAAAGAAATGAAAGATATCTATAATGAAAATTACAAAACGTTGATGAAAGAAATCATCAAAGACACACAAAAATGGAAAGATATTCCTTGTTCATCTATAGGAAAGATTAATATCATTTAAATGTCTATTATACCTCAGGAAATTTACATATTCAATACCATCCTTGCTAAAATACCATGAGATTCTGTAAAGAATTATAGAAAAACAATTCTAAAATTCATATAGGATCAAAAAAGGCCCAGAATAGGTAAAGTAAGCCTGAGCAAAAGAAATCAAGTTGGAGGCATCACAATAACCGACTTCAGAGCGTATTACAAAGCTATAATAAATAAAGCAGCATGGAAATGGCATAAAACTGAACTAGATCAATGGAACGGCACACACATACAGCAAATTGTTTTTTGACAAAAGTGTCCTGACCATAGATTGAGAAAGTGTAATCTCTTCAAAAAGTGGCTTGTAGAAGAATAAAATTAGAACCCTACCTCTCACCATATACAAAAATCAACTCAATATGGGATCAAACACCTAAATTTATTATCTGAGACTATGAAGTTTCTGGAAGAAAATCTAGAGGAACTACTTCTGGACATTGGTGTAGGTGACAGCTTCTTGGATAAGATCCCCAAAATAGGTAACAAAAGCAAAACTAGAAAGATGGGACTATATCATACTCAAAAGCTTCTGCACAATAAAGGAAATGATCAATAGAGTGAAGAGACACTCAACAAAATGGGAAAAAATATTTACAAGCTACCTATCCAAGAAAGGATTTATATCCAGAGTATGACATCAAGTCCAAACAACAACAAAACAACCAATCCAGTTAAGTAATGGAGAAAGTACTCATTAGACACTTCTCAAAAGAAGAAATACAAATGGCTCAAAAATTTATGAAAAAATCCTCATCATCACTAGCCATCAGGGAAATGCATATCAAAGCCACAATGAGAAATCACTTTAGCCCAGTCAGAAGGGCTATTATCAAGGAAAGAAGGAAGGAAGGAAGGAAAGAAGGTAGGAAGGAAGGAAGAAAGGAAGGAGAAAGTGACATGTTACTATATTCTTAGAATTGTATATATGAACTACATAAAATATTTTTTCTTTATATTAATATCACAATACAAAATTTTTAAAAATAAGAAAAATTGAAAAACAGAACAAACCAATCACAACAACAAGAAGATATTGCACTGGCACCACAATAGACACAATGAATTCATCAGAATTGAAGCAGTAAATGTGCATAAATGTAGTCAAGATGAAAAATGTAGAAGTTTTTAAATTGTCAAATACAAACACAAAAAAGGAAAGAAGTACTATTAGGAAAATTGGCTACGTATATAAATGAACTAGAATTTCTCACTGAAAAATAAGGAATTTGTTTTTGAGAGAAGACAGTCATGAAAGGATTAGACTAAAGAAGGAAACCATCATGGAAAAGAAACTCCAACGTGTAAAAGTTAATATATCATGGAAAAATCATAAACTAAAAAGTGAATAAGAGAAGATGGCGGAATAGAGAGGGAGGGAGCACAGCGAAGGTCCACTAAGGGAAGGTTCAAAGAGGGATGAGAATTTGTTGTTTTTAAGCCCTTCCTGAAACTGGGGAGATAGGGTGGACACGCGAGGAGGACGCGGACGCCTGAGATCAGGACACCAGCAGGAGCATGTACACACCAGCGCTGGAAGCCGAGGTGAGACGGGGCGCTCGCCCAGCACCGCGGCACAGCTGCCGCCACCCCTCCCCCAACACACCCTGGGACGGACACTGAGACATGCACGACTGAGTGGGGGAGGAAATAGAAAATGGAACAGAGTGAGTGGCGCCTGCGGAGAGAGTGCATGATTCAGGGATACTAATTGAGAGACTGAGTAAGCCAGTATCTCTTGGCGCCTCCCTGGAGCTCCAGCGGGCAGGAAGCAGCCATTTTGTCTGTTTACATTCGGGCTTAAAGGAGAACTGTCTTTGCCTCCACACTAACCTTCGGAGGCGGAGCCCAAAGGTGGAGCTGAGGGTGCTTGAGGGAGGGCAGCCCAAAGCCCTGAGACCCGACTACTCAAGTTACAAGAAAAAAAAAAACTGAATAGCGCCTCCTGGTGGGGAAAAAGCGCAGGATCCAGAGCTGCAGTGGGCAGAGAGCAACCATCCTGTCTGTTTACCTGCGGGCTATGTAGAGCAGCCTGATTACACTGGATATTGGTAGAGACTCACAGCAGCCTATAGTAGAGGGAAATCAACCCGAAAAATCACCCAGATGGAATGCCAAAAAACAAAACAGAAAACCAAAAGTATAGAAGATCATATAAATTTGCCAATGGAGCAGGCTAAACCAACCATAACAGAGGCAGAAGAAGAAGAAGTTGAAAACATGCCAGAAAAAGAATTCAGAAAATTAATAATCAGAATACTTAGAAATAATGAGAAACAGTGTCAAGAGCTGAATGAAAAACAAGCCCAAGGATTAGAGATCTTAAAGAGAAGCCAGAATGAGATACCAGAACTGAAAAACTCAATTGACCATGTAAAAAACACCGTGGAATCCCTCGGAAATCGAACAGATGAAATAGAAGACCAAATATCAGAATTTGAAGACAAACTTCCAGAAATAATACAATCAGTTCAATCGCAGGAAGAAGAAATTAAAAAATTAAAAAACATGGTTGGAGACCTACAAGATTCAATCAAACGGTGTAATGTTCGGATAATAGGAGTCCCTGAGGGGGTGGAAAGAGAGAATGGATTAGAAGGTGTCTTCAACGAAATAATATCAGAAAACTTTAAACAAAGGCAGCTGGATAACAACACACAAATACAACAGATAGCCAGGACTCCGAACAGAGTAGACCAGAAGAGAAATTCACCACGACACATTGTGGCAACACTCAGTTCAGTGACACACAAAGAACAAATCCTAAAATGTGCCAGAGAAAAGCGACAAATCACATTCAGGGGTAAGTCAATCAGACTCACCCCAGACTTCTCATCGCAAACACTACAGGCAAGGAGACAATGGCATGATATATTTCAAGTTTTAAAAGACAAACAATGCCAACCTAGAATACTATATCCTGCAAAGCTATTATTTATGAATGAAGGGGAAATAAAGATCTTCCATGACAAACAGAAACTGAAAGAATTTGTATCCATGCGTCCAACCCTACAACACTTGCTCAAAGATGTGCTGCACACAGAAATATAAAAACAAGAACTTCACTGCAAAAAAAAGCGAATGTAGAGTAACCCAAAAACAAAGTTCAAAATACATAAACAGCTCATTTCAGGAAACATGAAGGGGAAAAGACAGTACTTAACAGTAATCATATTGAATGTGAATTCTCTTAACTCCACGACAAAGAGACATAGACTAGCTGACTGCATCAAAAAAGAGAATCCAACTATATGCTGCCTCAGGAGACACACCTCATCAGCAAAGATGCACACAGACTGAAAGTGAAAGGATGGAAAAAGATACTCCAAGCTAATGGAAATCAAAAAAGAGCTGGTGTGGCCATCCTCATATCAGACAAAATAGACTTTAACATAAAAACTATTAAAAGAGACAGAGAAGGGCACTATATAATGATTAAAGGATCTATCCAACAGGAAGACATTACTATTATCAATGTATACGCACCTAATTACAGGGCGCCTGGCTACCTGAAAGAATTACTAAAGGATTTAAAGGGAGATATAGATTCAAATACAATAGTAACAGGGGACTTCAACACCCCACTCTCACCAATGGACAGATTAACCAGTCAGAAATTCAACAAGGAAACAACAGAGTTAATTGAGCTATAGACCAAATAGACCTAATAGATATCTTCAGATCCTTCCACCCCACAGCCAAAGAGTTCACGTATTTCTCCCCAGTACATGGAATGTTCTCTAGGATTGACCATATGCTAGGCCATAAAGGGAGCCTCAACAAATTCAAAAAAATTGAAACTATACCATGCAGCTTCTCAGACCATAGCACAGTGAAACTCGAAATCAACAACCCAAGAATCTCTACACCATATGCAAATATATGGAGAATGGACAACATGATCCTAAATGAACAGTGGGTCATCGAAGAAATTAAAAGAGAAATCAATTCTAGAAACAAATGAAAATGATAACACAACCCATCAAAACATGTGGGACACAGCAAAAGCAGTGCTAAGAGGAAAGTTTATAGCAATTGGTGCCTACATCAAGAAGCTGGAAAGGAACCAAAAAATGAACTCTCCATGCACCTCAAGGATTTAGAAAAACAGCAGCAAATCAAGCGCAATTCCAGGAGGAGGAAAGAAATACTAAAGATCAGAGAAGAAATAAACAGAATTGAAACAAAACAAAACAAAAAAAAAACAAAAAAAAATACCAAAGATCAACAAAACCAGGAGCTGGTTCTTTGAAAAAATAAACAAAATCGACACACCATTGGCCTAACTAACCAAAAAAAGGAGAGAGAAGACCCAAATCTGTAAAAGCAAAGATGGTAATGGAAATGTAACAACAGACACAACAGAAATAAAAAAGAATCATCAGAAACCACTACAAAGAGATGTATGCTAACAAATTGGGGAACCTGGAAGAAATGGATAGATTCCTGGACACATACAACCTTCCTAAACTGAGCCGTGAAGATATAGAAAATCTAAACAGACCCATAACCATGGAAGAAATTGAATCAGTAATAAACGCACTACTGAAAGAGAAGAGCCCAGGACCAGATGGCTTCACTGCCGAATTTTACCAGACATTTAGAGAACAACTAACTCCCGTTCTTCTCAAGTTATTCAAAACAATTGGAAGGGAGGGAATCCTCCCAAATTCTTTCTACAAAGCCAATATCACCTTAATTCCTAAGCCCGGAAAAGACACACAGAGAAAGAAAACTACAGACCTATCTCCCTGATGAACATAGATGGAAAAATACTCAACAAAATTCTGGCAAACTGAATCCAACTGCACATCAGAAGGATCATTCACCCAGACCAAGTGGGATTTATCCCTGGTATGCAGGGATGGTTCAATATTCGAAAGTCAATCAATGTAATACATCACATTAATAAATTGAGAAACAAAAATCATATGGTTATCTCAATAGATGCAGAGAGAGCATTCGACAAAATACAACACCCTTTCATGATAAAAACCCTAAGCAAATTGGGGTTAGAAGGAACATTCCTCAACACAATTAAGGCAGTCTATGATAAACCAATGGCCAGCATCATATTGAATGGGGAAAAGTTGGAGGCATTTCCATTGAAAACTGGCACCAGACAGGGATGCCCACTCTCACCACTGCTATTCAATATAGTCCTAGAAGTGTTAGCCAGGGCCATCAGGCAAGAAAAAGAAATTAAAGGGATACAAATGGGAAAGGAGGAAGTTAAACAATCCCTATTTGCAGATGACATGATACTATATATAGAGGACCCAATAAACTCCTATAAGAGACTACTGGAACTCATAGAAGAGTTTGGTAAAGTAGCAGGATACAAAGTCAACGCTCAGAAATCAATAGCCTTTGTATACAAACACAATGCCAGGGCCGAGGAAGAACTACTAAGATCAATCCCATTCACGATAGTCACAAAAACAATAAAGTACCTTGGAATAAATTTAACCAAGGAGGTCAAAGACCTCTATGATGAAAATTACAAAACACTAAAGAAAGATATAGAAGACGACACAAAAAAATGGAAAAACCTGCCATGCTCATGGATTGGAAGAATCAATATCATCAAAATGTCCATTCTCCCAAAAGCAATTTACAAGTTCAACGCAATACCAATCAAAATACCAAAGTCATTCTTCAAAGACCTAGAAAAAACAATGCTGAAATTCATATGGAGAAACAGGAGACCCAGAGTAGCTAAAGCAATCCTTTTCAATAAAAACAAGGCCGGAGCCATCACAATTCCAGACTTCAAGGCATACTACAGGGCAGTTATAATCAAAACAGCCTGGTACTGGTACAGAAACAGATGGATAGACCAATGGAACAGAATAGAAACACCGGAGATCAATCCAAACATCTATAACCAACTCATATTTGACAAAGGACCTAAAACCAACCCCTGGAACAAAGACAGCCTCTTCAACAAATGGTGCTGGGAAAACTGGATGTCCACATGCCGCAGTATGAAGCAAGACCCCTACCTTACACCTTGTACAAAAATCCACTCAACATGGATCAAAGAACTAGAGATGCACCACGACACCATGAAACTAATTGAGAGCATAGGGGAAACCCTTCAAGATATCGGAATAGGCAAAGAATTCCTGGAGAAGACCCCACAGGCACGGATAATCAAAGATAAAATAAACAAATGGGACTACCTAAAATTGAAGAGTTTCTTAGCAGCAAAGGAAACAGTCAGGATAGCGAAGAGGCAACCAACAGAATGGGAGACGTTATTCGCAAACCACACAACAGATAAAGGATTAAGAACTAGAATCTACAATGAGATCAAGAAACTCCACAATGTCAAAACAAACAAACCACTTAAGAGATGGGCCAAGGACCTCAATAGACATTTTTCAAAAGAGGAAATCCAAATGGCCAACAGGCACATGAAAAAATGCTCAGGATCCCTAGCCATCAGGGAAATGCAGATCAAAACCACAATGAGATACCACCTCACTCCGGTTAGATTGGCTTACATACAGAAATCAATCAACAACAGATGCTGGCGAGGATGTGGAGAAAAGGGGGACACTAATCCACTGTTGGTGGGAATGCAAGCTGGTGAAGCCACTATGGAATGCAGTCTGGAGAGTCCTCAGAAACCTGAATATAGCACTACCACAGGACCCAGCCATCCCACTCATTGGAATATACCCAAATGGAATTAAAGGGGTGAAAAAAGCCATTTGCACCTCAATATTTGTTGCAGCTCAATTCACAATAGCTAAGACATGGAATCAACCTAAATGTCCATCAAAGGATGATTGGATAAAGAAACTATGGGATATGTACTCTATGGAACACTATACAGCAGTAAAAAACAATGAAATCCGGGCATTCACAACAAAATGGAGGAAGCTGGAAAACATCATGCTGAGTGAAATAAGCCAGTCCAAAAGGGATAAATATCACATGTTCTCCCTGATCGATGGCAACTAAACAAGCACCTAAAATGATACCCATTGAAGTGAGATGGACACTATGAGAGACAATGACATGAGCAGCCCTTGTATAGACTGTTGAGGAAAAACTTACTATTTTTTTCCTTTAGTATTTTTGTTGTTGTTGTTGTTGCTCGGTTTGCTCTACACAAGACTACTGGTTGAACTCTGCAATCAATGCACAACCATTCTTAAGCGTTTAAAAATTATCAGGAAATTGATCTCTGTGGACCATGGGAGTGGGAATAAGAGAGGGAGGAGATATATAGGACGGCACATACTCACTCAGACCTACCTCCAATGGTGGAACTGGAAATGTGCCAGGGGATTTCAGCTCAATCTTACCAAGGAGGCAGGTACCAATGCCAGCACACTTGGTAAAGTGACAAATATAAATACACAACTGATCAAAAAGATAGGGTAAGTGTCGAAGAGGTTACACAAATAAGACCAGTGTAAGCAAATAATGAAAGATAGAATCAAAAGGGTTGAGAATGATCCTGCGGGGGAAGCAGGTCACACAGCAGACTCATAGAACGGCAAATGCCCAAAACAGCACTCCTGCCTCAGAATCAACCCTTGGGACATTCGTATCTGACTAAAAGGTCCATGAGAGTCTCGCAGGCATGGAAAGCCATGAAATGGTGGCAAAAAAACAATCTAAATGAAGGATCCTGGTGAACAAGACCCCAGCAGAAGGATCAGGCCATCAAGGAGAGAGGCGCCATTCTCTGAAGGGAGGAAGGAACCTCCACTGTGATATGGCCTTGACTAAACAAATTCAGAGTTGGTGAACTCAAGGGGCTTCCATAGCCTAGACAGCTCATAGCAAGAGTCTCGGGTGATTGCTGACGTCATAAATAAGAGTGCCAATTGTTAAATCAACAACAGGAGTCACTGGGTTCATGCTCCCCATGCAGGATCTCTGTCCTTAATATGTTTATCTATGAAACTCAAAAACAACACTACTAGTCGAACAACACCCTATACCTGGTTCGGTTGTGTGAGTGCAACCTGTTGAAATCCCTGCTTAGTATATACTAAATTGATCTTCGGTATATGAAGGTAATTGAAAATCAAACGTGATGAAGGGCGGGATGGGAGAGGAAGTGGGTGAGGGGAGGCCCACGGGAGGGAGGGAGGTTGTGGAGGGAAGCCACAACAATACAAAAGATGCATTTTATATTCTACTTAAAACTATTGGTTGAAATCTGTAATTAATACACAATTACTCTTAGGTGTTTAATCAATGCTATAACTAGTACTCAAATAGTATTTTACACTTTGTGTTTCTGTGTGGGAGCAAAATGTGGAAATCTTTACTTAACATACGCTAAATTGATCTTCTGTATATAAAGATAATTGAAAATTAAAAAAAAGTGAATAAAATACTTACATACTTTCTATGGAGAATTGGCATGCTTAATTCAGGGAAAATATTTACTATGGATAAGTATCCATATCAATATAGTATTTGTAGAGGCAATAAAAATGTATTTCCACAAAGAAAACAGACATAGTAAAGAAATCCCATTTTATTCAATTTTATTTTTAATGCACTAGTTATCAAAGAAATTGAAATTGACATCTTTGAAATAGACAGAAACTTTGAAAAATACTATCACATGTTAGGAATAATTCAACATATAAAGCATTTTCTTCTCCCTTATGATTGAAGTACAGAAGGATGCAATTATCCTGTAGTGAAATGTGGTTACATGTAATGACTTAAAATATATTATAATACATAGATATAATATATAAATATAAAATATTATAAAATGTATCTTTAAGATCATGATTAAATTTTTAAGAAACATAAGCTGGAGACATGAATAGAGAAGTAAGAATCCATATACATGTAGTTCTTCTTAATAATATCCTTAATAGTGAAGAAGTGGAGCTAATCTAAATGTGAAACACTAGGAAAATCAATAAATTATGAAGCATTTATAAAATGTCATATTATTTAACTATTTAAAATTGTTTTGAAATAATATTTCATATCATGGGGAATTCCCAATATATTTTTTTTGAAAAATATAGCATGCTATCAATAATGTATCAAAATTTTCTCAAAGCTTGAATTTTAATTTTAATGGTAATACTGATCATCTCCAGATGTTGACTTTTCTTTTGATATTTATTTTTTCTATGTACATTATTTTCCTAGCTTTCATCATTAAAAATAATTGTTAAACCCAATATAATTATTTAAAAAAAAACATTTATTTATTTAGTTGAAAGGCAAAGTACAGAGAGAGAGAGAAGGGAAGACAGAGAGAGACATCTTTCATCTGCTGGTTCACTTCTCAAATGCCCACAATGGCTGGGGTTGTGCCAGGCCAAATCCAGAAGTTTCTGCTGGGTCTCCCACGACGGTGGTAGAGTCCAAGGGATGTGGGCCATCTTCCACTGCTTTTCCCACTCCATATAAGAGAGATGGATCAGAAGTGGAGCAGCTGGGATTTGAACTGGTGCCCATATGGGATGCCAGCACTGCAGGTTGTGGCTTAACCCACCGCACCACAGCCCACCCCACCCCTCCAATGTTTCTTATAAACAGAATATAAAACATTTAGGCTTATGAGAAACTAATGTTCTTCATTGTAACAGCAGATAAAAAGAAAAATAATGAAGAAAAAATTGAAATAAATTTTGGAGGATTGAAGTGTTAAGGAAATTTAAATAGATGCCTCAAATTTTCTGAATAAAGAAATATGAGACATATTTTTTGTGTATGTCTATGTGTAAAGGATTAAGAATAATCTTGGGGGTGATGTTGTGGTGTAGCAGGTAAAGCTGCCATCTGGAGTGTCAGCATCCCATCTGGGCGCCTATTCGAGATTCAGCTGCTCTACTTCTGATCCAGCTCTCTGCTATGGCCTGGGAAAGCAGTGGAAGATGGCCCAAGTCCTTGGGCCCCTGCACCCATGTGGGAGACCTGGAGGAAGTTCCTGTCTCCTGGCTTTGGATTGGCGCAGCTCTGGCCATTGTGACCAATTGGGGAGTGAACCAGCAGATGGAGGACCTCTCTCTCTCTCTCTCTCTCTCTCTCTGCTTCTCCTTCTGTCTCTGTGTAAGTCTGACTTTAAA
Organism: Oryctolagus cuniculus; assembly: GCF_964237555.1. NCBI lineage: Eukaryota > Metazoa > Chordata > Mammalia > Lagomorpha > Leporidae > Oryctolagus > Oryctolagus cuniculus. The sequence continues at coordinate 105,115,159 of NC_091453.1, read as the reverse complement.
ATAAATAAATAAATCTTTTTAAAAAAAAGTCTGGAACATTACCACCTGTTAATTTATATTTGAATTTTCACTGTATAAAATGCTTAAATTAATTACTTTGTGAATTGCCTTAAATTGTTTTAGCTACTACTGAATATTTTTATGTTATTCTTCAAGTAATTATTTAGGTAATATTAAATAAGTATATACATTCATAAATAAGTTTACTAATTTGCACATATTATCCTACTCATTCAAATGTACAAGTGTGCATTTTACTACGATTTTCAACATCTGACATATAATTAGATATCTTGGATAATGATTCTGAATCTGAAATACTAAGTATCTATTTTCTCCCTTACTAACAAGCATTATGACAAAGTAGGGAAGATCATCTTAGAATTTTAGTTAATATCGGATACCATAACCTCAGAATGATACCAAATTCATGAGTAGTATGTCTTATACTTAGGAAAAAATTCCAAAGTGGTAATCAACTGAATTTAGAAGGAAGTCAAGTGCTGCACACTAATCAGAGTATTTTGTTATCTAGATTTGGATCAATTATTGAATATTAAGCAAATTATTTTCACTCTGCAAGTTCATATTTAATTTTACTGTCTATTAAAAAATAAGCTATTTCTGACTCTGAGCAAATGAATTAACACACTTTCAATGTTAGCTAGAATCCTCTATATCTAGAAAAAATGCAGTGTGATGCTTAAGACAAACATTAGGTTTTAAATTAGCCTTTTCAGAAATAAATGCATTCCTGAACATTATAATGCATGGCCAAAGATTTAATAATTTGTCATTTTATAAAAAACATTTATTTGATTTGAAAGTCAGAGTTACACAGAGAGAGGAGAGGCAGGGAGAGTCTTCCATCTGTTGGTTCACACTTCAGTTGGCCACAATGGTTGGAGCTGTGCCAATACAAAGCCAGGAGCCAGGAGCTTCTTCCAGGTCTCCCATGTGGGTGCAGGGGCCCAAAGACTTGGGTCATCTTCTACTGCTTTCCCAGGCCATAGCAGAGAGCTGGATCAGAAGTGGAGCAGCCGGGACTTGAACAGTGCCCACATGAGATGCCAGCACTTCAGGTGGTGGCTTTATCCACTATGCCAAAGCTCTGGCCCCAATAATTGGTCATTAAGATAAGTTACAGTCGGGATGGACATTGCCACATAGTGGGTTAAGTCACCACTTGGGAGGTCCCCACCCCATGTTGGAGTGCCCACTGGAGTCCCAACTTCACTGCTCGTGATCCTGCTCCCTGCTAATACATACTGAAAGGCAACCAATGATGGATCAAGTGCTTGGGACCCTATCTCCTAGATGAAGTTCCAGGCTTCTGGCTTCAGCATGGCTCAGACCTGGATATTGGCGGCATTTGGGGAGTGCCAATGGCCAGAAGTGCATTTCTTTCTCTATTTTTTTTAAAGATTTATTTACTTTCTTGAGAGAGTTACAGATACAGGGAGAGACAAAATGCAAGAGGTCTTCCATCCACTGGTTCACTCTCCAAATGGCTCTGATGGCTGGAGCTGGGCTGATCTGAAGCCAGGAGCTAGGAGCTTCTTGCAGTTCTCCCATACAGGTGCAGGGGCTCAAGGACTTGAGCCATCTTCCACTGCTTTCCCAGGCCATCAACATGGAGCTGGGTATTAAGTGGAGCAGCTGGTACCAGAAGCGATAGCCATGTGGGATGCCGGCACCACAGGTAGATGCTTACTCTACTAGGCCACTGCACTCACCCTTCTCTCTGCTTTTTAAGTAGATGGGAATAAGTGTGGTGGAATGAGAAGGCCATGCCAAGGTGGCCACTGGCAAGCGAGCGTCAGTTACTCAGGAATGGCTTTGAAACCCACCTGGCAACGAAGCCTGCCTGGCAACAGGCTGTGATTGGATGGCTTTGGAAACTGCCTGGAAACAGGCTGTGATTGGTTGGGGCATAGACCACCCCTTGACCAGATTGGCTGGTCTTGGCTATATAAGATGTTGTTCCAACTGAAATAAATGAGTCTGCGGGTTGCTTGCCTCAAGCCCGCTTTCACCTGACTCCCGGGGTCTGTGTGGTGACTCTGCGCCTCTTGTCCCCACCACACTCCTCCTCTCAGAAACGAATCCACTGCAACATTGTTGAGAAATCAACTGCAACAAATAAGCAAACTTTTTTTTTTTATTTTTTGACATTCAGATAAGGGCATATTTCCTTTTTTTTTTTTTTTTTTTGATAGGCAGAGTGGACAGTGAGAGAGAGAGAGAGAGACAGAGAGAAAGGTCTTCCTTTTCCGTTAGTTCACCCCACAAATGGCCGCTACGGCTGGTGCGCTGCGCCAATCCAAAGCCAGGAGCCAGGCACTTCCTCCTGGTCTTCCATGCAGGTGCAGGGCCCAAGCACTTGGGTCATCCTCCACTGCCTTCCCGGGCCACAGCAGAGAGCTGGACTGGAAGAGGAGAAACCGGGACAGAATCTGGCGCCCCAACTGGGACTAGAACCAGGGGTGCCGGTGCCACACGCGGAAGATTAGCCTAGTGAGAGCAGCGCCGGCCCCATATTTCCAATATGGTGACTCTTCAGGGAGTTGCAGGAGAATGGCTTCTTTCTTTTTGAGTCTGTGCTGCTATCAGGATAAAAACCCAGTTTGGGGGCAGCTGAGAACAAAGGAAGTGATTTGAATTAAGGTATACTTGTCACTGTTTGTGTTATGTCTGGAATAGCTTGGGGTTCTGGTCTTTTGTACTCCCAGAAAGGAGAGATTTGAACAGGAGATGGAGACCAATCTCAACAGAGACAGGTTACTTTATTGGAAGTAAAAAGTCTGGCGATAGACTATTCTTGGGAAGAGACTGTGCACAGGGTGCATTTGGGACTCAGGTTTTATCTGGTTAGTAGGGAATTTGCCACTGGGGAGAGGGTGTAGAAGGCTGGGGAAAAGTGGGTGTCTCTTTGAAGCCTCAGGGAACTTCCCCTTTATCTGTTTCACAAGATGCTCTTTGTTCTTATCTGCTTTGCTATTGGCATTGCAAGGAGACAGGAAGGGTCAGTTTGGCACCTAAGTTCTCAAAAAAGGAGGATACGGGGTTAGGAGGGGGAAGGAGGAAGAACAGGAGGAAGGGAAAGGGGCCATGAATCCTTTAGTTAGTAGCCTTGGCTCAGCATAGAACAAGTGGGAGAAATCCCTCAACTGCCAACTTCTCTCTGTAAAGTGAGAGACCAAACCTGTAGCTTCTTAATCGGGCTGCTTGATGAACAGTTTTCATTCTTACTGGACTCAGAGTGCTGATCAGATCCAGCATAATTTAGATGCCTGAGTTCCTTGGAGAACAAGGAAATCAACAAAAATCTGGGTGGATTTCTACTACTTCAGGGTTCTGTGGTAAAGGAGACAAAGGCCAATGCAACACAATAACCTCTCCTTCAGGTACTAAAGAGAAGACTGACGTCTTTGTTCAACCTTTCAAGCTTTTGGAGAACTGTGTGAGTGACAAATATGTCCCATATCTCAGAATGCTGACACACACAAGCATACTCTATAAGCCTAAGGGCCAAGGGAGCAGGGTGTCTTGTGCAGATCCAAACAACCTCCAGCACCAGAGACAGACAATAGATGAAACAAGAGACTGTAAGCTCTTGGAAACAGAAAATATTAAATGCTTTAGCTGGAGATGCTCACATACAATTACAGAGGACACAGTGTAGCATAGGAGTATAGTGAAGCTCTTCATTGCATGAAGCCAATCCAGAAAGACTGGGCAAGTCAACTGTTTTCCCAAATGTCCAAGTGCTAGCACTAAGCCAGAAATCACAAGAACAAAGGGGAAAATAGCTCAAAGGAGCAAAATAAATCTCGAATAAAATCTATGATAAAGACATGAAGGCAGGTGAATCCAACATGGTTGAACAGAGAGGCACTGCACTCTCCTCTGCCACAGAGATGAAACAGAATAATAAAGGAAGGACCATATTTATAGGAGACTGAGGGAAAACTTCAGGAAGAAAGTGATGGAAAATACAAACAGCAAAGAGACTAATACAGAGAGGAAAAAAAAAACAAACAAACCAAATTTACTACCCTGGATCACTGGCCAGAGGGACCTTCCTGGGAAAATTTAAGAGGACAGCACTACCAGCCCCTTCATCACCACAGACCAGAAGATCTAACTATAGTTGAATTCTACATTCCACACTGGCTTTATTATATAGATATAGATATAGATATAGATATAGATATAGATATAGATATAGATATATATGTATAGACACACACACACACATATATATATGTGTGTTCTGGGTTTATTGTTTTGCAGAAGTTTTGAATCCAATGTAATTTTTCTTTAAGTGCATTTTTTAAGATTATAATGGTTTATTATAAAAACCACAAGAAATTCATACAGCTATATAAATGGATTTCTGAAATTTACAGATATAACTTTGACATTTACATTTTAAATATAATGGCCTCATTTCTTGCTGAGCAATCAGACAGATTTAGATACATTTCTATGGTTAATATAGGTCAAATATATACTACTTGAAAAAATATAAATATATTATGTAATAATATAGTAAAACATATAGCAAGCCTTGTGTTTCACTAAGGAATGTTCCAATCTCATTCTTCCCAATTTCCTAAGTTGTATAAATATATATACATACATTTTATTAATATAAAATAACAGATTTCACATATTTCATAGATATAATTCTAAGAAAATAACAATACCTGCTTTCCATCCACCCTCCTTTAAACATCTCCTCCTTCTTTCTTTTCTTTTACCTTTTATTTTTTGCCTCAAAATTGTTTTGTATTTAATATATACAGTTTCAAGAATGTAATGAAACTTCCAACTATACCCTCCCTCCCACACTCACTCACTCCTACCCTCTCTCATCTATTTATTATTTTTTTTTCATTTTTCCATAACATACTTTCAATTTTATATATAATCACAAGCTTACACTTCCACTGAATTAAGAATCCAACAAGTAGTAATGGAAAAGCTACTATTCCTTAAGAGTATAGACAAAAACTATAAACAATAATCAAATCTCAAAATGTCAATTTTGCTTATACATTGCATTTTTTGTATTCTGTATATTTTTATCACAAATCATGGAAAACATGTTATCTGTCTTTTTGGCAAGGCTTATTTCACCAGGTATAAGGGTTTCAGTTGCATCCATCTTGATGCAAAAGATAGAATTTCATTATTTTTTATAGCTGAATAGCATTCCATCATGTATATGTACCACAATTTCTTTATCCAGTCATCATTTGATGGACATCTGGATTGATTCCTTATCTTAGCAATTGTGAAATGAACTGCAAAAACATGGGGATACAGATAACTCTTTCATATGCTGATTTCATTTCCTTTGGGTAATTTCCCACTAGTGGGATGGCTGGGTCACATGGTAGATCTATTTTCAGATTTCTTAGGAATCCCCATTCTGTCTTCTATAATGGCTGTACTAGTTCGCATTTCCACCAAGAGTATACTAGGTACCTATTTCCTCATAACTTCACAAGCCTTTGTCATTTTTTTGATTTTTGGATGATAACCATTCTAACTGGGACGAGGTGAAACCTCACTGTGGTTTTTCTTGTCTTTCCCTGATGGGTAGTGATCCCGAGCATCTTCTCATGTGTCTGTTGCCCATTTGGGTGTCATCTTTTGAAAACTGCCTGTTCATATTGTCGCTCCCCCTCTTCGTGGAGGAACAACACAGGACCCTGCGCTGTTCTTTCGTCTGCTCGGCCCTCCCCGGGTTTGTTGCTGGTTCTTCCCGGGTTGGCTACTGTCCCTTCCACCTCGGTGGAAGGGCGGTTCCCCCTGGCCGCTTTCCCCACTTCCGCAGGGGAGCGGCACACCGCCGGCCGGCTCTCTCGGGGGCTGCACAGGTGTTCCCCTTAGATGTTCCCGGTGCATGCCGTCTCTCTCCTCCTTTATAGTCCTCCTCCGCCAATCCCAACTCGGCTGCCCACACGCCGAGTACGCTGCTCTCCTCCAATCAGGAGCGAGTCCTACAGTTTATTGGCTGAACTGGAGGCACCTGTGTAGAAGCTGTTTTCTTCTCTCCCAGCGCCATATTGTGGGAGAGCAGATGCATAGAATAAGTCTTAATTCCAGTAACTCAGTCTAGTCCGGGTTGCTCCCCACACATATACTTAGCCCATTTCTTAACTGGATTGCTTGCTTTGCTATTGTTGAGTTTCTTAATCTCTTTATATATTCTGGATCTTAATCCATTATCAGATTTATAATTTGTAAATATTTCCTTCCATTCTCTTGGCTGCCTCTTTACTTTGTTGAGTGTTTCTTTTGCTGCACAGAAGCATTTTAGCTTGATGTAATCCCATTTGTCTATTTTTGTCTATATTGCCTGGGCTTCTGGGGTCTTATCCAAGAAGTCTGCCTATGCCAATGTCTTGCAGTGTTTCCCCTCCACTGTTTTTCTCTAGTAATTTTTTGGTTTCAGGTCTTAGATTTATATCCCTGATCCACTGTGCATTAATATTTGTATAGGATGCAAGGTAGGGGTCTTGTTTCATACTTCTGCATGCAATGATCTAATTTTCCCAACATTTGTTGAAGAAACTGTCCTTTCTCTGGTGACTGATTTGAGCTTGTTTGTCAAAGATTAGTTGGTTGTAGATGCATGGATTAATTTCTGGGTCACTAATCTGTTCCATTGGCCAACATGTCTATTCTTGTGCCAGTACCAAGCTCTTTTAATTATAACTTCCCTGTAATATATCTTGAAGTCTGGTATTGTGATGCCTCTGTTTTTGTTGTTGTTGTTGGTAGGATTGCTTTAGCTATTTGGAGTCTCCTGTGATTCCATTTGAATTTTAGGGTAATATTTTGCATTTTCAACAAATACTTTGAAGATCCCTCATACTTTTAAGAGCTACTCTGTGCACTCTACCATTTATGTCCTCTCCATCATCTACTTACTGAATTTAAATACAGTCTAGAAGGTGACTGGGTTCCAAGTGAAATTTTTGGTCCAAAAAAGTAACCAACATTGCCACTTTCCACTCCAAAATCCTTAGTCAGAATTGTGGTACAGCTACTGCTAAATTCTATTCTGTCTTAGGGGACAACAAGCAGCCCTGTTGCTACCAGAGTGCCTAGAAGCAGACTCAGGGAGCTTCACAGAGAACAGAGCAAGACTCTCTGTATCCTACAGCTGTGTAACCACTGTGCATGGGTCCTGGAGTCACACTCTCTCATTCTGCATGATTGATGAAAATTTCTCTCTACTTCTTGGGACTCAATGCCAGCGGCAGCTGATACAAAAACACAAAGGACCAGAACTGAAAAAGTCTCTTTCTGCATTTCTTAGCTGAGCACTGAGTGGCCAGGAAACAAAGTGCAGCAGCATCCTTGCATGCTTTGTGGGAAATGTGGGAAGTCCTTTCTGTGTCCTGCATCTGGGACTGTTGTTTGTTGGTGCTAGAATTTCTGGAGTAACATATTTACCTGTGGGAACCGGAGGGTTTATTCACATTCCTGTGCTTCAGGCTGGCCACTGCCACCCCACAATCCCCATTATTACTGGAACTCGACCTGACAGCCAGATTAGGGCCACGGTATGTCTAGCAGTTCCAGGACCATGACTGTTGGTCCTATAAGTCTCAAGGTTACCCACTCATGCTCCCCTGTGGAGACTGGGGAAGGTCTTATCACCATTCCTTTGTTGCAGGCCTGCACATGCCTGTGCACAATCTTCAGTATAATGTATAGTCACTTTGTGGTAAATGAATAACGTGCCCTATGATTCATACAGCTATGCAGCTTAGCTTGTTGGAGCTATATTTCACAGAATTACCTGAGTTCACAAGAAACCTGGGTAATTGTCCCACTGCATGTTGCAGCTCTGGGTCAGTGACTATTTGTTCTGCAAGTCCCAAGGACACGTATGCTCATCAGTGGGGCCTAGAGAAGACCATACTTGAATTTCATTGATCCTTGCTTGCACTGGCTAGTGCACAAGCCCCAGAATAACCTGTGATCCATAGGTGGGACATGTGGAAGGTGCTCTAAACTGGGACTGCTGGAGCAATATTACCCAGAGTTACCTTAGTTCTCACTATGGGACCTGAGGAGGGTCCTATCCGCATTCCACTGCTCCAGACCTGTGTCTGCCAGTGTACAAGCCTCAGCACAACCTGCATGTGAAACATGTGACCCCAGTAAGCTCTTCACCGCATTCTGCAGCTCTGGGACTGTGATCCTTGACTGTACATGTGCTAGAAATTTCAGTGCTTATCCTGTGGAATCAAGGCATGTCACCTTACTGCTGCAAGTTAATGGTTTTCAGTGCACAATCCCCAGAATAGCATGTTTTCCTGTGATACCTGGACAAGGTACCTTTCCTGTTCTGTAACTCTAGAATTTTGTCTATTAGTAAAATGTTCCTCAGAGACAACAGAAACTATCCTGTGGTGCCTAGAAGAGACCCTACTACTTCAGGCCCACAATTGCCAATGAATTGCCACCAATATAACCTATATTCACCAATATTCCTATATGGAACCTTGGATATTTCCCCTTTACACCCATAAATGCTGGGACATGGGCTATTGGTGCTATAAACTATAGAATTATACAGGTTCGCACAGCAAGACCTGAGGAAAACCCCACCCAAAGCACACAGTTTCAGGGCCACAACTGTTGGTTCCACAAATATTAGCCTAACTCAGACTTGACTGGCAGGGAAGGGGACAGCCTCCTCTGTGTCCCACAGCACCAGAAACTCAGTTCTAATCTTAGCTACTCTGCCTAGTGTGATTGATATCCAATTCTCTGGATCCTGAAGATATACACTTTTGGAAATCTACATCCACTTTAAACAAATGCTACTAACTCCATGAACTACTGCAGACTAAACAACTGTGACACTGAAAGACACTGTTGACATTGTGTATATGAGAAGAAATCCCACATAATTTCCACAATTGGAGTCACCTAGAACTATAGTCAAAGCAACTGCAACTGGAGTTGTGGCATAGAGGGTTAAGTGCCACAGGCAATGCTGACATCTGATACAAGTGCCAGGTTGAGTCCCACTTGCTCCACTTCTGATCCAGCTCCTTGCTAATGTACATGGGAAAGAAGCAGAAGTTAGCACAAGTACTTGGGCCCTTGCCACCCATGCAGGAGACCTCCATGGAGTTCCAGGGGCCTGTTCCAACCCTTGCCATTGTGACCATTTGGGGAGTGGGCCAGTGTATGGATGATCTCTCTCTCTCTGTATGTAAATATGTCTTTCAAATAACCAAATTTTTTAAGGAAACTAAGTCAAAACAACTATTCACTGACATCAAATATTTATTCCACCTGTACAAAAAGGTCCATTAGCTGTACTTTGGAAATTTATAGTCATTAAAAAAAAAAGAAAAAAAAAAGAAAATGACAAAAAAAATCAACTTGAAATAGAGGCAAGCATTGTGGCACAGCAGGTTAAACCACTGCTTCAGTTGCTGGCATCCCATATTCCCGTGCTTGGTTCTAATCTAAGCTATTCTGCTTTTGCTCCAGTCTCCTGCTAATGCACATCCTGGGAAGTGACATATCCCATATATATATATATATATATATATATATGTAAAATATATATATGTAAAATAATAGCTCAATTATTTTAGTGCCTGCCAACCACATAGCATACAACATGGTATTCTGGGCTCCTGGATTTGTTCTGGCTTGGCCTAAATTGTTGCAGGTATTTATGGAGTGAACTAGTGGGTGAAAAATCTTTCTGTCTCTGTCTTTGACTTCTCTCTCTCTCTCTCTCTCTCTCTCTGTGTCTGTGTGTGTGTGTGTATGTGTGTGTGTGTCTGTCTGTTGCTCTGCTTTTCAAATAAGGAAAATAAAAATTACTCTTAAAAAAAACCTTAAATTGATTATAGGTTTAAACAGAAGACCTGAAACACTAAACAAAAGCACAGGCATTAAATGCAAAAAAAAAAAAACAGATAAATGAGATCAAAAATTTCTGCACAGCGAAGGATGCAATCAATAGAGTGAAAAGGCAATATATAGTATCAGATAAAATATTTCAAATCAAATAGCTAATAAGAAATTAATATCCAAACTATGTAATATTTTCCTGTAACTCAATAGCAAAAGAAACTATGCCCACAAACAAAACAAAACAAATTACCCTGCTAAAAATGGAAAAGATGGCTTGAATATTCATTTTTCTAAAGAAGACATAAAAATGACCAACAAGTAAAAATGATGAAAAAATCACAAATCATAAGGGAAACACAAATTAAACCTACACTGAGGTATAACCTTACAACTGTAAGATGATCATTATAATAGCAACAGAAAATAATCATTTTTGAAGATATCGAGAAGCTTGAGCTTTTATGCCCAATTGGTGGAAATGTAAACTGGGTCAGCTACTATCGAAAACACTGTTTGTCTTAAAGAATGAAAAAATACATTTACTGTAAAATCTAACAATACTATTATCTTAGTAAATTTTTTATTGTTATAACTAAATATCACAAACTGAATAATTTCTAAAGAATAAAAACATATTCAGATCATAGTTCTGGAGGTTGTGAAGTGCAAATTGGAAGAGTAACATCTGCTGAGGATTTCTTGCACGTGGGGACCTCTATAGTGTTCTGATGTGACACAGGGCATTACACGTTGATCCAACGTATAGAACCAAACTAATAACAGCATTACTTCACATTGGAGAACACATTAAGGACAGATTCCATATGAGAAGTAACTACACAGTGACTCCTGTTGTTGACTTAACAATTTGACACTCTTGTTTATGGCATCACTAATCTCCCTAGGCTCTAGTCATGAGTTGCCAAGGCTATGGAAGCCCCCTGAGTTCACTGACTTTGATCATATTTAGACAAGGCCATGGTCAAAGTGGAAGTTCTCTCCTCCCTTCAGAGAAAGGTACTTCCTTCTTTGATGGCCCCGTTCTTTCCACTGGGATCTTACTCACAGAGATCTTTCATTTAGGTCTTCTTTTTTTTTTCCAGAGTGTCTTGGCTTTCCATGCCTAAAATATTTTCATGGGCACTTCAGACAGATCAGAATGCCTTTAGGGCTGATTCTGAGGCCAGAGTGTTGTTTAGGACATCTGGCATTCTATGAGTCTGCTATGTATCACGCTTCCCATGTGGTATCATTCCCTCCCTTTTTGATTCTATCAGTTAGCATTAGCAGACACTAGTTTGTGTGATCCCTTTGATTCTTAGGCCTATCAGTGTGATAAATTGTGAACTGAAATTGATCACTTGGAATAGTGAGATGGCATTGGTACATGCAACCTTGATGGGATTGTATTGGAATCCCCTGGCACGTTTCTAACTCCACCATTTGGGGCAAGTCCGATTGAGCATGTCCCAAGTTGTACATCTCCTCCCTCTCTTATCCCCACTCTTATATTTAACAGGGATCAATTTTCAGTTAAAATTTAAACACCTAAGAATAATTGTGTGTTAGTTACAGAGTTCAACCAATAGTACTAGAACAAAAAAAATACTAAAATGGATAAAGTATTACATTGTACATCAACAGTCAGCACAAGAGCTGATCAAGTCACTGTTTCTCATAGTGTCCATTTCACTTCAACAGGTTTCCTTTTTGGTGCTCAGTTAGTTGTCCCCAATCAGGGAGAACATATGATATTTGTCCCTTTGGGACTGACTTAATTCACTCTGCATGATGTTTTCAAGATTCCTCCATCTTGTTGCAAATGACCGGGTTTCGTTGTTTTTGACTGCTGTATAGTATTCTATAGAGTACATGTTCCATAACTTCTTTATCCAGTCTACTGTTGATGGGCATTTGGGTTGGTTCCAGGTCTTAGCTATTGTGAATTGAGCTGTGATAAACATTAAGGTGCAAACAGCTTTTTTGTTTGCCAATTTCATTTCCTTTGGGTAAATTTCCAAGGAGTTGTATGGATGGGTTGTAAGGTAGGGTTATATTCAGGTTTCTGAGGAATCTCCAGACTGACTTCCATAGTGGCTTAACCAGTTTGCATTCCCACCAACAGTGGGTTAGTGTCCCTTTTTCCCCACATCCTCTCCAGCACCTATTGTTGGTAGATTTCTGAATGTGAACCATTCGAACTGGGGTGAGGTGGAACCTCATTGTGGTTTTGATTTGCATTTCCCTGATGGCTACTGAACTTGAACATTTTTTCATGTGTCTGTTGGCCATTTGGATTTCCTCTTTTGAACAGTGTCTATTGAGGACCTTGGCCATCTCTTAAGTGGGTTGTTTGTTTTGATCTTGTGGAGTTTCTTGATTTCTTTGTAGATTCTGGTTGTTAAACCTTTATCGGTTGCATAGTTTGCAAATATTTTTGTCCTATCTGTCGGTTGTCTCTTCACTTTCCTGACTGTTTCTTCTGAAGTACAGAAATTTCTCAATTTGATGCAATCCCAACTGTTCATTTTGGCTTTGACTGCCTGTGCTTCTGAGGTGTTTTCCAAGAAGTCTTTGCCGGTACCTATATCTTGCAGGGTTTCTCCAATACTCTCTAAAAATTTGATGGTGTCAGATCGTAGATTTAATTCTTTAACCCATGTAGAGTGAATTTTTGTGTAAGGTGAAAGGTAGGGGTCTTGCTTCATGATTCTGCATGTGGAAATCCAGTTTTTCCAGCACCATTTATTGAATAGACTGTCCTTACTCCAGGGATTGGTTTTGGACACTTGATCAAATAAAAGTTTGTTGTAGATATTTTGGTTGATTTCTGGTGTTGCTATTCTGTTCCATTGGTCTATCCATCTGTTTCTGTACTAGTACCATGCTGTTTTGATAACAACTGCCCTGTAGTATGTCCTGAAATCTGGTATTGTGATGCCTCCAGCTTTGTTTTTGTTGTACAAGATTGTTTTAGCTATTCGAGGTCTCCTGTGTCTTGATATGAATTTCAGCATCATTTTTTTCTGATGTGAGAAGAATGTGTTTAGTGTTTTGATTGGTATTGCATGGAATCTATAAATTGCTTTAGAGAGAATGGACATTTTGATGATATTGATTCTTCCAATCCATGAGCATGGAAGATTTTTCCATTTTTTGGTATCCTCTTCTATTTCTTTCTTTAAGGTTTTGTAATCTTCATTGTAGAGATCTTTAACGTCCTTGTTTAAGTCTATCCCAAGGTATTTGATTGTTTTTGTAGCTATTGTGAATGGGATTGATCTTAGCAGTTCTTCCTCAGCAGTGCTATTGCCTGTGTATACAAAGTTTGTTGATTTTTGTGCATCGATTTTATATCCTGCTACTTTTCTAAACTCTTCTATGAGTTCCAATAGTCTCTTAGTAGAGTTCTTTGGATCCCCTAAATAATCATATCATCTGCAACGAGGGATAGTTTGAGTTCTTCCTTCCCAATTTGTATCCCTTTAATTTCTTTTTCTTGCCTAATAGCTCTGGATAGAACTTCCAGAACTATATTGAATAGCAGTGGTGAGAGTGGGCATCCCTGTCTGGTACCAGATCTCAGTGGAAATGCTTCCCACTTTTCCCCCATTCAATAGGATGTTGGCCGTGGGTTTTTCATAAATTGCCTTGATTGTATTGAGGAATGTTCCTTCCAAACCCAGTTTGCTTAGATTTTTCATCATGAAAGTGTGTTGTATTTTATCAAATTTTTTCTCTGCATCTATTGAGATAATCATATGGTTTTTCTTCTGCAGTCTGTTAATGTGATGTATCTCAGTGATTGTTTTGTGAACATTGAACCATCCCTCCATAGCAGGGATAAATCCCACTTAGTCTGGGTGGATGATCTTTCTGATGTGTTGTTGCATTCTGTTGGCCAGAGTTTTATTGAGCATCTTTGCATCCATGTTCATCAGGAATATTGGCCTATAATTCTCTTTCAATGCTGCATCTTTTTCCGGCTTAGGGATTAAGGTGATGCTGGCTTCATAAAAAGAATTTGGGAGGATTCCCTCTTTTTTGATTGTTCTGAATAGTTGGAGAAGTATTGGAGTCAGTTCTTCTTTAAATGTCTGGTAGAATTCAGCAGTGAATCCATCTGGTCCTGGGATTTTCTTTGTTGGGAGGGCCTTTATTATTGTTTCAATTTCTGTCTCAGTTATGGGTCTGTTTATGTTGTCTATGTCTTCCTGGTTCAATTTAGGTAGGTTGCATGTGTCCAGTAATTTATCCATTTCTGATAGGTTTCCCTGTTTGCTGGCATAGAAGTCCTTGTAGTAATTTCTGATGATTCTTTTTATTTCTGTGGTGTCTGTTGTTACGTTTCCTTTTTCATTTCTCATTTTATTGATTTGGGTCTCTTCTCTTCTTTTTTTAGTTAGTTGATCCAATGGAGTGTATATTTTCTTTATATTTTCAAAAAAGCAGCTCCTCGTTCGGCTGATTTTTTGTAATTTTTTTTGGATTCAATCCTGTTGATTTCTTCTCTGATTTTAATTATTTCTCTTCTCCTGCTATATTTGGGTCTGGTTTGCTGCAGTTTCTCTAGATCCTTGAAATGCATTGAAAGCTCCTTTATTTGGTGCCTTTCCAATTTCTTGATGCAGGCACCTATTGATATAAACTTTCCTCTTAACATTGCTTTTGCTGTATCTCATAAGTTTGGTATGTTGTGTCGTTATCCTCATTTACTTCCAGAAAGTTTTTGGTTTCCCTTTTGATTTCTTCTATGACCCAGTGTTCATTCAGGAGCATGTTGTTCAATCTCCATGTGTTTGCATATGCTCTAGGGATTCCTGAATTGGTAATTTCCAGCTTTATTCCTTCATGGTCTGAGCTTCATCATATGATTCCAATTCTTTTGAATTTGCTGAGACTTGTTTTATGGCCTAGGATGTGGTCAATCCTAGAGAAGGTTCCATATACTGCTGAGAAGAATGTAAATGCTTTATGTGTAGGATGAAAAGTTCTGTAGGTATCTGTTAGATCCATTTAGGCTATAGTGTCATTTAAATCTACTGTCTCCATGTTGATCTTCTGTCCTGTTGATCTGTCTATTTCTGAGAGTGGAGTATTGAAGTCCCCCAGTACTATTGTATTGGGGTTTAAATCTCCCTTTAAGTCCCTTAACAAATCTTTTAAATAAACCGGTGCCCTGTAATTAGGTGCATATACATTGATAATCGTTGTATCTTCCTGTTGAATTGATCCCTTAATCATTACATAGTGTCCTTCTTTGTCTCTCTTAAGAGTTTTTGTGTTAAAGTTTATGTTGTCCAATATTAAGATGGCTACGCCCGCTCTCTTTTCATTTCTGTTGTCATGGTATATCTTTTTCCAGCCTTTCACTTTCAGTCTGTATGCATCTTTGTTGGAAAGCTGTGTTTCTTGTAAGCTGCAAGTTTTGTTCCTTAACCCAGTCAGCCAATCTGTGTCTTTTAACTGGACAGTTCAGGCCATTCACGTTCCATGAGACTATTTTAAGTAGTAACTTTGCCCTGCCATTTGCCAAAGATTTTTTCTAATATATGCTTTGAATTCCCTGTGATCTTTTGCTGTGAGGTTTCCTTTGTTTACCTTCTTTCATACTGATCGCTGTGTTTCTGTGTTTCTGTTTGTAACACATCTTTAAGTATCTTTTGCAGGCCTGGACGAGTGGTGACAAATTCTTTCAATTTCTGCTTGCTATGAAAGGTCTTTATTTCACCTTCATTCACAAATGAGAGTTTTGCAAGATATAATATTCTGGGCTGGCAGTTTTTCTCTCTTAGTACCTGGGCTATGTCTCGCCATTCCCTTCTAGCCTGTAGGATTTCTGATGAGAAGTCAGCTGTGAGTCTAATTGGAGATCCTCTGAGAGTAGGCTGATGTTTGTCTCTTGCACATGTTTCACTGTGGTGAGTTTGATTACAACGTGTCGTGGTGAGGATCTCTTTGGTCATTTTTACTAGGGGTTCTATGAGCTTCCTGTACTAGGATGTCTCTGTCCTTCTCTAAACATGGGAAGTTCTCTGCTAGTATTTCACTAAAAAGGCCTTCTAATTCTTTCTCTCGCTCCATGACTTCAGGAACTCCTAGAACCCGAATGTTGGATTTTTTTAACAGTATCCTGTAGATTCCCAACAATATTTTTTAGATTTCTAATTTCCTCTTCTTTTCTTTGGTTTGACTGTACACTGTCCTGTGCTCTGTCTTCTAAGTCCAATATTCTCTCTTCTGCTTCACTGACTCTGTTTTTAAGGCTCTCTAATGTGTTTGTCATTTCATCTATTGAGTTCTTCATTTCATTTTGATTTCTCTTCACTATCACACTTTCCTGTTTTACTAGTTTCTGTGTTTCATTTTGATTCCTCCTTAAGATTTCATTTTCTCGAAGGAGATTTTCTCTCCTGTCCAGTAAGGAATTTCTTAGCTCAAGCATTTGTTTTTGAAATCTTCTCATTGTTCTTATCATAAATTTTTTGAAATCCATATCTTGCATTTCTTCCATCTCATCATCATCGTAATCCTGGCTTGGTGTGTCTTGTTCATTTGGGGGTGTCATAATGTCTTCCTTATTCTTGTTTCCTTGGTTTCTGCTTTTGTTGCTTGGCATTGTTGAGATATTCTTTGGATTCTTCTTCCCTTGCTGTGGTGTTTTTTCTGGTAATATTATGACTGTATTAAATGGACTGTCTGCTTTTGATGGAGTCTTAGAGGCTTGAGATGGGTGTGGCCTGAGAGCTCTGTTTGGTTCCTCAGGGTTAAGGGTGTGCCAAAGGTGACACTCCCAGGTTAGGCGTGGTAAATCTCTCTTTCTTTCTTTTTTTGATTCAAAAGGGAAGTAATACTGCACAGCTGAGCGTAATTGGAGGTAGTTAGCAGGCAAATGATATACCGACAGGAGCCAGAGATCAGAAGCTCTTTCCCAAGGACCACACAGGGAATCTGTGCTGCCCTTAGTGTGGGCTCAAATTCTCCTGCAGTCTCCCACTGGGTTGCCAAGGTTACCAAATTGTAGTATCTCTGGAGTACTCACGTGAATTCTGTGAGTTCTCTCACCCACCATCTCTTTTTTCACAGTCTCAATTCATTAGCACCACACATTCACTAGGTCCTAATCTGCTGTTATTCCCCCACCCCCCAGAGTCAGGTTTTTCTGCTTGGCTTAGGGCAGGTGCAGACCTGAGGTCACCCCGCTTATGACGTATGTGTAAATGGCACCTGCTCTTTGTCTTGCTCTTCTTTGAGAGTTGAGCGGAGAGAGAGAAACTTGCATCCATATCGGTCACTTTTTTTTCCTCTCTCTTCTAGTTAGCCTGGTGAAGTTTTCCCCACGGGGTTTCAAGCCTCATTCCCTCTATTCTCCTCTTTCCACTTGCCCACTGGTGTCTCAGGCTATTGAGGTTTGGCTCACCTCACGTTCCAGCGCTGGTGTGTTGATTCTGCCCCTGGTGTCCTGAACCGTGGGTTCCCATGCTCTCCACGCAGGTCCACTGTGAATCACTAGTTCCGGAAGAGTTTCCTCTGCTGTTTCTTCCCCTACTTTTCCTTGAACCTACAGTATCTCCACTTTTATTAAACTGTCTCTTCCCGGACCAACAGTGTGCTCCCTTCCTATTCTGCCATCTTGCCGCTCGAACCTATTCAAAAACATTTTATTAATAGTTTTTCTGTTGTATTCCTGATTAGACACACAGTCCTGCCACATATATAATTTTACATTACTTTTAATTCAAAATTACATCATTATGAATCTTTATAGTTAATTATGAAAGAGTGTTTTCATACTATATTGCTCATGTATTTGTAAAGCTATTTAAGTTAATCTTGAAAGATATGAAGATAAATTGAAAAAGTAAATTCATCATTTAAGGGCTGTAAAATATTGCATTTAATGAATGTAAAGATATTAACTCAAATACACGTTGGTTGAGAAAAGCCGGTCTCTGTTTTTTTCACTTTTTTCTTAATTAATGGTCAAATGCCCACCTGTAAGACAGTATAGTTCCAATGATTTCACCACAAAAATGAATAAGTATGTGAAGGGGTTAGTATGATTATTAGTTTTAACTAGTTGGTTAAATTTTCACTAATATAATTTCAAGGAAAATTTTATGTAAATTATTTTCAACGTATATGAATACTTCCTTTAATTGGGTTTATATCATTGGAATTTCTGAGTAGAGGGACCTAAACATTTCATTGACTTTTAACAAACCCTACAATATTGGTGTAAAATGTTTCTAATTGGAGCTAGTGGCATAGCAGGAAAAGCCACTACCTGTTATGCTCGCATTCTGTATTGGCACTGGTTCATGTCCCAGCTGCTCCACTTCCAATCCAGCTCCCTGATAATGCACCTGGGAGTGCAGCAGAGGATGGCTCAAATATCGGGTCCCTGCATCTATGTGGGAGACCTGGAAGAAGCTCCTGGCTGCTGGCTTTTGCCTGGCCCAGTCCAGGCTGTTGCAGTCATTTGAGGAGTGAATCAGTGGATGGAAGATCTATCTCTCTCCTTTTTCCTCTCTCTCTGCAACTCTGAGTTTGAAATAAATAAATAAATCTCAAAAAAAAGGAAAAAGGCAAGTGAAAACCTTCTTAAAAATAAAAGCAGCTTTAAACCAAGTAATACACAAGTGGGACAATTTCATGGACATTTCAGCAAGTAGAAAAGAAGACTTCAGATATGCCAGAGAAAAGAGGGCTTTGGATTCCTGGTTCACTATTTCTTACTGACAATTTTATGTTACATTGTGCAACTTGTAAAGGCATCCCTAGCTATACTTATCTTTCATATTGTCCCACAAACTCCATCCCCCATTCCTCAAGATTTGAGTGGTTATGAAGAATTTTGACAGTACAGATAGATTTTATCGATATCTCTTTTCCTTCTTGTATTTCTTCCCTTGTGTGAGATAATTTTTCTCCTAGTATTATTTTGCAATATGTTATATAAGTTCAAAATAATTATATTCTAGTGGCTTAAATCTAGTGACACTATGACAGAGAATGACAGTCACTGAATGGAACCTGGTTTTGTTAAGCAATACATATTGTGAGTTAGAGATATTTTATGGTAAAATGCAAATAAAGAACATGAAATATGGTGGTGCTGTTTCAATAATAGCAGTTTACCACCTTCAATGGCAACTGGAACTTCTGTAAATGTACAACCTAAATGTTAGGCTACACTTTTATGTAAATACCCACATACAAACCTGATGATGTCTGGTGCTTTCAGCTATGTGTGCTATGACCTTACTCCCCCAAGAAGAAACTCATGGCAGAGCGTCTGTATCTATGATAGAGCACAAAACTTACCAAATAGCCAAGTTGAGCAAACACCCAAAACATTTTGTTTCTACCAGTTTCCCTAAAGAAAATTTAAGTAAAATTAAAGTAAACTGATACAATGATCAGTTTCAAATTGAGTCAGATGATGCATAGGCAAATCTCTTTATCAAAAGCAAAATTGATCAGCTTTCAATACTGTATTTTCAGTGAACTTTGATTACATTAAGATTAGTTATCTAGTCCTTTATATATTAAAATTGATTTTAGTCCAGAAATATTTTTTCTTCAAACACTGAATTGTTTTCTCATTCCAGTTTTCCAGGTAAAGCTGTCTTTAGGAGAAATGATAATTTTACCATGATAGATGAAAGATGGACTTAGAAATCATTTAGCTCATTCCTCTACATTTTATCATTAAAGAAATTTGAGCCATAATATATGAACTAAGGCAGTTAAAACCATACAACTTTTAAGTAGCAGAGAACAGACAAGACATTCTCTTGCATTTTTCAGCTAAAAGACCTTATCATCGCCCTTTCAATCCTACTTCTTCACCCACCCCAAGTCTGTTAGTAGTGTACTTTAATTCCTTGGCCAATTTCTAATAATCCCTGGGAATGAGTAGTGATATATTAATTAGAGTAATTTCTACTGATAGATGTTTTAGTCATTCAATTTGAACTGTTAGTTGTTAGACCCTGGAGACAAAAAATAAAACATAGCCTTAACCTTGTTTGCACTAGAGATACTGAAAGTCTAGTGGGGCAAACAGATAATTACAGTAATGTGATACGTGCTATTATAAAAGATGTTAAGAGGTACTAAGGGAGAACAAAGGGGAAAGCTCCCTATCACCTTTGATGGAGAGTGGATATGTGTGTGTTGGGAAGATTCGCTCAGAAATGAAGGGCTGAATTAAGATTAGATACTTTCTAATAATTTACATATTTAGTTTGGACAGATTTCAGAAGTTCTATTTCAGAATTATCATTTTCTGGAAAAAAAAATAGAAAAAAAAACTTTGATGACCAGACCCAGTATTCACCCTTCACAGAGATTCAGTTTTTCTTGGTTAATCTCTATCTGTGAGAAAGATATTTCCCCAAATTCCTTCCTACTCTGGATCAAATAGATGACCATCCTCTGCATTCTCACAGATCTCTGAGCTTTTCTCCATGAAGACCCTAATGTCAGCTCACTACTGTTCTTTGCAGATAAGAATCGTTCTTCTTCTTTTGTCTGTGAGCTCAGTTAAGGGAGGGACCATATCTCTAGTGGGCCCTTGAGAAGTGCTATGGGTTTGTTGTTGGATGAATGGATGAAGTATTATCTGATCTTCAATATAACTGCTGCTTATCTTACCATAATTTTTTATTAGAGAAGTAGAGTTATAGACAGTGAGAGAGAGAGAGAAAGGTCTTCCTTCTGTTGGTTCAATCCCCTAATGGCTGCCACGGCTGGTGCTGCACTGAACCGAAGCCAGGAGTCAGATGCTTCCTCCTGGTCTCCCATGTGGGTGCAGGGACCCAAGCACTTGGGCCATCCTCCATCACCCTCCCAGGCCACAGCAGAGAGCTGGACTGGAAGAGGAGCAACCAGGACAGAATCCAGTGCTCCAACTGGGACTAGAACCCGGGGTGCCAGTGTTGCAGGTGGAGGATTAGCCAAGTGAGCCATGGCGCCGGCCCTATCTTACCATAGTTATTCCCTCATTTATTTGTTCATTCAATATATATTTTTGAGCAACTATTCTCTTTCAAGACTTTTGCTGGGTGGTGGGATTACAAAGGCAGTTAAAAGACTCATCTCTCCCCTCAGTGCTGTCTAGTGGAGGAGATCACAAGTTAACAGTTTTATTGCAATGTGGCATGGTAAATGTCAGCAGAAGGAACATAGCAGGTTCTCTATGGACATAGACAAGGGACTTAAGAGTATCCCAGGAAGAAGGAACTGCATGAGTGAAGACCTAGAGGTGAGATAATAGGGTATTTTTGAGTCATTGAAACAATTATTGGGGATAGAGTAGAAGGTAATTCTGAAAGTTCTATATCTGCTGCCAGAATTTGTAACCTTGTAAATTGCATCTTCTTGGTCTACCATCACACCAAACAAGTGAGACAAGTAGTCATCTGACAACTACACCCTTACACAATGTCCTCAAATGGCCCACAGAGTCTCAATGTGCCAGATTATCATTCTGTCTTCAATATTCAACATACAAAGTATAGGCTTTCCTGGTCATTTCAGCCTCTCTGTAGTCATCATACCCATTAATCACCCTCAATTTCTTCAATTTCCCAAACATCCTGACATGCCTTACAAAATGTTTCTTTCTTATTGGAATATCCTGGCACATTTCTAACTCTACCATTTGGGGCACGTCAGCTTGAGCATGTCCCAAATTGTACATCACCTCCCTTTCTTATCCCCACTCTCATATTTAACAGAGATCACTTTTCAGTTAAATTTAAACACCTAAGAATAATTGTGTGTTAATTACAGAGTTCAACCAATAGCATTAAGTAGAACAAAAAATCTAAAATGGATAAAGTATTAAGTTGTACATCAACAGTCAGGACAAGGGCCGATCAACTCACAAGAATCACATAAACAAGACTAGTGTCTGCTAATATTAACTGATAGAACAAAAAAGGGAGAGAACGATCTATTATGGGAAGCGGGATACACAGCAGACTCATACAATGGCAGATGTCCTAAACAGTACTCTGGCCTCAGAATCAGCTCTTAAGGCACTCAGATATGGCTGAAGAGCCCATGAGAGGATTTTAGGCATAGAAAGCCAAGACACTCTGGCAAAAAAAAAAAAAGACCTAAATGAAAGATCTCTGCGAGTGAGATCCCAGTGGAAAGAACGGGCCATCAAAGAAGGAGGTACCTTTCTCTGAAGGGAGGAGAGAACTTCCACTTTGACTATGACCTTGTCTAAATAAGATCAATGTCTGCGAACCCAAAAGGCTTCCATAGCCTTGGCAACCAATGACACGAGCCTTGGGAGATTAGTGATGCCATAAACAAGAGTGTCAATTTGTTAAGTCAACAACAGGAGTCACTGTGCACTTACTCCTCATGTAGGATCTCTGTCCTTAATGTGTTGTACAATGTGAAGTAATGCTATAACTAGTACTGAAATGGTATTTTACACTTTGTGTTTCTGTGTGGGTGCAAACTGATGAAATCTTTACTTAATATATACTAAATCGATCTTCTGTATATAAAGATAATTGAAAATAAATCTTGATGTGAATGGAATGGGAGAGGGAGCAGTAGATGGGAGGGTTGTGGGTGGGAGGGAAGTTATGGGGTGGAAAGCCATTGGAATCCATAAGCTATACTTTGAAAATTTATATTTACTGAATAAAAGTTAAAAAATGTTTCTTTCACAATATGTGCTTTTATTTCATTTTTTTGTCACTTATGTCAATGTTCCCACCAAGAACTGGAACAAGGTCAATACCCCAAAGCTCTGTTACCTGATCCTGGAGACATATTGAGTAGTGATTTTCTAAGTTTCTCTCTCACACTACATATGTGACTCTGGAGCTTGAGTGTATCCCTGTAACCCCTTTTAAATTTTGAGAGCTCAATTCTCTAATCTTATACAAAACACAGAACAAAAAAGCTAACAAAACTACCTTTTGGAGACACATACTAATCACCACCCACCCCTACTCCACTTAATCCCCTACTCAATCTTCCTGCATTTAATGATGTCTTTATCACATGTTTCGCAGCCATTCCTCCATCTCTATTCTTGACATCATTCATGATGACTTCCAAGCCTTTCAGTTCTTTGACCTCTACATCTCCACTGAGTTCCCCTCAATGCCTTTTCAGCAACCCATTCCCACAGTCACACTTTGGACTGTGTCAACCTCTGTAACTGCCAACTTCATTATCCATAATCAGATGGTTCTGCTCTCTAACCAGAACTTCACTCTCATGGCCCACAGTCTATTGATCCCATTCTATCCCAATGAATTAGTCCTCTTTTTTTTAATTCACTCTCTTAAATATCTTCTTTGTATTCTGTGCTTAGTACATTTTTGTTTTTCTTTTTTTTAAATAAAAATACAAGCTAATGATACATGTAGTTAAAACAGAGCTCAGGAGCGTAAATACCACACTCGAAACCCTTCAATAGAAGCCAAATGGGAGTTTGTTTTTATTTTATCTGTTCAGATACACACCAAAACTGGAATATTTAAAAATTAGTGTCACAAAAGATCATCACATGATTATACCAATATCTGTTGCATCAATAATTCATGAAAATGGTCCCAAAAATCATGTTCACTTGAACCCCATTTCATTTAAATTAAAGAAAACCACTGTTAAAGAAAGTGGTTACATTCAAACTTTTAATTCCTCAGTTTCATGTTGCAGATTTCAGTGCTTTCAAGGTATTAGTTACTACATTTAAGCAAGTTTCTCTCTTTTACCCTTCCTGCTCAGATCCTAAAAGATCAAGGATTAAAATTGAGGGAAATTGGAAGTTTTAGAGCTGGAAAAATAAAATTTTGAAAGATTAAGCAAGATAACCAATTACTGAAAAGTTGGCTGTTGCTTGACCTGGCTAGTCTTAGAGTCTCCTTAAATCTTATAGAACTTAGGTAAAATTGGCTGCAGCATGTTCTTAGTAAACAAGGCAGACCTCTTACTAACCAGTCTTAAAACAGGTGCTTCTGGAGAAACCAAAGAAAGAAATACACCAAGTTCCATAAGATATAATTGCCAGAAGTATACAAATAACCATATAATAAATCAGAGATTTTATACGTATTATTTTAGGGATTAAATTGAGCATATACCTCAGATTCCATCAAAAAACAAAAACATCGAAATTTTACCCTTCCCTCATAATCTAGTAAACTCTCCCTTCCCCCCCGATGTATTCAGAATGGTGACATTCTACCAGCCACACAGAGCATTCTCAGATGTCACCAGTTCAGCTGCTTTGTAAACATGGCAGCAGGTAGGTTTATGCGATTTTTCTTGGTAGCGGTTATCACACAGCATCACTGTGAATTTTGTGAATTAAGCTTCGGAAAAAAAAGTCTAATTTATAGATTTGAGATTTAAAAAGAAGCATATTGTATCATGTTTGTCCAAGTCAGCATGAGTGGTTTGAGATTAAAACTTGGCTACAGATAATCTTGATGTCCCAATAGTCAATAAACCAACTATTCATTTTTATGTAAATACACCTTCATCTAAAGGGAAATGGACTATTTTCTAACCTTAAGAGCAAAAAGATTGTTTTATTTTTGCTATCCCTTGGGAGAAAATGTATATTGCTTGCTCTATTTAGGTATCTCAGTCTAGCTGCTGTAAAGCACACTTCCCAGTTGCTTTCCAAAGCCCTAAGGTGATTATTTGTTCTTCTTAGTGCAGCTGCTGGTGATATCAGCAAACAGCCCTTCAAAGGGGCACTCATTCTTTAGAAAAGCAACAGTGGCCACATGATCTTTTATAAAGGTTTCTCATTTGTTCCTGGCACCAAATTCTGTTGTTGCCATTCTAAAGGTCTCAAAGCATCTTCTAAAATCCTCTTGTTACTTGAAAGTTCATGGATTTAAAAAAAAACATCTCCTCTGTGTAGATAACTATTTTCACAGGAGTGTCAAAGTTTATTGGATTATAGCTTCAAATTCCACTTTTGATTTGTTATCTATAGGAAAATGTTATTTGAATCAGTCCCAAGAATATTTATTGAATTTGAGGGTCAAACTGAAGCAAAGCAGTTATTGTAAGAAAATAACTAGCAAAGCTCCTTTACGGAAACTCAACTACTATTCTTTAAGATTTAAAGATTTCCACTCATTATCTCCCTACAGGAGGAAACATTAATTTTCCTCTGCAGAATCAATATGGATTGGAAATATGAAAGGGAAGATGCTTTAGAAAACAAGAGAAATTGGTTCATAATTTAATAGCACTGTTAATAAAACTCCAAACTCTTTTACCTTCTTTCATTCACACCGTCTGGCGAAGTCCTGAAGAGATTAGCCATGTTATACCCATGCTTGAGAAATCTAACGAAGCGGAGTTGACTATCTCTACAAAGTTTTGATCACCAAACTTCTCATCACGGATTTCCCCAAAGGGAAGAAATGCCTCCATTTCCTCAATTCCCATTTATTATTTGATATCTCCAATATGGATTCTACCACACATTTATTGTTTAAGATCACCAGTGACTTTCATATCACTAAGTAAACAGACACTTTTAAGTCGTCAACATATCCTCCCAGCAGTATTTCATACTAATTAAATATTATGTGACTGCTTCCTCTCTATCTTTTATTACACAACCCTAGCTATCTGGTGTTTAATAGATTTTTCAGCTTTCTTCTCTTTTCACATTTTACCTTCTTAAAAAGTAATCTCATATATAGCAAACAGTTTCAAGTGGATATTTCTATCTCAACACTCGTCCCTCAATATCAAACAGCACATACAATTGCTTTGTTATTATATACTCTTGTCATCTGAAATGCAATAAATACAAAGAAAAATCCATGGTGCCTACCATTTAAAGATCATCAGTTTCCTTCAAATATTCCCTATTGTGAAGTGGCATATGAACTCATTCAGTAATGCCAAACCAGAAAACTGACAATCTTTTTTCACACTTCCCCCTCCTTCAGCTCCAGTAGCCTCATAAATCATTGAGTCCTCAGGGACTTCCATTCTACTACACCTTGAGAGTCTTTCCAGTCCTGGACATTTTACCTCTTTTATGCACTTTCAATCTGTGCTCTTCCTATCAGAGATATCATTTTTATTCCTTAATTATTTATTTCATTTAATAGCCGAATCACTTTCTTATATTTTAATTTTTTGTGGAAAAAATATAATTCAATGATTGAATGTAGAGATGGAGAAAAGATGAGTACCAAGATGATGCCCAAGTTTTTATTTGGGTGATATTTATACACATTGAGATAGAAAATACAGGAGGATTAAGAGTTTTGGCGCCTCAAAATTTATTTGTGTGTAGGTTGTGCTTTGAAGATACAGAGGTGGATGAGATCATCCAGAAAGTATAATAAAAGAAATATAAGAAAACCCTTATATAGGTTGGGAAATTGGACTACCATTTTCAGTAACACATTACTCTGTTTTAGAATGCTTAAGCATTGGGGGAATTCCAGTCACAGATCTTCAGTCGTTGAGTCTTAGGTGACCTGTTTAAGTGCTTTTTGAGTGGCTGCCTTTTCTGGTAAGCTAAAACCCACAGGAATGTAGAATGGCTAGGAAAAAAATCAACAAAATAATTACTTTTAATCAAAAATAACTACTCATGTCAAGTGGACCTTACAATTCCACTGCATTTACTAGTCAGTTTTTCACTTTCCTGAATTATTTACCTCACCTCAAATATCTATCACCTCCTCCAACTGTCCTCACTCTCAGCTGCTAATATTAATTCTTCTTTTTTTTTTTTTTGACAGGCAGAGTTAGACAGTGAGAGAGATAGAGAGAGAGAGAGAGAGAGAGAGAGAGAGAAGTCTTCCTTTTTCTGTTGGTTCACCCCCTAATGGCTGCTGCAGCCGGCGCACCGCGCTGATCCGAAGCCAGGAGCCAGGTACTTATCCTGGTCTCCCATGGGGTGCAGGGCCCAAGCACTTGGGCCATCCTCCACTGCACTCCCTGGCCACAGCAGAGAGCTGGCCTGGAAGAGGGGCAAGCGGGACATAATCTGGCGCCCTGACCGGGACTAGAACCCAGTGTGCCGGGGCCGCAGGTGGAGGATTAGCCTAGTGAGCCACGGCGCAGGCTAAAATTAATTCTTAGATTACGTGGATATAGAAACAGTCAGAAAAGAGCAATCTCACATTGACATCTCCCAAAGCAACCCTTTTTCTGATCTTATTAGAATTATACTGTGTTAGCTATGTATTATCCCTGCACTATGTTAAAGACCAACTATTCCATTAGGCACTAGATCCCACCCTTGTCATTTACTTAAAGACTTTGTCTAAACAATTTAATTCTTTATTATCATCAATTACTCCCATTCTATTAAGTAATTACCGGATGCTTATAAAAATATCATACTTCTACCTTCATAAATTCTTGCCTTGTTATTATATATTAGGTTTACCATGATTTGTCTCTTTTTTCCTTTAAGGAAAATAACTTTGAACAAATTATCTAGGTGTGCACACTTCCTTTCCTTTCATATAGGTAGATACATATGGATATATAGAGAGATATAGATACAGAGATATAAAGCAAAACTTGCCAGAAATGCTTAATCATTTCTCATCATAACACCATTCCTTTTTATAAGTAAAGACTATACTAAATTTGATGGCAGTGTGTTTTTTGTCATACTTTATAGTTTTTTTTAAAAGATTTATTTATTTATTTGAAAGTCGGGGTTACACAGAGAGAGAGGGAGAGGAAGAGAGAAAGAGAGAGAGAGAGAGATGTCTTCTACCCACTGGTTCATACCCCAACTGGCCGCAACGGCCAGAGCTGAACTGACCCAGAGCCAGGAGCCAGGAGTTTATTCCGGGTCTCCCATGTGGATGCAGGGGCCCAGGGGTTTAGGCCATCTTCCATTGCTTTCCCAGGCCAAAGCAGAGAGCTGGACTGGAAGTGGAGTCGCCGGGACTTGAACCAGTGCCCATATGGGATGCTGGCACTGCAGGCGGTGGCTTTACCTGCTATGCCACAGCGCTGGCCCCCACACTTTGTAGTTTCATCACCTGTGACTGTAACCACAAACATTGTGCTTTGCCTTTTCTCATTATAAAATATATATACATGGGGCCTGACATTGTGGCACTGCATGTCAAAGCCCCGGCCTGCAGCACCAGCATCCCATATGGCACCAGGTTGAGTCCCTGCTGACCCAGTTCCCTGCTAATGCACCTAAGAAAGCTTTGGAATATGGCCCCTGCACCCATGTGAGAGACCCGGAAGAGGCTCCTGGTTTCTGGCTTCAGATCACCTCAGCTCTGGCCATTGCGGCCATTTGGGGAGTGAACCAGTGGATGGAAGACCTCTCTCTGTCTCTTTCTCTGTAACTTTCAAATAAATAAAATAAATCCTTAAAAAATAAGAATATATACATGGAAAATCACTGTATTCTCTGTTTCTTGCTATTTTTATTATTTACCTTGTGAGATGCCTGCATGGCATCATTGTAGTTTGCTTGCTTTCATTGCTATATAATATTCAATTGTATCAATATACCCAAATGTACTTACCTGTTTTCTTGGGTTTTTTATGTCCATTTTAAATTATTTAATTAAAAATGTTTTAAATAATTTAGAAAGGTATAATGAGTTAAATGAAAAAAACATAGATATAAGAATTATTAGCATTTTCCATATTTATTTTATATGTAAATATCATTATATAAACACATACATACTATTTTTTGGAAGTTATAGCTATTATAGGCATTGTTATATATGTATCCTGGTAAATATTTCCATGAATTTTTCTGGGGAATAATAATTAGGAATGGACTTTGTAGATCAGATAAAGATATATAAAATCTTCAAACATGCTGGATAATGTTAGTTTCCTAAAGCCATTGTACTAAATTATCTTCTCATCAGTACTATGTAACCATTCTCAGTGCTCTACCTTTTTACCAAACTTAATATACAATATTATAAGACTCATTTCTTTCAATCTGGACGCTGTTACCATGTCTCATTCTAATTTAATTTAATTATATAATGATGAATAAGGGTGAACATCTTTTTATTTTTTGAGGGTCATGTGGTTGTCTTCGTTTATGAAACATTTGCTCAGATGTGTTGGTGGTCTTTTCTTATTTATTTATATCACTTCTTTATTTATTCTGGATACTGATAGTTTTGCATTTTCAAAACATCTTGTAGTTCTTTATGGCTTCTTTTATCACTCTCATTTAGGAGTGATTTCATTCAATAAATAGACAATATTAGCTTGAATGAAGTTGATTTATTTAATCTAGTCAGAACTGTTTCTGACTTTTTGGAATGAAGAAACTAATTCTTTTTTGTTTTTCATATGGATACCCTATTTTTCTAGTACTATTTATGAATAAGTCATTTTAATGCATTTTCATTTATTTGAAATGGAAAGTCTCTCTCTCTCTCTCTCTCTCTCTCACACACACACACACACACACAAGGCAAGAGAGATAGAGAGATAGAGAGAGAGATAGAGAAAGAGATCTTCCATCCACTGGTTCATTCCCCAAATATCTGTAGCAGCTGGGACGGGCCAGACCGAAGCCAGGAAACAAGAACTCCAGCTGGGTCTCCATCACAGGTGACAAGGTCTCAAGTACGTAATCCACCTTCTGCTGCCATTCAGGTGCATTAGCAGGAAGCTTGATCAGAAGGTGGAGGTGGGACTTGATCGCAGGCACTCTAACATGGAAAGTAGACATTCCAAGCAGCAACTTAGCACACCATGCCACAATGCCCATTCCTATCAATAAGTTTTTTACTACTGGTCTGCACTGCCAGATCTGTGATGTATATAATATTTATGTATGTATGCATTTGTTTCTGTAATGTTAGTTACACTTTATTAATTTATTATTCTATTTGAGGAGACAGTAACATCTTTTTAAACTGTTGAATCCTTAGTAACAGGATTGTTGTTTATGAATTCATAAATATTAAAAAGTATTTGTCAAATTAATAAATTAATGAAAAAATTTGATGAGGCACTGATACATTGAGAATCATACCAGTGCATAGTTTTCATAATTTGATTATGTCAGTGGAAATGACTGGGTAACTGTTATAAATATTCCACTACAATGTCAATCTTATTGTTTCTTTACTGCAAAGATATTTGGTGTGGATAAGTTACTTTCTGAAACAATAGCAAAGTATTCAATCCATGTTAATTAGTCTCACTATTATCAGAGAACAGAGCACAGAAGCATTATAAAGATTTTATGTAAATACACAGAGCTGTGGTTGATCATACAATATCATGATTTCAAAATAATATATTTGAATCACTCTCTTTTAGGCCATAATTAAATACAGACTAGAAATACGTTACAGTCCTATCATGATCTAATAAAACTGGATAGGGGGGCGGAGCCAAGATGGCGGAATAGTGAGGGCGCGCACCGATAGTCCGGGAAAATTTAGTTTAATAAAAGGGGAGTTACGGTAGCCGCAGAAAAAAGAACCAGGAAAATATTGCAGGGGAAACCCTTCTGGATGGAGTGGCCGTGAATCGGAGGACCTACTGGGAGAACAAGGTCACCCACCTCGTGGAAGCCAAGTCGCGGGACCCAGGGTCTACGCACCAGTGCTCCAAGGGGAGTGCATGCCACACAGACAACAGCGGGGAGACTTGGGACGCTCAGGGCTCCGAGTCCACACATCGGCGCTGGAAGGGGAGGTGAGCTCAATAACCCGAGACATTGGTGGGGAAACGGGGGTCAGAATCTAGAGGGGGGCCGGAAAGTGCAGCAAAATCACTACCAGAAAGAAGGAAAAAAAAAGCTTCGGGGTTTCTCTTCCCCCTAACCTTGCAAAGGTTACAAGGCTGCAAGGCTTGAAGAATTCCCAAGAGACAAAGAGCAGGCCTCCTCTCTGGATTTACATATCAATGGGGGAGAGCTAAGGAACTGAGTCACTACAATTCAGTAGCCTAGGCAACCCAGTGGGAGTCCAGAGGAGCCAAAGACTGGAAGTGAAATACCATCAATTCTGCACAGCCGTGCCCTGTGGTGTTACTTACCCACTGAATAAATAAAATACATAAATAAATAAAAAGAGAGAGATTTACCACGCATAACCTGAGGGTGTCACCTTTGCACACCCTTAACCAGGAAGAACCAGGCAGAGCTCTCAGGCTGCACACATCTCAAGCCTCCAAGGCTCCTCCAACAGCAGGCAGTCCACTTAACATGGACACAGTATAAAAAAAAAAAACGCACAGTGACGCAAGAAGAATTAACTATGCCGAGTAACAAACACAGAAATAGAGGGAGCAAGATCAACGATGACACTATGATGCCTCCAAATAAGCAAAACACCCCAAGCCAAGAGTATGAAGATGAGATAGAAGAAATGCAAGATACGGATTTCAAAAAATTTATGATAAGAACATTTAGAAGTTTTCAAAAGCAAATCCTTGAACTACAGAAATCCTTAATGGACAAGATTAAAAATCTCTCTCGTGAAAATGAAATTTTAAGGAAGAGTCAAAATGAAACTCAGAAACTAGTAGAACAAGAAAGTGTTATAGTGAAGAGAAATCAAAATGAAATGAAGAGCTCAATAGATCAAATGACAAACACATTAGAAAGCCTTAAAAACAGAATGGGTGAAGCAGAAGAGAGAATATCGGACTTAGAAGATAGAGCACAGGAAAACATACAGTCAAACCAAAGAAAAGAAGAGGAAATTAGAAATCTAAAAAATATTGTTGGGAATCTACAGGATACTATTAAGAAAACCAACATTCGAGTTCTAGGAGTTCCTGAAGGCATGGAGAGAGAGAAAGGATTGGAAGGCCTTTTTAGTGAGATACTAGCAGAGAACTTTCCAGGTTTGGAGAAGGACAGAGATATCCTAGTACAGGAAGCTCACAGAACCCCCAATAAACATGACCAAAAGAGATCCTCACCACGACACGTGGTAATTAAACTTACCACAGTGAAACATAAAGAAAAGATCCTAAAATGTGCAAGACAAAAACGTCAAATTACTCTCAGAGGATCTCCAATCAGACTCACAGCAGACTTCTCATCAGAAACACTACAGGCTAGGAGGGAATGGCGAGACATAGCACAGGTGCTAAGAGAGAAAAATTGCCAGCCCAGAATATTATATCCTGCCAAGCTCTCATTTGTGAATGAAGAGGAAATAAAGACCTTTCATAGCAAACAGAAATTGAAAGACTTTGTGGCCACTCGTCCGGCCCTGCAAAAGATACTTAAAGATGTGCCACACTCAGAAACACAGAAACACGGCCATCAATATGAAAGAAGGGAAAGGAAGAACACCTACCAGTAAAAGAGCATGGGAAGCTCAAAGCATATACTAGAAAATATTTCCGGGAAAATGGCAGGGCAAAGTCACTACGTATCAATAGTCACATTGAACATTAATGGTCTGAATTCTTCAGTTAAAAAACACCGTTTGGCTGACTGGCTCACAGAACACAACCCAACTATTTGTTGCCTACAAGAAACACATCCCTCTAACAAAGAGGCATGCAGACTGAAAGTGAAAGGTTGGAAAAAGATATTCCATGCCAACAGAAACCAAAAAAAAAGCAGGTGTAGCCATATTAATATCAGACAAAATAAACTTTAATACAAAAACTGTTAAGAGAGACAAAGAGGGACACTATATAATGATTAAGGGTTCAATTCAACAGGAAGATGTAACTATTATAAATGTATATGCACCTAATTACAGGGCACTGGTCTATTTAAAAGATATGTTAAGGGACTTATTTTATTTATTTTTTTTATTTTTTTATTTTTTTTATTTTTTTGACAGGCAGAGTGGACAGTGAGAGAGAGAGACAGAGAGAAAGGTCTTCCTTTGCCGTTGGTTCACCCTCCAATGGCCGCCGCGGCCGGCGCACTGCGTCCGGCGCACCGCGCTGATCCGATGGCAGGAGCCAAGAGCCAGGTGCTTTTCCTGGACTCCCATGGGGTGCAGGGCCCAAGCACCTGGGCCATCCTCCACTGCACTCCCTGGCCACAGCAGAGGGCTGGCCTGGAAGAGGGGCAACCGGGACAGAATCCGGCGCCCCGACCGGGACTAGAACCCGGTGTGCCGGTGCCACTAGGCGGAGGATTAGCCTAGTGAGCCGCGGCGCTGGCTAAAAGATATGTTAAGGGACTTAAAGGGAGATTTAGATTCCAATACAATAGTACTGGGGGACTTCAATACTCCACTCTCAGAAATAGACAGATCATCCGGACAGAAGATCAACAAGGAAACAGCAGATTTAATTGACACTATTGCCCAAATGGATCTAACAGATATCTACAGAACTTTCAAGCCTACGTCTACAGACTTCACATTCTTCTCAGCAGTGCATGGAGCCTTCTCTAGGATTGTTCACATACTAGGCCATAAAGCAAGTCTCAGCAAATTTAAAAGAATTAGAATCATACCATGCAGCTTCTCAGACCACAGCGGAATGAAGCTGGAAATTAGCAACTCAGGAAACCCTAGAAAGTATGCAAACACATGGAGACTGAACAACATGCTCCTGAATGAACACTGAGTCATTCAAGAAATCAAAAGAGAAATCAAAAACTTTCTGGAAGTAAATGAAGACAACAACACAACATATCAAAACTTATGGGATACAGCAAAAGCAGTATTGAGAGGCAAATTTATAGCAATAGGTGCCTATATCAAGAAATTGGAAAGGTACCAAATAAATGAGCTTTCAGCGCACCTCAAGGACCTAGAAAAACTGCAGCAAAGCAAACCCAAATCTAGTAGGAGAAGAGAAATAATTAAAACCAGAGAAGAAATTAACAGGATTGAATCCAAAAAAACATTACAAAAAATCAGCCAAGCGAAGAGCTGGTTTTTTGAAAAAAATAAACGAAATTGACACCCCATTGGCCCAACTAACTAAAAAAAGAAAAGACCCAAATCAATAAAATCAGAGATGAAAAAGGAAACGTAACAACAGACACCACAGAAATAAAAAGAATCATCAGAAATTACTACAAGGACCTGTGTGCCAGCAAACAGGAAAACCTATCAGAAATGGATAGATTCCTGGACACATGCAATCTACCAAAATTGAACCATGAAGACATAGAAAACCTAAATAGACCCATAACTGAAACAGAAATTGAAACAGTAATAAAGGCCCTCCCAACAAAGAAAAGCCCAGGACCAGATGGGTTCACTGCTGAATTCTACCAGACATTTAAAGAAGAACTAATCCCATTTCTTCTCAAACTATTCAGATCAATCGAAAAAGAGGGAATCCTCCCAAATTCTTTCTATTAAGCCAGCATCACCTTAATCCCTAAGACAGAGAAAGATGCAGCACTGAAAGAGAATTACAGACCAATATCCCTGATGAACATAGACGCAAAAATCCTCAATAAAATTCTGGCCAATAGAGTACAACAACACATCAGGAAAATCATCCACCCAGACCAAGTGGGATTTATCCCTGGTATGCAGGGATGGTTCAACATTCACAAATCAATCAATGTGATTCACCACATTAACAGACTGCAAAAGAAAAACCATATGATTATCTCAATTGATGCAGAGAAAGCATTTGATAAAATTCAACACCCTTTCATGATGAAAACTCTAAGCAAATTGGGTATAGAAGGAACATTCCTCAATATAATCAAAGCAATTTATAAAAAACCCACAGCCAGCATCCTATTGAATGGGGAAAAGTTGGAAGCATTTCCACTGAAATCTGGCACCAGGCAGGGTTGCCTACTCTCACCACTGCTATTTAACATAGTTCTGGAAGTTTTAGCCAGAGCCATCAGACAAGAAAAAGAAATTAAAGGAATACAAATCAAGAAGGAAGAAGTCAAACTATCCCTCTTTGCAGACGATATGATTCTGTACTTAGAGGATCCAAAGAACTCTACTAAGAGACTATTGGAACTCATAGAGGAGTTTGGCAAAGTGGCAGGATATAAAATCAATGCACAAAAATCAACAGCCTTTGTATACATAAGCAATGCCATGACTGAGAAAGAAGTGCTAAGATCAATCCCATTCACAATAGCTACAAAAACAATCAAATACCTTGGAATAAACTTAACCAAGGACGTTAAAGATCTCTACGATGAGAATTACAAAACCTTAAAGAAAGAAATAGAAGAGGATACCAAAAAATGGAAAAATCTTCCATGCTCATGGATTGGAAGAATCAACATCATCAAAATGTCCATTCTCCCAAAAGCAATTTATAGATTCAATGCAATCCCAATCAAGATACCAAAGACATTCTTCTCAGATCTAGAAAAAATGATGCTGAAATTCATATGGAGGCACAAGAGACCTCGAATAGCTAAAGCAATCTTGTACAACAAAAACAAAGCCGGAGGCATCACAATACCAGATTTCAGGACATACTACAGGGAAGTTGTAATCAAAACAGCATGGTACTGGTACAGAAACAGATGGATAGACCAATGGAACAGAATTGAAGCACCAGAAATCAATCCAAACATCTACAGCCAACTTATATTGGATCAAGGATCTAAAACTAATTCCTGGAGCAAGGACAGTCTATTCAATAAATGGTGCTGGGAAAACTGGATTTCCACGTGCAGAAGCATGAAGCAATACCCCTACCTTACACCTTACACAAAAATCCACTCAACATGGATTAAAGACCTTAATCTACGTCATGACACCATTAAGTTATTAGAGAACATTGGAGAAACCCTTCAAGATATTGGCACAGGCAAAGAATTTCTGGAAAAGACCCGGGAGGCACAGGAAGTCAAAGCCAAAATCAACTATTGGGATTGCATCAAATTGAGAAGTTTCTGTACTGCAAAAGAAACAGTCAGGAGAGTGAAGAGACAACCAACAGAATGGGAAAAAATATTTGCAAAGTATGCAACAGATAAAGGGTTAATAACCAGAATCTACAATGAGATCAAGAAACTCCACAACGTCAAAACAAACAAACCACTTAAGAGATGGGCCAAGGACTTCAATAGACATTTTTCAAAAGAGGAAATCCAAATGGCCAACAGGCACATGAAAAAATGTTCAAGGTCACTAGCAATCAGGGAAATGCAAATCAAAACCACAATGAGGTTTCACCTCACCCCGGTTAGAATGGCTCACATACAGAAATCTACCAACAACAGATGCTGGCGAGGATGTGGGGAAAAAGGGACACTAACCCACTGTTGGTGGGAATGCAAACTGATCAAGCCACTATGGAAATCAGTCTGGAGATTCCTCAGAAACCTGAATATAACCCTACCGTTCGACCCAGCCATCCCACTCCTTGGAATTTACCCAAAGGAGTTTAAATTGACAAACAAAAAAGAGGTCTGCACCCTAATGTTTATTGCAGCACAATTCACAATAGCCAAGACCTGGGACCAACCTAAATGCCCATCAACGGTAGACTGGATAAAGAAATTATGGGATATGTATTCTTTAGAATACTATACCGCAGTAAGAAACAACGAAATCCAGTCATTTGCAACAAAATGGAGGAATCTGGAACACATCATGCTGAGTGAAGTAAGCCAGTCCCAAAGGGACAAATACCATATGTTCTTCCTGATCGGTGACAACTGACTGAACACCAAAAAGGAAACCTCCTGAAGTGAAATGGACACTATGAGAAATGGTGACTTGATCAGCATAGCCCTGACTGTTAATGGACAACTTAATAATACATTATCCCTCTTAGTATTTTTTTTTGTCTGTTCTACTTAATATGACTGGTTTAATTCTATAATTAATACACAGTTATTCTTAAGTGTTGAAAATTAACTGAAATGTGATCCCTGTTAAACATAAGAGTGGGAATAAGAGAGGGAAGAGATGTATAATTTGGGGCATGCTCGGGCTGACTTGCCCCAGTTGGTATAGTTGGAAACATACCAGGGGATTCCAGTTCAATCCCATCAAGGTGGCATGTGCCAATGCCATCTCACTATTCCAAGTGATCAATTTCAGTTCACAATTGATCATAATGAAAGGACTAAGAGTCAAAGGGATCACATAAACAAGTCTAGTACCTGCTAAATAAAGGGGAACGTGATCCAACATGGGAAGTGAGATACTCAGCAGACTCATAGAATGGTGGATGTCCTAAATAGCACTCTGGCCTCAGAATCAGCCCTAAAGGCACTCGGATCTGGCTGAAAAGCCCATGAGAGTATTTCAGGCATGGAAAGCCAAGACACTCTTGCAAAAAGATCTCTGTGAGTGAGATCCCAGTGGAAAGAACAGGTCATCAAAGAGGGAGGTGCCTTTCTCTGAAGGGAGGAGAGAACCTCCACTTTGACTATGACCGTGTCTAAACAAGATAAGAGTCGGAGAACTCAAGGGGCTTCCATAGCCTTGGAAACTCATGACTGGTGCATAGGGAGATTACTGATGCCATAAACAGGAGTGTCAATTTGTAAAGTCAACAACAGGAGTCACTGTGCACTTACTCCTCATGTAGGATCTCTGTCCTTAATGTGCTGTACATTGAGGCTTAATGCTATAAAGAGTACTCAAACAGTATATTTCACTTTGTGTTTCTATGGGGGTGCAAACGATTGAAATCTTTACTTAATGTACACTAAACTGATCTTCTGTAAAAAAAAAAAAAAGAAATTGTCAATTCCCAACTTGACTCTCACTGGGATTAAACATGACAATAGGTCTGATCTGATTTCATCATCATTTAAAAAATCATCTATTATTTTCCACTTTATGTTTCTGTGTGGGAGCAAACTGTTGAAATCCTTACTTAAGGTATACTAAGCTGATCTTCTGTATATTAAGATAATCGAAAATGAATCTTGATGTGAATGGAAGGGGAGAGGGAGTGGGAAAGGGGAGGGTTGTGGGTGGGACGGACGGTATTGGGGGGGAAGCCATTGTAACCCATGAGTCGTACTTTGGAAATTTATATTCATTAAATAAAAGATAAAAAAAAAACAGGCTATAGCTACAGAGGGTAAGAAGTTCTAAGGTTCTATTGCACATTAGAGTGACTATAAATAATGTTAACATGCTATATTTTCTCATTACAATAAATAAACCACAAGATATGAAAAAAAAACTGGATAGGAAAATTTTGACCTTGGATCTAAAAAAGAGTTGCATAAAATTAAAAAAAATATACATATATACCTTTATAGATTAAAGGAACCTGGAAGTTAGTCAGATTTACAGTTTTCTTTTTACAGTTCAGGAAAGCAGCCAAGAGGGTGAAGTGATTTCTTTAGGTTTGTATAACTATATACTAATAGAACTGCAACTAGAAGACAGTTCTTTGACAGTGATTTTTCTATCACACAACTCATGTCAACTGGATTGCAAAATACCAAAACTGAAATGAGTCTTACTTTTAAAAATGTAAAAATATTTCAAATAGTTGGAAACTCCATATAGTCTTGTCCTCCTCCTTCTTTCTATCACTACTACTTGCAATAACTTGTTTTGTAACAGATTGGACTTGAAGTCAGGGAACTGCTGCCTACATATTGTAAATTACATTTCCAAAGGTACAGTACTGCATGTGTGTATAAATGGCCTAAATATAGTAATTCAACTTCAATATTTTAAAATTAAAATATTGCTACAGAACAGCTCTTTATATTTATACAGCACCTTCGTAATGCTATTCTGTTTACCTCCTGGCCAATCTGCATCTCCCCTCTCTATAAAATTTTACTGTGCCATTCGTTAGCACCTCTTGCTGA
Organism: Oryctolagus cuniculus; assembly: GCF_964237555.1. Lineage (NCBI taxonomy): Eukaryota > Metazoa > Chordata > Mammalia > Lagomorpha > Leporidae > Oryctolagus > Oryctolagus cuniculus. The sequence continues at coordinate 105,076,530 of NC_091453.1, read as the reverse complement.
TAATGTAACCTCTTCCCAAATGCAGTGCTAATTGTATTTTTGGATTAACTCTGCATTTCAGCTTAATTGGTTCTGCTTTAATTTGAAGTGGTGCAGTTTGGAAACTGCTAACAATTTAAAGCTCTTTTCAAAGGCTTAAAAAGAAGGCATAAAGAAATTCTTTCATCCAAACTTGGCATTTGATGACTTGGTATTGTATTTAAAAAACTTGGCTGTATATAGTGAGAAAGAATAGTCACTTCAGACCTTCCAAATTTGAGGGTATAATAGGAAGTAACCGTGAAAAGATAAAATTCACTCTCTCTCTCTCTCCCTCCCTCCCTCCTTCTCTCTCCTTTTCTCAATAGCACTACATAGAAACCAAGTACCATAAGAGTTCATTAATCTTTTATCTCCTTTAGTTTATACAGTTCACATGTCATTTCAAAATCTTTGGAGTCAAATTATAAATAATATCTCTTTGGCCTCTATGCAGATAAGGCTTAGTATTGCACAGCATTTGAAAAGTTTTGCCATCTCAAATCATTTCCAAATCTTTCCTCTCTACTCAGTGACAGTAATTGACACATTTCTTACCTCTCATTTGTTCTACTTTGCCTTGGACTCTAAATGTGGATCATGTAAGAATCCACTTTCTAATTTGGTGAGGAGTTTTGCTCCAAAAAATGTTCTACTATTTCAATACTTTTGTGAAATATAAGCCTGAATTGTTCATGTTCTTCAAAAGAAAATAGGAAAGTCATAAGATGAGTGTACTTGAAAATTTTGAAAAAAAGACATCAATGTGTTTAAAGAAGTTACATACAAATTGAAATAACATGGGAAAGAGCGAAGCAAGTTTTTTTTAGAAGTCCTATGATCTTGAGGATCCTAAAGGAAAAAGATGAGACAAACAGTAGTCCAGAATGATACAGACACTTGTTGCCTTCCAGTGATGCAATCTGGTTAGATTTTTCCTGAATATTCTTCCCATCTGTTATAGCCTGAAAATCAGTGCTCCTGTGAATCTGTATTGAGAGACATGGCATAACAACATGGTGAATAGTCTAGATGCTTTTCCACTCTGTCAGATACTACTTAACCACTGGTCAATGAATTGATTGTCCCAGGTCAATGGATTGACTTTATGATTCTGTAAAAAAGAAATATGCAGGATCAATTGTTCCAATGAGTTAGAGGCATTTTCTGAATTCAAGTTTTATTATTACAATTCCATCCATTCATTTATTCACTTATTCAAAATGTATTGCATTTCTAGTATATCTTAAACATAATAGATTCTGGATATATGCAAAATATTTAAGACAATCCCATTTATGGATGTGATAACAATCTACTTGGTTTTTTTAGATTCCTTCTTCAACTCCAACAAATGAAGAGATAGGCAATGATGATTTCCTAAATTGCACTCACAATAAACACAAAAATATACTGAAAGACCACGGTGGAAAGATAGGAAACCGTATTTACAAGGAATCATGAACTGCAGCTGGAAACAGACAGGACTCTCAACTAATAATAGGTTGAATAAAACTTTGTAGCTCATAAATCAGTTAAAAAGTATTATTACACAAATGTTGTATAGCAGGTGGTATTCTAAGTGCTAAGGATATGGCAATGGATCCAAGTCCCCATGAAGCATGAATTAAAGTAGAAAGAATCAAGCCATATGTTAAGCAAATGAAAAACACTCATATGTAATACAGAAAAATATAAAACTGAGGAGACAGGGAGTTGCAGAAGATACATGAAAATTTAAGAAAGGTGATCAGGGTAGGGTCTCTGTGGATGGTAATATCTGAGTAAAGACTTATAGGTGAAGGAGAGTCATTGATTTTTTTTGAGAGAAGAGCATTATTCTAGGCTGAGCAAATATGGCAGTTTGGCATGCATTCAAGCATTAGCAAGGTGGAGATGCAACTTTTGCATAGTGAGTAAGGGCAAGAACAGTAAGACATGATGTCAACCAGACAATGGTGAGTCAGAAAGACTGTGTATAACCTTTCTGGCCAATGTGAGGACTTTAGCCTTTACTTTCAAAGACATGGGGAGTCTTTGGAGGGCTACAAAGACAGAATGAATGATATGCCAATTTTAAAAACAAGCTCTCTTGCTGGTGTGGAAAATACAGACTGTGATGAGATAAGGTAGGAAACTGGAGGGCAATAAGAAAGATTTTGAAATAACTCAGGTGAGCAACACTAGTTATTTGGCTCAGGGATGTCTCTCAGCCTTGACATTATTAGCATTTGGGGACATGTGATCTGTTGTGTATGTCTTGAGGAGGCAAATCACTAGACACATTAGTGGATTATTTACCAATATCACTGACCTCTACTCACGAGAGGCCAGCAATACCTTGCCACTGGTTGTAACTACCAAGAAAGTATCAAATATTCTCTGACGACCAAATCACCCTAAGTTGGGAGAATCATTGAACAAGGATAACAGCAGAGTAAAGAGTAAGAGGTCCTTTGATGCTGGGTATGTTTTAAAGATAGAGGCAACATGATTTGCCAAGGGATCTTATGTGGAGAGAAAAAAATATATATAAATCAAAATGTCTAAGAAGTTTTGTCCTAACGACTGGAAGAATATAGATAATCATTAACTGAAATGGAAAAGCTACAAAGAGCAGAGTTGGAAAAATAACAAGGGCAGAGATTAGTCACATTAGGTTTAAGATGCTTGTGAGGATATTAAGTGAAGATACTACCACTTTCATGTCTCCTCACTCTGGCTGAGTCTTAAGTATTTTCTACAGCACATTTCATAGGTGACAGAATGGTCTTTAATGGGATCTGAGCATAATGAAATAAAGGAAAAACCAATAACAGGCAAATATCCCCCCCAAAACCACAAATGCATCTTGCAACAAACAGAAAGAAAGAAATACTATTATATAACACTGTGCTTAACGAGGAAACTGTAATGTAAATTACCATTTAACGCTGACAAAACATTACAAATTTCTGGTATTAAGCTAGAACAGTACTTTAGTGAAAATTTAAAGCTTTGAATACACTTATCAGAAAATGAGAAAGATTGAATAAAAGTACTATGCATTCAATTCAAAAAGCCAGGGAATGATTAAAAAGGTAAACCCAAAGATATAAATGATAATAGAGAACAACTATATATTCAGAATAATTTACAGAATCAAAAACTAATTCTTAGAAAGGAATGGTAGAAAAGATATGTAGGCAGCAAAATTAATCAAGAAAAATAAAAGCAAAGAGATAAAATACAGGCAGAAATGTGGGTAATGAGATAAAATAGATATCTATAAAAATAATATTCTACCAGTCTTAAACAAATATTTGAAAAGCTAAAAGAAACTAATGTATTTCTGGAAAAATCTAAAGTTTTAAAAACAGACACAAAATGAACCAGTTAAATGGGAAGACACAAAAAATAATGACACAAATTGAAATGATATTAAAAATCTCCCACCACTTTACATATCATAGCCAGTAGTCCCAGAATCAAAAATTATATAGTTGGATTCTACCAAATATTTAATGATCATTTAATATCTATTCCTGTCTTGTATCCGTAGTTCTGTATCATTGAAGGAAAAAAAATGTTCACATTTAACAGCCTAATACAAATGTATTCCCATATTACTCATTTCTGGCAATGATTTGGAGTAATAACAAATGCTATGTATTGCTAATGAAACTGCAAACTGATGTCCATTCAGAAAAGCATATATTTAAAATACATTAAAGAATGTGTGTGTGTGTGTGTGTGTGTGTGTGTATATTTTACAGACTTACAGTGAGAGAGAAATGGAATTTAGTTTTATTTTTGTTCTTTCTGGAAATTCTATTTACACCATGGCCTTTCTATCAGAGTGAAGAAGGGAGCAAAAGCCCTGTCTTATACCATAGAACTTAAGTACTTATGTACTTGATCGAGGCAACAGGATACTTATCTCTCCAGTTTTATGGCTCCAAGAGATTACCATTTCAGTATCAGTGTTGTGAGCAAGCATTGCCAAACTGCTGAAAATGTCTTCTGGATTAGTCAGTGTACTATTTCATAAAGTGCTTCTGGAGTTAAAATCTGTCACAGCTATCAAAAATGTCCATACTTTTGCAACAAAAGTATAAAGAATCCCAATTGGTGATTTGCTGAGTCCTCCCCAGCTGGGTGTCGTTATTGGCACTGCTTTAACCTCCATGGTGCTGGCCTTCACCCCAGCACCTGGATGCTCTTCAAGTAGGGGATTGTAATTTGGATCTTCATCTGGGGTATCAAGAATAGCCTTCAAAATAAATGTTTTCAGGATTCTTATACCATCACGCTGATTGGGGAATACATCTTCCAAGAAAAAATATGTGTCCATCAGCAATACCCAAGAGGTTCACAATAATCGAGTTCCCCACCAACAAGGAAAACCTCATAAGCAGGTTTTCCTCAGGGCAAAAAGGGGACCTTAAAGTTGAGAAGGTGAAAGAGGTTCATGTGGACGTATGGGTTCCTTTGGCTCCAGCGTAGACCAGCATTATCTGAAGGCCTGGCCCAGGAAAACTAAGCTCATAAAGAAAGCAAAAAGAGTCATTAAAAATCTACCAAAAAAAGAACATAAATACAAAGTCTGCTGTCTGGCCTCGGAATGAGCTGCCTTCTAGCATTTAACAGTAATAATATAGAAAAATCATGTTAAATAAAAAGTTGAATTCAGTGGACCCAAAGAATTAAAAATTGGTGATTAACCTCCATATTTGAAAATGTTGAAAAATTAACTCAGAATTGAAGTACAACTTAAAAGGTGTGATCAGCTCCAACTGCACGGCTGTGACAGTGAGGACACAGGTGGTACTTCAGGTGCAGCTGACCGGTGGGATCTGCAGGTACTCCAGTGGGAGGCACTGGTACACTCCATCTTCCCCACTGCCTCCTGCCCCCACCAAGAATGTATATATTCTAAGACCCCAGAAAGTGTATATTCTAAGACTCATTACTGTACTGTACTTCTATCTAAGAAAACAATCTGCCACACAGACTCAAGAAATATAAAAGACATATCTCTTTTTGTAAATTACCAACATTGTCACTCTTTCTTTTTTTAAGTGGAAATTAACTGCCAGTGTCAGCGCTGAGTGATTTATTTAAAAGTACATATATACATAAATTTTGGGCAGTGTGATTCATTAAACCTGAGCTGGGGCCCAAACATGGGTATTTTGAAAAACCTTGCCTGGTTATATTCTGATCTTGCACTCCTGGTAAAGATCCAGCGCTAAAATGTAATTAGCATATACTCACATGCATCTTCACACTTCCAGGTGTCCCAATGCAAATTTGAAGATGTTTATTTACAGGATTCCTATAGTGGATTTTGGAGAAGATGGAAAGCGTGGCACAGATAAAAGGACAAAAAACCCAGAAGGTAATGAAAAACAACCATTTTCCAATTTTCCCTTAAGTATTAGGAATTCTATTTCTCAAGGTCAGAGAATCCAAGTAATGTGTTCCATAAATGTTGGTTTAACACTTTTTGCAACAAAGTGAGTATGTATGGATTCTTTTACAAATTGTCTCTCAAGCATTTTGAATGCTATCGCACATATAGTAGATTTTCTACCGGAAAATGTGTGTGTGTTTTTTTTTTAACACTTCATAATGCACTACTTGTATTTTACTTGAAGTTTTGGAAAGTCAACAGGACTTTAAGTTTTCTCACAGATATCACATATTCTGTGTCCAGAAATAGTTTCAGAATTTCGAAATCCTTTCCTATTAGTCATTTTCAGAATATGGCCTCTGGGTGCTACAGCTCACTGGTTGCTGGCTGAGAATGCAAAGAAAAGGGGAGGTTCTCTACAGTTCAAACCACTCCTGCATGCCAAACCCAAAATAACTAATACAGAATTGTATCAGATTGAACTCTATACCTTGTTTTCTGAGTGGTTTGCTTCAGCCACAAGCTTACTGCTTCCCACCATCCTACCCTTTCCAGCAAAATGGATCAGTCAGCAGATAATATCTCTCCTTGTTGTTAATGCTTCAAATTCTTCATGTGTAGATAGAATCTTGCCTTCCAAATCGAGTGTTGAAATGTAATAAGCCAATCAATCAAAAGTTGAAAAGACTCATTATTCCATTTTGGAAAGAGAGAAGAGGGTGAAGAAAAGGCGCGAAGAAGGAATTGAGTGGAGAGTAGAATTGTGAGGGAGAAAGAAGGGCAGAAAGAACAGTATATATTTATTACTGACTTGAAGTATATCTAGAGTACATTCATCTAAGTCTCTTTAGGGCAATGATAAATATGCAACAATGTAATAATTGTCAGCTTGACAGTTGTGAATAAATATAGCTCTACTTCACACAATTTAAGTAAATTTGGTTAAAAGCAGAATATTTTAAATGAAGTTCATTTGAGGAATTCTTAGTGAAGAATTATTGCATTTTAAAATTAAAATTTCATTACAAATAGTATTTCTATATGATACCATTAAAGTGCCATGGAGGTATCCATTTAAACTGAACACTTTCATCAATGGCTATGCTGGATATCAAAAGAGTTTCTCTACTACTCAGATTATTCCTGTAAACTTTCTTCTTTGTAAGCAAACTTGCAAAATAAAACTGAAATATACTAAATACAAACTGTAGCTAAAAATGAAAACTCAGTCAATGATTCCTGTGTTTAGATGATTTATACTCCATACACATTTGCTTTCAGCCCAAGGTGATGAGAAAAAATAATATTTGACACTGTAACAAGAAACCTGCCTGAAAGATTATTTTTACTTGAAAGCTTCAGAATTGATATTAGGAACTGAACAATGGTGGAAAATTGGGTAGGCTGTGGAAGTGATAACACTCTGGTGGCTCCTGTCTTTTGAGCAAGCAAAATAACTCAATGACCTCTTTGTTCCCCTGCCCATTATATTCAAGAAAAGTGGAATATTAGGCATTATGCTTTAATAATGTTAGAGGAATGATGTGTATATAAGCAAATGACTAATTAAAGAGAAAAAGTGTAGGTAGTAGAATGCATCAAGGACATGAGGTTTAATAAATATAAGTCTGAATCCTGGTTTTTGTACTTTCCAGAGCCTTGACATTAAGAAAATTAATTTAAAACTGGAATAGTAATAGCACATTTGCAGAGTTCTTTAAAGGTTTAAAAATTATATATGTAAAATACATTTTGCTATATATCTGCTCAGTAAATTACCATTACAAGAATCAAGAATCACTTACTGAGGATGATTTCAATAGTAAACCCATACTGTAGTGTGTTTGTCATTGCTTTCTGTGGAGAATAGTTTGATAAAACAACAGTGTTGCCAAACAAATTTCCCACCTGGCTTTAAAATTAAACTGCCTTATTATATTTTAAAATTTAGTTGTCAATGTTGTTGAAAGAAAATTTGGAATTTAACTCATAAATTACCACAAAACTGAAGCATGGCATAGGACAAAATATGATTGCATCATAAGTAAACTAATGTGAGATCATTTTCAAATAAAGATACTGTAACTATATTGTATTTTGCGTATTTGTTGAGACATTCCCCCCCCCCATAGTTGTGCTCAAAGTAAAAAACTACAGATGTACATGGAGACGGCAATGTAGATGCCCTAACAAGTATCTCCTATAATCTATGATTTCTGACCAAAAATCACAGAAAATAACCTTATATCATTTCTCTATGACAAATAAATGTCAATTTAATTTGAAGAATGATGAGCCAGAACAACTCATGAACTCCAATCTTCTGTAATTACAACGGCTCTCTATTACCTTGAGTTAATATATGCAAAATAAGTTTTTTATGGAGTAAAACTTGCTACCAATTTGGCTTCTTAATTTATGCAATTAAAGCAATTAAAAACTTATTTATTTCAGATGAATATGCAAATATGATTAAAGGTAGCTACAAAATCCACAAAATACATCATAGATACTTAAAAATACCTTTTTTATTTTCAAAGGCCACTGGAGAATGAAAGATAGAGAAATATAATGAAATAATGATTAATAGAGGTTTCTCCTCAAATAAAATCAAATGAGTGTCTTATCAACTAAATGTTAAAATTCAAGACAATGAACTATTCTAGATAAAATGTGGAATCAAGGTGAAATTGATATGTGCAGAATCAAAATCCTAGCATGGCCTAGCATTGTTGGTGGTGATACTGTCTTTATAATAATCAGACACAAATTTCCTGTTCCTGTCACTGGTTGAAATAAGATATAAGGAGATTTTTATGTGATTGTTAGGACTGAAACATTTTAAATCATATTATGGAAATTTTACACTTTCACATGTAGTTAGATTTCTGGATTCCCAGTGGAGGCCTACGCTGCCCAGTTCCTGCATGTTACCTGGGAAGACAAGATGAGCTGAGCTCTTCTAAGAATCAGGTTGGAGTGTCCTATGAGCTCCCCTCTACCTGAAAGAGTAATTACTTAAAATAATTTGTGCTAGGTAGAATTCTTTTTTTTTTTTTTTTTTTTGACAGGCAGAGTGGACAGTGAGAGAGAGAGACAGGTGAGAAAGGTCTTCCTTTGCCGTTGGTTCACCCTCCAATGGCCGCCGCAGCCAGCGCGCTGCGGCCGGCGCACCGCGCTGATCCGATGGCAGGAGCCAGGAGCCAGGTGCTTTTCCTGGTCTCCCATGGGGTGCAGGGCCCAAGCACCTGGGCCATCCTCCACTGCACTCCCTGGCCACAGCAGAGGGCTGGCCTGGAAGAGGGGCAACTGGGACAGAATCCGGCGCTCCGACCGGGACTAGAACCCGGTGTGCCGGCGCCGCTAGGCGGAGGATTAGCCTAGTGAGCCACGGCGCCGGCCTGTGCTAGGTAGAATTCTAAAATGACCTTTAATCTACCTGTCCTCTGCTATATGTGACCTATGTAATTCTTAGACCTGGAAGGTGGGTGCAATTTGTGAATATAATTTGATATTATTCTCTCAATTAGAATACTAACAAGTTGACTTTGAAGTGAACAAAAATAAGCTAATCCTGGGTAGCTCTAAAGTTTTGCAAAAGCCTATTTATAATGTATTGTATATTTCAAGATAGCTTGAAGAGAGGATTTCTAATATTTTACCACAAAGAAATAATAAATGTCTGAGGTGATGGATATGCTAATTACCTTAGTTTTAACATCCACGATGTATATATGTATATATAAATAGATATAATTATGTATTAATAAAAAATATAATAAAACTAAAAAATTCTCCCCCAAAAATGATGCTTTAGAAGGGTCTGAAATCTATTGACTGAAAATAAAACCTCTGCGACTTATAAAGTTGGGCAACATGGGTTTTGCTAACAACTCTGTGTGCTTGGAAGAAAAACTCGAACTTTGGTTGAGAACCCAGCTCTAGCCAAAACCTTGATTTCACTTTGGTACATTCCTGAGCAGAGAATTCCGTTAAACCGTACCTAGATTTCTACCCATGGGAACAGTTAAGATAAAGAATGTATATTTTTTTAATGTACTGTTTGTGATAATTTCCTATGAAGCAATAGAAAATTAACGCACAGTAAAGAAGCTTTGTCAAAATAGGAAATCTCAGTTTACAAAAGAAATTTAATGAGAATGAATACCACATGCAGATATGAGTACGGAGGTGAAGACAAAAAGGAAAGTGAGTGACCAAGAAAGAATAGCCAAAAATATCAAGAGGAGAAACAGAATTAGAGAAAAAGGTAAAGAGGAAAACAACATTTTTTGTTGTTTGTTCTGGGTTAGTTGTGATCCATTCTGGTGAAGAAATATGAATATTTCTTCTGCAATTTGGACTTTACAATGTACTGTCTTGACCTATTAAGTAAATGGATACTGCTTTTACTACTGAATTTCATAATAATAATAATAATTTCATAAAATAGATGCTTATAGAAAGGAGAAAATTAATCTTCAATGTACTGATGCAGATCCTTCAGAAATGTGAATACACTTAAGAATGGCTCATCACATCTGTGGCAACTTCTTTTTTTTATTTATTTTAAAGTTTTAGCCCTGACTGTTAATGAACAACTAAATACATTATCCCTCTTAGTAGTTTTTTTTATCTGTTCTACTTAATATGACTGGTTTAGATCTGTAATTGATGCACAGTTATTCTTAAGTGTTGAAAATTAACTGAAATGTGATCCCTGTTGAACATGGTGGTGGGAATGGGAGAGGGAAGAGATGTATAATTTGGGACATGCTCAGGCTGACTTGCCCCAAGTGGTGGAGTTGGAAGCATACCAGGGGATTCCAATTCAATCCCATCAAGGTGGCATGTACCAATGCCATCTCACTGTTCCAGGTGATCAGTTTCAGTTCACAGTTGGTCATGGTGAAGGGACTGGGAGTCAAAGGGAGCACATAGACAAGTCTAGTACCTGCTAACGCTAACTGATGGAGTAAATAAAGGGGAGAGTGATCCAACATGGGAAGTGAGATACTCAGCAGACTCATAGAATGGCAGATGTCCTAAATAGCACTCTGGCCTCAGAATCAGCCCTAAAGGCATTCGGAGCTGGCTGAAAAGCTCATGAGAGTATTTCAGGCATGGAAAGCCAAGACACTCTGGCAAAAGATCTCTGCGAGTGAGATGCCAGTGGAAAGAACAGGCCATCAAAGAAGGAGGTACCTTTCTCTGAAGGGAGGAGAGAACCTCCACTTTGACTATGAGCTTGTCTAAACAAGATAAGAATCGGAGAACTCAGAGGGCTTCCATAGCCTTGGAAACTCATGACTAGAGCATAGGGAGATTACTGATGCCATAGACAGGAGTGTCAATTGGTAAAGTCAACAACAGGAGTCACTGTGCACTTACTCCTCATGTAGGATCTCTGTCCTTAATGTGCTGTACATTGAGATTTAATGCTATAACGAGTACTCAAACAATATATTTCACTTTGTGTTTCTATGGGGGTGCAAACTGTTGAAATCCTTACTTAATGCATACTAAACTGATCCTCTGTAAAAAAAAAAAAAAAAAAATTATCAATTCCCAACTTGACTCTCACTGGGATTAAACATGACAATAGGTCTGCTCTGATTTCATCATCATTTTAAAAAATCATCTATTATTTTTCACTTTATGTTTCTGTGTGGGAGCAAACTGTTGAAATCCATACTTAATGTATACTAAGCTGATCTTCTGTATATTAAGATAATCGAAAATGAATCTTGATGTGAATGGAAGGGGAGAGGGAGTGGGAAAGGGGAGGGTTGTGGGTGGGAGGGACGGTATGGGGGGAAAGCCATTGTAATCCATAAGTCGTACTTTGGAAATTTATATGCATTAAATAAAAGTTTAAAAAAAAAGTTTTAGTTTTTATTTGAAAGTCAGAGTTACAGAGAGAAAGAAGGAGAGGCAGAGAGAGAGCAAGGTCTTCCATCCACTGGTTCATACCCCAACTGGCTGCAATGGCTGAAGCTGTGCTGATCCGAAGCCAGGAGCTTCTTCCGGGTCTCCCTCGTGGGTGCAGTGACTCAAGGACTTGGGCCATCTTCCACTGCTCTCCCAGGCCATAGCAGAGAGCTGGATCAGAAGTGGAGCAGCTGGGACTCGAATCGGTGCCCATATGGGATGCTAGCACTGCAGACGGCAGCCTTACCTGCTATGCCACAGCACCGATCCTGGCAAGTTCTTGTAATGAACAAGATGATATATATTTGAATGCGTTTATAATACTATATTTACTAGCACTTTGTCTAGCCCTTGGTCTTTTCATAAGTCCGAGACCCTTTTGCCATATACTATATCTAACTTAATATCCACTGCCTACGTAGAAGTTGTGAGGTATTGCTTGCCCAAAATTTTTCATTATTGTGATGTAATTACCCATTGTGATGGTTAGATACTCTGTCTTAACCTGTTACTCATTACTTAGTGCATGCCTAGAGCACAAAATTCTATTACCATATATTAGTGTGTGCTATATTTTACCCAACAGAGTAAAATATTCCTCAGTTACTGCTCCTGGGGCTGTTTCTCCAGTATTTTCCATGCCTTACAGAATACCTATCCACTTACTTATTCTCTACTAAGAAAGTGCAGAATGTCTGACCAAAATGTGAGGCAGAGTATCATGGTAATTGAAATTTATTCTCTTATTCCCATTTGCAAATATACAGCAATTTAAAAACTTCCTGATTTTTTAAATAAATTGAGTGCAATGATCATTTCCCCAATTGCTTGCAGATTTAAAAATATACATATTTAATGAAATTATGAGCCTCAGTTAAAAAGCATCAAAACCATGTTGATAACTTGATATCAGTAAATCTTTCCAGCTCTCAACCTCAATCTTTGATTTTGGATGTTGGAAACTACATCTAACACAGCCTCCTCGAGTGAATATTATGAAAGAAAAACTTTAAGAATCACAGGATTATAAATGAAACATTTATTGGGGCCAGTGTTGTGGCATAGTGGATATAACCGCTACTTGCAATGTCATCAGCCCATATGGGCACCAGTTCATGTCTTGGCTGCTCCACTTACATCCAGCTCTCTACTAATAGTCTCAGAAAAGCAGCAAAAGATGGCATGAGTGCTTGAGCCCCTCCTATCCACATGGGAGACCTGGTAGAAGCTCCTGGCTCCTGTCTTTGGCCTGTCCCATCATCACTGGCTGTTATAGTCTGGAGAGTGTACCAGCAGATGGAAGATAATCTCATCCTCTCTCTCTTGCTCTTGCTCTTGCTCTTGCTCACTCTCACTTTCACACTCCCTCTGTCTCTCCCCCTCTTCCTGTAACCCTGTCTTTCAAATAAATAAATAAATCTTTAAAAATTTACTCAAAATGGATCAGATATTTAAATGCAAAATACCAAACTAAAAGCTACTAGAATATAACATAAGAGAAAGTCTAAATGCCTTTATGTTACCAATGATTTTTTTTTAAACTTTTATTTAATGCATATAAATTTCCAAAGTACGACTTATGGATTACAATGGCTTTCCCCCCATACCGTCCCTCCCACCCACAACCCTCCCCTTTCCCACTCCCTCTCCCCTTCCATTCACATCAAGATTCATTTTCGATTATCTTAATATACAGATCAGCTTAGTATACATTAAGTATGGATTTCAACAGTTTGCTCCCACACAGAAACATAAAGTGAAAAATAATAGATGATTTTTTAAAATGATGATGAAATCAGAGCAGACCTATTGTCATGTTTAATCCCAGTGAGAGTCAAGTTGGGAATTGATAATTTCTTTTTTTTTTTTTTTTTTTTTTTTTTTTTTTTTTTTTTTTTTTTACAGAGGATCAGTTTAGTATGCATTAAGTAAGGATTTCAACAGTTTGCACCCCCATAGAAACACAAAGTGAAATATATTGTTTGAGTACTCGTTATAGCATTAAATCTCAATGTACAGCACATTAAGGACAGAGATCCTACATGAGGAGTAAGTGCACAGTGACTCCTGTTGTTGACTTTACCAATTGACACTCCTGTCTATGGCATCAGTAATCTCCCTATGCTCCAGTCATGAGTTTCCAAGGCTATGGAAGCCCTCTGAGTTCTCCAACTCTTATCTTGTTTAGACAAGCTCATAGTCAAAGTGGAGGTTCTCTCCTCCCTTCAGAGAAAGGTACCTCCTTCTTTGATGGCCTGTTCTTTCCACTGGCATCTCACTCGCAGAGATCTTTTGCCAGAGTGTCTTGGCTTTCCATGCCTGAAATACTCTCATGAGCTTTTCAGCCAGCTCCGAATGCCTTTAGGGCTGATTCTGAGGCCAGAGTGCTATTTAGGACATCTGCCATTCTATGAGTCTGCTGAGTATCTCACTTCCCATGTTGGATCACTCTCCCCTTTATTTACTCCATCAGTTAGCGTTAGCAGGTACTAGACTTGTCTATGTGCTCCCTTTGACTCCCAGTCCCTTCACCATGACCAACTGTGAACTGAAACTGATCACCTGGAACAGTGAGATGGCATTGGTACATGCCACCTCGATGGGATTGAATTGGAATCCCCTGGTATGCTTCCAACTCCACCACTTGGGGCAAGTCAGCCTGAGCATGTCCCAAATTATACATCAAAACCACAATGAGGTTTCACCTCACCCCGGTTAGAATGGCTCACATTCAGAAATCTACCAACAACAGATGCTGGCGAGGATGTGGGGAAAAAGGGACACTAACCCACTGTTGGTGGGAATGCAAACTGGTCAAGCCACTATGTTACCAATGATTTTTAATGCTTTTTAAAAGATTTGTTTATTTATTTGAAAGGCATAATGTGAGTAGAGGATTTTAGAGATATAAATTTTTCAGATGCTATCCCAGCAAATTCTAGAGGTATATCAGTATTTCCCAATGTATTAATTATTTTACTCTACTCATACAATTATTTTCAGTGTATTTCAAGTTCAGTCTAAGAAAGTGGTCTCAGCAATATTGATTAGTTGTATGGAGGAATATGATTACCATAAATAGCTTTTATTGGATTGATTCCATGCTCAACATTTAGAGTTAAACAATGTTAGAAAAGATCATAATAAAGATGAAGCTATAAGAAAGGTAAGTAACTACAATTTGTAAACACACTGGATATTGATTCTATCCATTTGTATATATGATTCTGATCAGACCACACAATCAGAATCATGTTACAGAGCTGTGGGATTATGTATTACTTTTTCATCACTATAATGAAATACACGAGGTGACTAATTTTACAATGAGAAAAGTGCTATTTAGCTCACAGTTTTGGAGGGTGAAGTGAAAGATGGGCGGAACCAATATTTGGCCTCTGAGATGGTAGTGGATGGCAATGGTGGAGTGTTTGTGGAGGAAAGATTAAATGAAAGGCCAAGGAAGTGGAAAGAGAGGCTCACGCTTTTATTTTCAATTCTCCCGTAAGAACTACTTCCAACAGATTGACCCCAACTACCTATAGACCTCTTGTTTGGCCCAAGTACTAAACACTATAATCTGACTGGGTTTCCCCTTTTTTAGTATCATTAATGTATGACTTTGGGGTTGAAATGAATTTGGCGGCCAAATCATATTTAAACTTTATCAGATTACAATAAGTGTCACTAACTCACAGGAAAGAGTTATTAATATTTTGCTGTATGTGGTTATTACTAGTTCTTGAATGGGATAGAATCAGACTTAGAAGCAATTGGCCTTTATTAGCAATGTTTTAATTATAATGTTTTAATATATTTATTGATATATTCATATTTCAGTGAAACTTAATTCATTATTAATTAACAATAAATAAGCTTTTATTATTGGAATAATTAAGCAACTTAATTATTTTTAAATTTTCTACTCTAAAATATTCAATGAATGGCAAGTTTTAGTTTTATTTACTTATGTAAAAATAAGTATGAATTTGATAAAGGTTATTTTTGTCCCTATAAACAATGCTTTTCTATGTACACGGTGAAACAGATAGGAATGAAAGATGGAGAAATAGAATCAAATAGTGGGTAGTGAAATCATCCAGTTTGAGTATTTTAGATTGTCTGAAAGGTTTCTTTCACAAAATAATGAAAATATTTGATAAATAAAATTGATAATTGTTAAAGTCCCCACAGTATTTAGTAAGAAATAATTCTTATCCATAATCAGAATGAAAATATAATAGCACAAATAGACAATAATTAATGGATATTTTAATAAAAAGTTGTCTGTATGTGGTAATCTGAGATATATATTTAAAGTGAATATCTGCAGACCTTTTCCTTAGTACAACTAGTAAATACCATAATTGGATTAAGTTTTCGCCCTTTCGGTATCATTAAATTTTGACTTTAGGGTTCAAAAGTCTGCATGAGTTCAGCAATTAAATGTAATTAGTCACTTGAATGTTGGTATTACAAATTAGAGTTTCATTCTGGATTAACCGGGGCTTTTCATGTAAGAGAAGTAATAATTGACTCTCAAAATTGAGAATATCTCTCTTAGTACTTAAAATATATCCTATTAAGATCAGACATTTTGCATAGCTGTTAGATGCCTGCATCCCACATTGGTGTACGTGGGTTTCATCCTTAGCTCTAGCTACCGACACCTGTTTCCGGCTAATGCAGACCATAGAAAGCAGTGGGAAATTGTTCCAGTAATTGAGGTCTTGCTGATCACTGGGAGACCTCCATGTGTTCCTGATTCCTGACTTTGGTCCTGACCCACCCCCAACCATTGTGGATATTTGAAGAGTGAACCACCACATGGGAAAACTCTCTCTTCCTCTCAAATAAATCAATAAGTCATTTTTATAAATATATACTATTAGGCCTACTGTTAATTTACTTAATCTACAGACATTTAATTACACAAAATAGGCCATAAATAGAGAAGGTATTTTCAATCATATTTTACCTAGTCCACTTCACAAACTGCTATATCATTCTATAACATTGCAACTGTACACAGAAAAGTTCTAGGATGAAAATTTTAGCAAGTAATACTAGGAAAAGTTTAAAAGGATGTTTTCAGTGAATTTATGTGACAAACTGTAATTAATCACAATTTAAAGAGATAAATGTACACTACATTTGTTTATGTAATGCATTCAGTATTCTAATTACGTATATATAAATAAATGTTTTAGGTATAATTAATTATTAGTTCTCTCTGAATGCTAAACTTCTAATTGGTAATTAATTCTGCATCTATTTTGTATGAATTCAATATTTTCATCAACAAAATATATTGGTAGACAACGAAATATTTTTCATCAAAAGTTAAGTTGATTATCAAATAACTTTGGAACATGAAATATTAGTAATTTATACTACATGCGGTAACTTTTAAGATTGCTGTATCTATGAAATGGCTTCCCTATTTTATTTGGTTCATCACTAAATATTATTAGTAATACCGCATTTAAAATAAAATTTCACATTAGGAACAGTATCAGGTATCAGGATCAATGGTAAAGATTCTGAAAGATCTCACTCGCAGATCATTCATTTAGGTGTTTTTTTTTTTTCCAGAGTTTCCTGCCTTTCCATGCCTAAAATATTCACATGGGCTCTTAAGCCAGATCCAAATGCCTTAAGGGCTGATTCTGAGGCCAGAGTGCTATTTATTAGGACATCTGCCATTCTATGAGTCTGCTGTGTATCCCACTTCCCTCGTTGGATCGTTCTCTCCCTTTTTGATTATATCAGTTAGTATTAGCAGACACTAGTCTGGTTTGTGTGATCCCTTTGACACTTAGACCTATCATTACGATCAATTGTGAACTGAAATTGATCACTTGGTCTACTGAGATGTTATTGGTACATGTCACCTTGATGGTATTGAATTGGAATCCCCTGGCATGTTTCTAACTCTACCATTTGGGACAAATCCGATTGAGCATGTCCCAAATTGTACATCTCCTCCCTCTCTTATTCCCACTCTTATATTTACCAGGGATCATTTTCAGTTAAAATTTAAACACCTAAGAATAATTGTGTGTGTGTGTGTGTGTGTGTGTGTGTTTTCTGACAGGCAGAATGGACAGTGAGACAGAGAGAAAGGTCTTCCTTTTGCCATTGGTTCACCCTCCAATGGCCACACTGCGCTAATCTGAAGGCAGGAGCCAGGTGCTTCTCCTGGTCTCCCATAGGGTGCAGGGCCCAAGCACTTGGGCCATCCTCCACTGCACTCCCAGGTCACAGCAGAGAGCTGGGCTGGAAGAGGGGCAACCAGGACTGAATCCGGCGCCCCAAACAGGACTAGAACCCAGCGTGCTGGTGCCACAAGGTGGAGGATTAGCTTATTGAGTCATGGCGCTGGACAATTGTGTGTTAATTAAAGAGTTCAACCAATAATATTAAGTAGAACAAAAAACATACTAAAAGTGATAAAGTAGTAAGTTCTGCATCAACATTCAGGCCAAGGGCTGATCATGTCATTGTTTCTCATAGTGTCCATTTCACTTCAAAAGATTTCCTTTTTGGTGCTCGGTTTGTTGTCACCAATCAAGGAGAACATATGATATTTGTCCCTTTGGGACTGGCTTAATTCACTCAGCATAATGTTTTCCAGATTCCTCCATCTTCTTGCAAATGACCAGATTTCATTTTTTTGACTGCTGTATAGTATTCTATAGAGTACATGTCCCATAATTTCTTTATCCAGTCTACTGTTGATGGGCATGTGGGTTGGTTCCAGGTCTTGGCTATTGTGAATTGAGCTGCAATAAACATTAATGTGCAGACTGCTTTTTTGTTTGCCAATGTAATTTCCTTTGGGTAAATTCCAAGGAGTGGGATGGCTGGGTTGTATGGTGGGGTTATATTCAGGTTTCTGAGGAATCTCCAGACTGACTTCCACAGTGGCTTTACCAGTTTGCATTCCCACCAACAGTGGGTTGGTTAGTGTCCCTTTTTCCCCACATCCTCGCCAGCATCTGTTGTTGGTAGATGTCTGTATGTGAGCCATTCTAACTGGGGTGAGATGAAACCTCATTGTGGTTTTGATTTGCATTTCCCTGATGGCTAGTGATCCTGAACATTTTTTCTTGTGTCACTTGTCCATTTGGATTTCTTCTTATGAAAAATATCTTTGGAGGTCTTTGGTGCCTCTCTTAAGTGGGTTGTTTGTTTTGTTGTTGTGGAGGTTTTTTTTTTTTTTATCTCTGTAGATTCAGGTTACTAATCCTTTATCTGTTGCATCGTTTGCAAATATTTTTTCCCATTCTGTTGGTTGCCTCTTCACTTTCCTTACTGTTTCTTTTGCAATACAGAAATTTCTGAATTTGATGTCATCCCAATTGTTAATTTTGGCTTTGATTGCTATTGCCTCCGGCGTCTTTTCCAAAAAGTCTTTGCCTGTGGCTATATTTTGCAGTGTTTCTCCAAGTTCTCTAAAAATTTGATGGTGTCAGGTCGTAGATTTAGATCTTTAATCCAGGTTGAGTGATTTTTGTGTAAGGTGAAAGGTAGGGGTCTTGCTTCATGCTTCTGCATGTGGAAATCCAGTTTTCCCAGCACCATTTATTAATAGACTGTCCTTACTCCAGGAATTGGTTTTGGATCCTTGATCAAATATAACTTGGCTGTAGATGTTTTGGTTCATTTCTGGTGTTTTTTTTTTCCTGTTCCATTGGTCTATGCATCTGTTTCTGTACCAGTACCACGCTGTTTTGATTACAACTGCCCTGTAGTTTGTCCTGAAATGTGGTGCTGTGATACCTCTGACTTTGTTTTTGTTGAACAAGATTGTTTTAGCTATTCGAGGTCTCCTGTGTCTCCATAAGAATTGCAGCATCATTTTTTCCAGATCTGAGAAGACTGTCTTTGGTATTTTGATTGGTATCGCATGGATTCTATAAATTGCTTTTGGAAGAATGGAAATTTGATGATATTGATTCTTCTAATCCATGAGCATAGAAGGCTTGTCTATTTTTTGATATCTTCTTCTATTTCTTTCTTTAAGATGTTGTAATTCTCATTGTAGAGATCTTTAAAATCCTTGTTTAAGTCTATTCCAAGGTATTTGATTTTTTTGTGACTATTGTGAATGGGATTGATCTTAGAAGTTCTTCCTCAGCTGAAGAATTGCCTGTGTATACAAAGGCTGTTGATTTTTTTGTACACTGATTTTATATCCTGCTACTTTGCCAAACTCTTCTATGAGTTCCAATAGTCTCTTAGTAGAGTCTTTGGGTCCCCTAAATATAGAATCATATCATCTGCAAAGAGGGATAGTTTGAGTTCTTCCTTCCCAATTTGTATCCCTTTAATTTCTTTTTCTTGCCTAATAGCTCTGGATAAAACTTCCAGAATTATATTGAATAGCAGTGGTGAGAGTGGGCATCCCTGTCTGGTACCAGATCTCAGTGTAAATGCTTCCAACTTTTCCCCATTGAACTATCTCTGTGAGTGAGATCCCAGTGGAAAGAATGGGCCATCAAAGAAGGAAGTACCTTTCTCTGAAGGGAGGAGAGATCTTACACTTTGAATATGACCTTGTCTAAGTAAGATTGGAGTGGGTGAACTCAAAAGACTTCCATCACCTTGGCAACTCATGACAAGAGCCTAGGGTGATTATTGTTGCCATAAACAAGAGTGTCAATTTGTTAAGTCAACAACAGGAGTCACTGTGCACTTACTCCTCATGTAGGATCTCTGTCCTAAATGTGTGGTATATTGTGATTTAATGCTATAACTAGTACTCAAACAGTACTTTACACTTTGTGTCTCTGTGTGGGTGCAAACTGTTGAAATCTTTACTTAATATATGCTAATCTGATCTTCTGTATATAAAGAGAATAGAAAATGAATCTTGATGTGAATGGAAGGGGAGAGGGAGTGGGAGATGGGAGGGTTGTGGGTGGGAGGGAAGTTATGGGGGGGAAGCCGTTGTAATCCATAATTGTACTTTGGAAATTTATATTTGTTAAACAAATGTAAAACAAACAAACAAAAAGCAATAAACAAAGAACGTGAAAAAAAAAACCAGATCTGCAGCAGGAAAAATTTTGTGTTAAGTGTACCATAATACAGAAATGTGAATAAAATACTTACTAGATATGATCCTATGAGGCACTTACAACTAAAATTTCAAGCAGGAACTTGAGTTTAAAATCTCTTTATTTACTACATAGCCACATACTCTGACCAAAGAAAGTAGTAATGATGACGATGAAAAGGAAGGGTAAGTTGGAGATTGTTGTGATGATGTAGCGTGTAGTAAACATGTAGCACATTGGACTTGAAAAGGCTAAATTTCATTTCCAACTCCAACTTCATTTAGCAATCTCACCTTGGACATATTACAATGCCTTTGATCTCCATTATGCGAGAAATGTAACTAATAATGCTTATGTCATCAGGTTTTCATGGCACAAATCATAATGTGTGCCAAAGTATTTCTGAATCAATAATTTTCTGGGACAACTTTACATTTATATTCTTGATATTTAGGAAGGAAATTGCTTAAATTTTCCCCAAATCATGAGGTACCTCTCCTAAATATTAAGGTCTTCACAATAACCTGGGATAATCACTTCCTATCACAAATGACAATGTTCCCATTTTAATTGAATTGAAATAATTTGATATTTTAAAATGAGGTTCAATTTTCTAATATTTTCAGTTATTTCATGAAACAGCTCATTTATAAAATGTTTTAATTATGAGGTGTACAGTGAAGTTTATTATAGTTCTTATTGCACTATTTCATCCAGTTCTTAGTCTCATGTATATTGCATTCTTTGTTAGATTTTATTTTTTATCTCTATTGTGAAAAACTTGATTTTATGGGAAACATAAAACTCAGGATTCTAATGTGCATGGATATTCCAAAACCATGGATCTCTTAGGCAAATGATTTTTTATCAGATATTTAAAATGCATAATTACTCATTCAGAGATTTGTTAATGGTTCATTCACATAAATTTTAATATATAGACTTCAACAATATCTCTTCACTTATATTTTAAAAGAGTGTGGTAAAAACAATGTGACATGAAAACAACAGAATGTACAAGTGGTTTAATGAAACAAACATCCATTTTTATGAAGTTATTTTAATCACAAAAAAAGAATTAAAAACCCTCTACTTTGTTATAAAGTACCTTTAAAAAGATAAAGGAAATCTCCTTCTATCACTCTGTTTTTCTAATAAATAATCTTTTTAAAGAAAGAAGAACAAAGAGCAATTAAAAACTAGTATCATTTTCCTTCCTTTTTGTCATTGGCAAATAATGCTAGTTTTTAATTTCTCTGTAGTTCTTTTCTCTACAATGACACAGATTATCTCAATTATCTCACCTTTTGAAAGATTTTCTTATTTATTTAAAGGCAGAGTTGCAGAGAGAGAAGGGGGAGAGACACAGAGAGATCTTCCATCCTCTGACTCACTCATCAGAAGGTCACAACAGCCAGCACTGGCCCAGAGCTTCATCTGAGTCTCCTAGATGTGGGTGGCAGGGGCCCAAGTACATGGGCCATCCTCCATTGCTTTTCCAGGCTATTAGTAGGGAGCTGGATCAGAGGTAGAGTAGGCAGGGCTTGAACTGGCATCCATATGGGATGCTGGCATAGCAGTTGATGGCTTTACTACTATGCCAGAATTCTGGCCCTCAATTATCTCAATTTAAAAAAACAAGATTTATTTATGTTTCTTTTTTTTTTCAATGCAGGTTACTTTTATTCTAAAAAAAAGAGAAGCTTTTGATTGTATCATGTTTTATATTCTCTTAAATTCTACATTTGTACATTGTGTAATTCAGGAAAGATGTAAGTTCATATAATATGTTATATCTCATCAAATTAGATGTTGTTAAGGTAGCTAGGTAGACATAAGCCTGTGTGTGTAAGTGGGACCAAAGAGAATGAGAAATTTTGTGTTTATTAATGAGGGAAGACCTACAGAAGCTAGCCATAGAATCTGACCAACATTAAGTATCTAATTATTGCTCTTGTTCAGCAACCTCTTTGGGTGTATCTTTTGCATGATTGAATATGGGCTGAAAAATGGAAGCAAACCAGCATGTACATATCAAAAATGTTGTCATTGGTTAATAACTTGGTTGAGTACATCTCAACTCTCGCCCTGGAGGCAGCTTAGGGGAAATCACGTCTGCCTTGCACCAAGGGGAATATTAGGCTCATTATGAAGTTCTGGGAGGAACTGTAGGAATTCAACACCGAGGAAGCCCTCCACTCAGGGAGACATCCCACATGGTCTATCAGGTATTTCCTTTCATTAAACGTCCCCTTAATATTCACTTGCCCTTCTGTGATCATACCTTCATACATTTTCATCCACAAGACAATGAACCAACGGGCTATGAACAACTACTCATTTCTGCTTCAATAAGTGCCGAGAAGAATCAAAAGCTTCTGATTAAAAAAAAAAAAAAAAACTGTTGGCCGGCGCCGCGGCTCACTAGGCTAATCCTTCGCCTTGCAGCACTGGCACACTGGGTTCTAGTCCCGGTCGGGGCGCCGGATTCTGTTCCGGTTGCTCCTCTTCCAGGCCAGCTCTCTGCTGTGGCCAGGGAGTGCAGTGGAGGATGGCCCAAGTCCTTGGGCCCTGCACCCCATGGGAGACCAGGGCCATCGGATCAGCGCGGTGCGCCGGCCGCAGTACACTGGCCGCGGCAGCCATTGGAGGGTGAACCATGGCAAAGGAAGACCTTTCTCTCTGTCTCTCTCTCTCTCTCACTGTCCACTCTGCCTGTCAAAAAAAAAAAAAAAAAAAAAAAAAAAACCTGTTATTCCCGCAAAAACATATTACTCTTAATGATAGCAGTATTTCATGATTGCTTTGTATCTAGCACAGAATAGTATTCTCCTTACATTCATTAATTTCATGAATCATGATGTGTATTCATTCAATACTCAAATATGTCCTTTGTGGTTGCTATTGTTATTTTCCATATTACACAAATGACAAAATCTTGATACATGGAGAGGTTAATTAATGTATTACAGGTCACAAGTCTGGAGTAAATATCACTTTAATTTCAATGCTACAACACTTAATTACCAAACCACGCTATATTATTAAATGAGGTATGATAGAGTATTATTTGCATTGTATATGAGGGTGCTTCTGAAAGTTTGTGGAAGATACTATTAAACTTTATTTTTTAAAATAACCATTATTAATTTGAAAGACAAAGAGAAAGAGAAAGAGAAAGAGAAAGAGAAAGAGAAAGAGAAAGAGAAAGAGAAAGAATGAGAATCTTCTGACTGGCCAGGAGCCAGTAATTTCATCCGGTTTCCTATAATTGTGGCAGGGGGCCAACTAACTGGGCCATCTTGTGCTGCCTTCTCATATGCAATAGCGGGAAGCTGGGACTCACACTGACACTCACATATAGGATGCTGTTGTCACAAGTGGCAACATAACCCCTGTGTCATAACATGGGTCCCAGTAAGTTTATTTTTGTTTCAATTGTTTTAAATAGATACATATGAATGATCTTCAACAAATATATGAAAAATCAAAGTCATGAAAAATTTATGCATGTATTTCAAAAGCTTTTCTCATCTAAATAAACCTATCAATTCTATTTTTATATGAAATTTTGTACCTTTGTATACTTACTTTCCCTCACAGGTTTGGAAATAATGGTTGATGCCTGGTTGATGCCTGAAAATTCTCTGAAACTAAATAGGTATATTTTAAATATAAATAACTACTTAGAAATTGAATATATAGATAAATATATTTATATTGCACACGATGTAGGATCTTTGATATTAAAAGTTCATGTTACTGACTCAGATGGAAACAATATCATTTTTATTCACAAAAATAAAAAAATTGCCACTAATTTATTTAAAGTTGCACATTTATTGAAGTCAAAGTGGGCTTATTAATGTATCTTTCCCTACGTCTAAAGACTGTTACACTGATCTAAAGTTTCGGAATCTACTACTTTCTGAATTCAATAACTGAGTTAAATGTACAGGGTATCACTGCATTTTAATGATGTTTCTTTGTAAATGCTATGTAAAAATTCTTTTATAACAATATAATTAATTTGAGATCCAAAACAATTGCATGGTCATGCAAAATATGTGTCATGAATCTCTAAGAACATATCAATAGCTATCACAAAATACATGGGTGTGCGTATTTGTATTCATTAAGCATTCGTGCAGAAATTTGAGACACCATTAAATTAGCCAAAATATTGATTGTCTTATTTTACCAGAAAAACATTATTCAGCTTTATTCAGGTGATAATGGATTATTCTGATACTATGCAGTGAAGATCTTGATTCTATATTGGTGAGAAAATTAATGCAAGAATTCATTCGAAAAGCTGCTGAGGTAGCACTGTGCAGTGAAAATTATTTGGGGACCCATGTTAATGATATATTTTAGTGTAACAAATTATCATAACACTTGGTAGCTTTAAACAATAAACACTTTTCTTTTAAAATCTCACACATTTTTTTCTGAGTTCTAGGAATTAAAGAATGTCTTCGCTGAGAAGTTTTTGGCTTAGGATCTCTTGGGAGATCTTAGTCCAGTTGTCAGCCAGAAGTGCAGACATGTGAACGCTTGCTTGGGGCTCATTCACATTGTTGGCATGCTATTGCTGAGTATCAACAAGGGGCCTCAATTCTTATGCTTGTGGCTCTCTTTACAGGGCTACTTGAGTGACTTTAAAATATGGCAACTACTTTCCCCTGAAGCTAGCGATGCAAAAGAAAAGCAGATGTTGCAATGTGTTTTATAATTCTACTGTAGAAGACACAATTTACCATTGCCTGAATATGCCATTAATTACATTGGTCAGTTATACTCAATGTGATAGGGAACTACACAGATGCACAAATGCCACAAGTATCATTTGGGCTAATCTTGGAAGATGACTGCTACAAAGCCCTGTATATGAAGTGCTTAAAAACATTCATGAAATACAGAAATGAAAATATCAGTTTATGTTAGTACAATTATTTTTGAAATCCATGCATTGTTATTTCATAATATATCTTTTCCATGAAGATACTGCATACTATAACTGTAGGTCTTGAACAAGTGAATTAGCATTTCAATGCACCCCAACTCCTCATCTGGAAAATAAGGATATTATGGATCTATTGTTGTCTATAACCCGAAATTTAGCGTCACAAAATAATAGCGATTCCTTTTCAGGATTCTGTTAGTTAGCCAGGAAGTTCTGCTCACTATGTTATTTTCTGTGATCACTCAAGAGGCTGTGTTCATCTGGAAATTAACTGGAGTTTCAACTGTACTTTTTTTTCTTTCCCTCTACATATTGTTTCTGCCTCAGAATCTCCAGTACCCCCATGTTCTCTTTTACAGCATGGCAGCCAGTACTCAAAGGAAAAGTTCCAAAAAGACAAGACTAGATACGCAGATACTTGTCAAACCTCTGATGCCACATTTGCTGATGTTGCATTGAACAAAGTGAGCCACTTGGCCCAGTCCACAATACAGGGCGAAAGTACTTTGGCACAGATTCTGGGAGGCATGTTTTATAAGGCAGCCACTAATATAACAGTGCATTACAAAAAGTAATGCTACCTATCTGCAGGATGCAAGTATTAGCAACAATATACATATGTGTAGTAGGCATTCACTAACTGGTAGTTATTATAAGACTGTTACATATAAGGGAGCTGTACAGATTTGAAGAAGGTATACCAGATGGGGAAAATACAGCCGTCTATTTAGAACTAATGCTGGAATAAAGGTTACAGACATCCCCTCTGCATTTTTGAGAAAGAAATACTGATATGAGAATTGCAATGCAAATTATGAGCAGAAACAATGCCTGGGGAAAAGGTGTAAATTGTGGGAACTGTAAACCACGATAATGTTAAGAAGGGTTCTCACTGTCTTAGAAACAGAAAATATGTTCCCAGGACATAATGACTAACTACCCACCAACACTTCCCTATGAACAGACTGGCACTTACTCTTCAAGAAAAAAAGAAAAGTTTTAAAAATCCACAATACAATTTCCTTTATAAACAGCATACAAATCAGTTTAATTATTAAGCTTGCGAATGCCCTAATATTAATGTATAACTTTCATATGGACAATTGGCAGCTCAAGGAAAAATGTGCTGTTTTCTCCAACAGGAAACAGGAGGCTGCCTAATTGTGATTCCAGAAATCAAGGGACATTTTTTTGGCAGCAGTTACTCAATCCATTATGATTGTAAAATTAGTAATTTTTCTCTATTATGTCTTAAACAAGACTTCTTTGTGTCTGTGAATGTTGTCAAAGAAACTGGAAGAATATTTACATACATTGCAATCAACCGAATTTATGTTCCTGGAATGTGGCAACAAATTTAGCTTATTACAATTGTAAAATTCATCAACAGGAATTTTAATTTGCAATATAATAGCTGCTTCTGTAGGAAATATGATAAAGAAATAAGCTCAGATTTTCCATTCAGCTGATATTCTGGCTGATTTCCTCTTTTTTGTCTGCATTTTTTTCATTTTAGCTTTCCTAAGAATTCTTTCTAAAACTTGTGTAATTAGGGATCCACAAGTGGAGCAGCTGTACAGAAGAGAGATAGCAGGTGTTGTTTAGTGATGTTTACCCCAGATGAAATAATTACAATTCACACCTTTGGTTTTTAATGCTAGAGAAAAGAAATTGAGAATTAGGCAGATATGCTATGAAAATGGAAGCATTTAAAATGAAAAAATAAGGACTTAATATATTGGTCAATTCTCTAGCAGAATACTTACTGATTCTCAAATTTCATAATGTATTATTACCTGAAACACTTTTTGCAAAATTAATTTCTGTGCCTCAAGTTGAATATTATGATTAAAGAAACGTGAGGTGAAAGCTAGAAGAATGCCTTTTAAATGGGTGGTGTTGAGCAGGTGATTCTCAGACCTATATCCCTTTGTCCTGGACAGTTCTTGTAGCCCAGACCACCTTGAGAATAGAAGTTGCTTCTTGGTGTGTTGTGTGTGTGTGTGTGTGTGTAATCACAGAGCATCTGAATATTCTGGTAAAAGAGCTCAAGAAAGAGCATTCCCATGTTCATCAAACAGAAGGGGAGGAGCAGAGTCAGAGGTCATTGTTACTGTCAGAGATAGTTGGATCAAGCAATCAGAGCTGGGTGCTGTGATACAGATGATGCGACAGAGTTTCCACAGGCAAAGATGGAAGGGAGGATTCTCTAGGGTGAAGCAAAAGTTTGGTCAAAGACCCAATTAACAGGATCAACTTGTCCCAAACATTACAGTTCATGCACTAGCTCTAGCGTTTAATAATGCTTTATCTATGCTTTTTATTTCAGTATTTCCATCAATATCTTGTTTTCATACTTAACACTATCGTGTTAACATGACTCCAAGAAATATTTGTTTTCATAATTATACAAGTTTAATTAAGATGTTATCTGTCTCACTCAAAGAACTTTAACACTATTTCTATGTCTTTTCTTGGAAATGTTTTGCCTAGAAGGTGTTATTTTATCTCATTATTATCTTGTTTTGCTGTGAAATTATACCACCGGTATATTTTCCTGTATATAGAAGCCATGCAGTTGATTTCTTTGTTATTCACAGTATTTTCAGTTCAGTTTTCCAATCGCAAGAATAAATTTACATTCAAATATTAGATACTTCCTGTCACATTCCTCCTGGATGACCTATCTCACCTCCCCAAACTCTTGTGTAACCCCATTTGGATGCCTTATGCCACCCTATGGTACAATTTTAGGGAAGAAATATATATGTGTGTATATATATATATATATATATATAAATGAAATGCACATAAGATGGCTTCATTGACTAGGCTAAGTTTGAGCTGAGTCCTAAGAGATGGAGAGTGTTTCTGGAGCAATCAAGAACATTCT
This sequence comes from Oryctolagus cuniculus, assembly GCF_964237555.1. Taxonomy (NCBI): domain Eukaryota; kingdom Metazoa; phylum Chordata; class Mammalia; order Lagomorpha; family Leporidae; genus Oryctolagus; species Oryctolagus cuniculus. Next base: position 105,048,262 of record NC_091453.1, on the reverse strand, counting down.
AGAAAGAAGGAAAATGTGGACGGCTGCAGGGCTGCAGAATCTTCAACCTTTCTGTTTCAATACGCTTGAGGTAGGGCTCAGAAATTTGTATTTCTCCCTTTAGTTCTGATACAGTAGTTTAAAGGCAGACATTGATTCATTAGCAAAATCCAAAACTATACTGCTCTGTCTCTAGCTTCCTGTGGACATGCTGTACTGTGTACAATGACTGGTTTTATTGAAATGACTAAGTATGAAATGAAGATGTGTGAAGATGATTGAGAGCAACTATGAAACCCTCTACGATGTTTACAAATTAAAAGATGAAAACATACGACATTTATTCCAAAGAGAATTCAAAGTGAATGGTCTAGGACTGGAGTTTCAAATATATTTATTTGTAGTATTTCAACTTTCTGTATAACAAAAGATGCTTTTACCAATTTAATGCATTCAGCTTTTTGCAAAAATAAGGAAAGAAAAATACGACAAAATATCTCTGTCTCAATAGAAAGTCATGTATGAAACACAGAAGAGAGATCCTGGTATTTCCAATTAGTGTTTCTATTAAAGACATATTTGTTTTATGTCAGAAATCCAGGCTCAGAAAACACTTTCACATAGTTTTACATATAATTTGTGTAGAAGTTCTTACAAGGAATATAGTGAAAATGAGCAACAGAAACAAAATTTATAGATCTGATCATTGTCCAGCTTTTAGAGAGAAACAAGGTGAAATACACGCACTAGCAGAGACAAGCCTGGCCTTGGGCTTTGAAAAAGGATGTCTAAAATGAAAGATGTTGTAGAATAGGTAAGAATTGATGTCAGAATGACTTATTATGTCTCCCCCCTGCTTCTTGTTCATTATAGAGTGTTCCATGCAATCTCCTGTATAAATCAGACAAGCTGGAGTAAAATAGACACAGAATTTCGTACCTGAAAGAAAATCACTCGAATGTTTAGCTTTATCATTGCACAATCAACACACATGTTCCTCTCCAAAAACAATTTGTATTTTCTTTTTTATTTCTTTTTTACTTGTTGGTGTATTGCTTTGTAATTTTCTTCTAATAGTTCTCTAGAACTACATTATCTTTTCTCAACTGCACTGCAAACTCATCAACGTCAAGTGCTGTGCCTGTGATTTCTTTGGTACTTTTTCATAGAGTCTAGCATAGCATTTTGTACACACACTCATAGCTCAAGATGTGTTTAAGGGATGCCTAAACACAATAGCAAAATGCAGCTGTAAACTCTTCTACATTTTGTGAAGCTGCCAAAATGTGAGGCCAAAGGCTAAATGTCATGTTTTGGATTAATAAAACTGTAGCTTTGTCAGCATGTACTTCAAATGAAACTATATTTCCCCATAACAGGATGGACAGGGAGATTAATATATGTTTTCTGATGGGCTCCTGACAGTAACCAAAGTATTATAATTTTTGTCTGTACTAATGTTACTGAATTTATGGGTGCTTTTCATCCTACTACCTAGATTAATAAAATTAATTCATTTTAAGAAAATGATTTTTCAGACAAAATGATACATGGTTATTTAGGAACTCTCTGATGATTACTTCATCCAAAAAGAACCTCTTTCCCCTCTCATAACCGGAAAAGTAGTACTGGAACCATGTATAAATAAGTATTGTATGCATTAAAAACCTTTAACATTTTCCAGGATGCATTAAAGACCTTTATCATTTTCCAGGTTTGAAACAATCTCATCATTAACTAACAGCATATCATCGCTATTATTTTTCATTATAGTATGTGAGATTGGAAATATTATGAGGCACATGCTTTAAAGGAAAGAATCTCTCTTAAAAGAGGGAAGATTTTATATACTAATATTATATAATGGTGCGTTGAAAGACTTTTTAAAAAGAGGCAACAGTAACAAAAAGCTATTAATATCTCAAACCACAAATATGTTTCCATTCTGAAGATTTTAGTTAAAATATATTTTAAAGAAAAAGTCCATGATCCTGCAAGAAGACTTGACAAATGTACAAACTTGAATTTCTATTGAGTAAAAGCTGTTTTGGAGGAATTCTGTTCCTGGAAATATCTTTCAGTTAGATTGAATAATTCAGTATCATTGTAATGCAGAGAAAATTTTCAAGACTCTCTCATCTATACCATCTGAGGTCCGAATTGGCTTATCAGCAGTAGGAATGAGTTAAGGTTCAAACATTAACTGCATAGTTTCCTCATATCAAATGGGAAGTCAGAGGAAATCAATCAAAGCACAAATTTGCAACTTTGGCATCCTCAGCATGGCATTGGTGCTTTTTCCATGTCGATGTAAATTGCAAATCTGTGAGCAATCTCTATGCCTCAGAGCTCTATCTGAACCTTGAGTCTGCAGGTAACTACAATATGGGTTAATATTGCATTTTACATCTAGTGACCCACTTTGTCAAAACTTTCCAATATTTTCTTTGGTTTTCTTCATAACTACAATATAAACAATCAAACCATAAACGAAGAACTACAGCCATTGTATCTTTGTTGTATATATTCTACACTTTTCATATGAGAATTTTGCACTAAATAAGACAATAGGATAACTATGATCATAGAGCAACATGACAATTACAGCTAATATTTTAAGCACTTAATGGGTGCTATAGATTGAAATTTGTATGCATCAACTTCACAATTTTATATAATACAATTAAATGCCCTTTTGTATTCTATAATTATCATATCATACCTTTAAAAACCTCTTTGCACTTCATTATTATGATGATGATGATAATCCCAATTGTACAGATAAGTTTCTAGACTTAAATCATTCAGCTCTTAATGATAGAGTCAGAATATGAGATAAGGTTAGTTCAAACAGGCTTTGGTTCAGTGGCCAATAGGGCATCATAATTTACTGAATTTTTTGAGATGAATGAATCTTAACTCCAATCAGTGGCTTGGCATCATGGGTATTATCACAGCTGCCTTTATGATGGTTGTCTCTTTACCAGTTATGAATTTATAGATTAGTGCACTATATCTTGAATCTATTCAAATCTCTACAGCATATTTACTATTATCATAACATCATGTTTTATGTAGTTGAATTTCACAAAGTGTTCATAAGTTTCCTTCCTGCAGAGAATTTGAGGAAATGAGCAGGCAAGAACAAAACTCTGCTAATTAGCACAGAGCCTATCTGTCTGATGGGGACCATCAGCAAGGAAAATGAGAAGCAATCAATGAAAGGACTTCTGTCTCAACACAGAAAAGAACTTGCAAGATTTTAAGAAACACAGTGTGATAGCCAGCACCCAAAACCCTGTATTCATGTCAATAAAATGTGAATTCAGAATATTACATAAACAATAAAGGCATGGAGGACCATTAGCTAAAATATTCCAGTATATATAATATATAAACTGACCTCATTGAATACACGAAAGAGATTATTTGAAAGGTCCAATGGCAAAAACCAAAGAAAGCGAACAAAAATGTCTTTGCTGTGAATTCAGTGCTGTTAGAAAGCAATATGTAAGGATTAAAAAGTCTATTTAACAGCATGAAAGTCTCAGGACATCAGGCAAACGTGGACCTGTATTCTAGGATGATAATTCAATGATTCAGTTTACAATTCTATCAACCTCTTTATATTTTACAGAAACATGATTAACAAATTATGTGTTGGGTTTGGTGCTGTGGTGTGGTAGGTTGTCACCACCTGCAGTGCCAGCATCACACATCGGTCCAATTCAAATCCCCACTGCTCCAGTTCTTATCCAACTACTTGCTGGTGCTGCTGGGAAAGCAGCAGAAGATGGTGCAAGTTCTTAGGCCCCTGCACCCACATGAGAGACCCAAATGAAGCTCCTGGCTCCTGGCTTTGGCCTGGCTCAACTCTGCTCATTGTGGCCATTTGGGAAGTGAACCTTCTCGGTAACTCTGCCTTTCATACTAAATGTATGTTAAAAAATTACATGTAAAAAGACAATAGTTCAGAAGGAATATAGGCAAGGGTTAAAAACAAGAATCAAATGAAAACATATGTATTTAACTCATATATATTAAAGTTTAAAATAGTTACAGATCATTAAAACTATACTAATATATCATTCTTAACCATTTGAGTGACAAAGATTTAAAACAAAGTTTGATAAAACACTGCATTTGCAAGAAAACTGATACAAACAGGCCTTTCTTTTTTTTTTTTTGATTTTAGCTCCCACTAATACAAACTTTTTACATTTTATTTGCTTAACACTATCTTTAGTGGAGCATTAAGCCTTTGACTATAATATAAATTTAAAATGTTATCTAGGGGCCAGCGCTGTGGCACAGCGGGTTAAAGCCCTTGCCTGAAGCATTGGCATCCCATATAGGCATCTGTTCAAGTCCCATCTACTCCTCATCCAATCCAGCTCTCTGTTATGGCCTGGGAAAGCAGTAGAAGATGGCCAAAGTCTTTAGACCCCTGCCCTCACGTGGGAGACCCAGAAGAAGCTCCTGGCTCCTGGCTTTGGATCAGCACAGCTTTGGCCATTGCAGCCATCTGGGGAGTGAACCAGTGGATGGAAGAGCTCTCTCTGTCTCTACCTCTCTCTGTAACTCTGTCTTTAAAATAATTTGACTATGACCTTGTCTAAACAAGATAAGAGTCGGAGAACTCAAGGGGCTTCCATAGCCTTGGAAACTCATGACTGGTGCATAGGGAGATTACTGATGCCATAAGCAGGAGTGTCAATTTGTAAAGTCAACAAGAAGAGTCACTGTGCACTTACTCCTCATGTAGGATCTCTGTCCTTAATGTGCTGTACATTGAGACTTAATGCTATAAAGAGTACTCAAACAGTATTTTTCACTTTGTGTTTCTATGGGGGTGCAAACTGTTGAAATCTTTACTTAATGTATACTAAACTGATCTTCTGCCAAAAAAAAAAAAAAAAAGAAGAAGAAATTATCAGTCCCCAACTTGACTCTCACTGGGATTAAACATGACAATAGGTCTGATCTGATTTCATCATCATTTAAAAAATCATCTATTATTTTTCACTTTATGTTTCTGTGTGGGAGCAAACTGTTGAAATCTTTACTTAATGTATGCTAAACTGATCTTCTGTATATAAAGAGAATCGAAAATGAATCCTCATGTGAATGGAAGGGCAGAGGGAGTGGGAAAGGGGAGGGTTGCGGGTGGTAGGGACGTTATGGGGGGGAAGCCATTGTAATCCATAAGCCGTACTTTGGAAAGTTATATTCATTAAATAAAAGTTTAAAAAAAATTAAAATAAATCTTAAAAAAAGTTATCTAAAAAAGAAAGAAAACTATCAGAAAAGATCAAAAAAGAAATTATGTATATTACCACACATTTACTTTCTTTCTAACAATAAACTGCTCAATTATATTTTCAATTAAAAAAAGAAAATTATAGGGCAAATCCAGTACACTAAGACAAAGGTAAACATATTTTAAAATAAACACAAAAATAAAGTCTAGAAGGAAATGAAAAGAAAACAAGATTCAAGACAATAATCAGTAAAATGAACATGTAAATTACATAAGAAAAAAAGGGTCCAGCACAGTGGCCTAGCAGATAAAGCTGCTGCCTGTAGTGCTGGTATCCCATATGGGCCCCAGTTCGAGTCCTGGCTACTCTACTTCCAATTCAGCTCTCTGCTGTGGCCTGGGAATGCAGCAGAGGATAGCCCAAGAGCTTGGGCCCCTGCACCCATATGGGTGACCCGGAGGAAGCTTCTGGCTCCTGGCTTCAGAATGGCTCAGCTCTGGCCATTGTGGCCATTTGGGGAGTGAACCAACAGATGGTAGACCCCCCGCCCCCACCTCTCTGTAACTCTGTCTCTCAAATAAAATAAATAAAAAAAGAAAAGAGAGCAGGATGAATATGTTGGTATTGTTTATTTGAGTAGATTCTAAATTGTTAATTAAAGTTTTGATAATATATAAGACTACCGAGTATATTATCTAGGAAAGAACAAGTACATAGAGAGCAAGAATTATGTTTATCCAAAAGAACTAAGAAATGTTTCCAGCCATTCTGAAAAAATTCATGTTTACTGATCTTAAAATCAAGAATAAATGAGGAGCTACATCCCAAGGAAGATGATGTCTCATCCCAAAGATCATCTCCCAAAATAGTATATGTTGATTTGTGTATTACATATATATATATGCACATACATATACATATATACGTACTGTAAATTTTAGTTTACCTTTTTCTCACATGTAACATTGTATCTCAATTTATGCAGTCATAGGGGAATATGGAAAACTATAAGTTCTTCAATACGCAGATAAAACTTAAATATCCTTCAGTCATACATGTTCACAATTACTTCTTTTCATACCTCTCTAAACTTCCACACTACAGGAAATGGAACTCCACTCAATACCTTAAGTTTCAAGATTGCTACTGAATCTTGGTGATTTCATTTATTTTTGTTCAATATTAATTTATGCAACAAGTACTTGTTTAGCAAAATATTTGTGCAAAATATATTGTGCGAGGTACTAGGGATATGATGATGAACAAATTGGACAATATTCTTTATCATCATAGAATTCATCCTCTCAATAGAAATGCTGGTATTAAAAGACAGACAAAAATAGATACATAATGAAATACATATCAAATGCATGTGTTCAGAAAGTACCCTTCTTGCTACTTGCAAAGAAATACAGAATTAAGAATATTATCAGTAGAAAATCAGGACGAAAGTATCCAGAATGAGCCAAAACAACTCACCCACATTCACCTGGATATATGTTACTCCAGTACATAGTATGTGAGCAGAGCTTTATATGCTATAAAGAAAGGAGATCAGGGGACCAAGACATTTGAAAAGAATAACATGAGTATAAACAAATGATATTGGCTTAGAAAACCAAGGCAAATCAGGAATTTACAGAGAAAGACAGGCCATGTAGTGTCTCACAGGCCATATATTAGGGGCTAATGTTGTTTCTAAAATCTACTCAAGGAGGATAATAAACATTCAAAATAACTTGAATATGTCTTAACAGAATAGATTACTTTCCACATATTATATACAGCGCTTGTATCAGGATAGGCATCGGGCTTGTGATTGAACTACCAATTGGAATGGTTGCATCCCATATTGGAGTGCCAGTTTTTGCATCTTGGCTCTGCTCCTAATTACAACTTCTTGCTAATGGGCACCCTCAGAGGCAGCAAATGGTGACTCTAGGGGTTGTGTTCCTGCCATCCACATGGGAAACCTACATTAAGTTTTGTTCCCAGTCCCTGATGCTGCATTTGAGGAGTGAAGCAGCTGATGGGATGTCTCTCTCTGCCTCTCAAAAGATGATAAATAAATAAATAAATAAATAATAAAACATTTAAAGTCTTGCACTGAGAGAGTTCTAGTAGTCTATGAAACTGGCTATGGACTATTTCCTTTGTGACCATATACCTATCACTATGCAAAGTGATATATTATCTTTGTCAAAGAAGCAACATAGTACTTAATGCTAGTGAGAGGTTATTTCATGTGAGAATAGTAATGATGTTGTGCATGATACTGACAGCTGTGGAAGGTGTCTTCAGTGAGGAGAACAGAATAAAAAAATAGATATTGCACAAGGAGAAAGCATGCTCTGAACCTAACGAGGTTAGCATTTTGGAATTGCAGAGATGCTGTATACACCTATTTGGGAGATCATTAAAACCTGAACTACAGAAATGACAGGGGTGTGTATACAAAATCAGGACTCGAAAAGACATCCAATGAAAAATCTGTAAGACTTCATGGTTAATTTCCTTTGTGGGATCAAGAATAGAAGAGGAAGGGAAAGTTTACTTAATACTTAAGTGGTTGAGAAAGTAAATATCAAATAAGTAACATTAGCTTTGTGATGAATAGTCTTCATATAGTACTCACTTTTGCTTGCCTGAATTGTCTGTCTGTTATTGAATTTGGACTTTTGTGTCAGTTGACAAATAATAATTCTGAGATGTTGCGTGCTAGTACTACCTTCCAGCAAGTAATTCACTTTTGGCAGAGTATTCATTTATGTCTGTAGAGCAGCACCTGTTTGTATATTTGAATATATTTTAATATATTTTTAATATTTGAATATATTTTAATTTTAATGTCCTTTTGCTACAAATGAGAGAGAACTGAAAAAAATATTCTGGCACTTGTAGAAGAAGCAGAAATTTCATAAACTAACTTAAAAGAGATAAAATAAATCTATCTCAACACTTTTTAGATTTAAACTATGTTAAATTGTGAAAGGGGCAGACATTATAGCGCAGTAGTTAATCTGCTGACTGGGAGGCCAACATTCCTCATTGGAGTGCTGGTGTAAGTAAGAATTTGCTACACAAATTCCTAACAAACTTGCTGTTAATGCATCTTGGGAAGCAGCAAATGATAGCTCAGGTAATTGGGTTCCTGCCACTTATATAGGAGACCCAGATTGAATTCTGGACTCTTGCCTTGTTCCTGGCACAGTATTGGCTGCTGCAAGCATTTAGGGAGTGAGCCAACAGGTGAAAGATCTCTCTATCTCCCTTTCAAATACATTTTAAAAATTAAGTATTAAAAAAAGAACATCATTTTAAAAATTGTGAAAAGGAAACATTTTTGAATAAATACAACATGCTAAAAATATATACATTGAATATGCTTCTAAACAAGAGCTATATTTCAAGGTTTTAATTTATTTTTCTCTTAAAGAAAAGAAGACACTCTGCAATATGAAATTATATTGTTGGTTTTTGGAATGTTTGTCTTGGTATGTGTTTTCTCAAATATGAAATACAATAAAAGAGTTCTTAAAGACTATTCAAGAAAGTAAACTAGTTCTTTTGACATATAAAAATTGACTGCATTATAGAAATATAGAATTTGAGGTAATGGTGGATATCAACGTGGAAATATTTAGTAAGTAGTTATAAATTTAGGAATGGAAGTCCATTTGGAACTAAATGCTTGGGAATTATATTATCATAGGTATATATGGGACTTGAGAGTGGCCAAATGGCTAGTGAAATTACATATCTAGGAATGTCTTCTAGACATTTGAATTTTAATTCTTAAACAAATAAAGAAAGAAAGGTTTGGAAAACCCTGAATAGCTGAGAACTGGAACTGAGTTCTTTGAGAAGTGGCAGGAAAAAAATTTCTGTAGCATAGACGTTAAAATATCTCTACTTCCTCACCTAGGATTTAATAAGACATTTTCATAGTGTTGTAAAAAGTAATTATCTGCAGATAATCAAAATTCAAGCAGAAAAAATGTCGAGTTCATATTATAGAAAAGTAATATATATAAATTATAAACCAAGAAAGTAATATAAAAGTAGTCTTAGGAACCTTGCTATCCAGATAGAGGTGTAAATATAAAACTGATTGAAGCAAATCTGAACAATCCATGAGACACAGGAATCCCATAAAAATGCTCTGAAGATGAACTTACAGTTAAAATTGTATGGCATGCATGGAAAGAAACCACCGTGACAAACTAAGCAGACAGAAGAAACATACAAGCAACACATTGTGAAGCACGGAGAGAGAAGAAAGTGAATGAAGGTTTAATATAAAATAAACCAAATAAACACTAAAATAAATATGGCTATTTCGATCAAGAATTAAAGGAAAGTACAGCTATCATGCAGGAAAGGTCAGTTCAGTATAGCATAAATGAAAACTAATCAAATAGAAATTTGTGAAATTAAAATACAGACATTCCAATACAGAACTTGAGAGAATGCAAAAAGTTCATAAGATTTAGTTAAAGAAAATAAGAAGATAAAAACACAAATATAAAAAATATGTTTGGATATTGTAGGAGATCTAATCAGATAATATGGCATGGGAGCTAAAGATGGAGAGAATAATAAAAATTAGAAAGAGAAAATTTTCTAAAAATAGATTAAGAATTTTATGAAAATTGAAAGATCTCAGCTAGTGAGATCCCAGTGGAAAAAACAGGCCATCAAAGAAGGAGGTACCTTTCACTGAAGGGAGGAGAGAACTTCCACTCTATGACCTTGCCTAAATAAGATTGAAGTCGGAGAACTCAAAAGGCCTCCATAGCCTTGGCAACTCATGAAAAGATCCTCATAAAGGATCTCTGTCCTAAATGTGCTGTACATTGTGATTTAATGTTATAACTAGTACTCAAACAGTATTTTTCACTTTGTGCTTCTGTTTTGGTGCAAATTGTTGAAATCTTACTTAATATATGTTAAATTGATCTTTTGTATATAAAGATAATTGAAAATGAATCTTGATGTGAATGGAATCGTAGAGGGAGCGGAGATGGCAGGGTTGCAGGTGGGAGGGAAGCTATGGGGGGGGGAAGCTATTGTAATCCATAAGCTGTACTTCAGAAATTTATATTCATTAAATAAAAGTTAAAAAAGAATTTTCTGGAAATGAGTAAGCACAAAATTTCTCAATGTTGAGGAACATATTATGTACTGAAAAGATATAAGAATAAATAAAATCTACATTTAGACCCACAAAGTGGTTAAAATGAAAAGTTTCAAAGACAAGCAGAAAAATTAGATGTATTTAAGAGGAAAGGATAGTCATCCATAATGGAACTGTAATAAGACTTGCATAAGTATTCTTATATATATAGAATGTATTTCAGAAGTAAATGGGATAATTTTAAGATGGTACAAGAACGTAACTCTCAACCAAAAATTAAAAACTCAGTTTGAGTGTTATTCAAGAATGAAACTGAAATGAAACATTCAGGTCTACGAAATTTGAGAGTTTGTTATAGAGTGTAATCAGTGTGAAAGGTTGAAGACTGGAAGTTAAGAGCAACAGTGCATTAACAAATAATACAAATATGGTGGTAAGGATGTAATGAATGACTCTACATAAAAAATGCCAATCAGTAATAATTAAATAATACAGTGCAATATTTAATAAAAAATTCACTTAAAGTGCTAGACAATAATATGAATAATATTACAGAAGATGATAAAACATACATATGAGTGCGTAAGGGGAGTGGATGTGACACAGACACCAGCGGGGAGAGCAGGGATGCCCAGGGCTCCAAGTACACACATCAGCGCTGGAAGGGGAGGTGAGCTCAGTAACCGGAGACATTGGCGGGGAAACGGCGGACAGAATTTAGAGGGAAGTGAGCTTTGAAGCGGGAAAGTTCACCAGACTGACTACAGGAGAGAAGGAAAAAAAAAAAAGGGTGGGGGGGTACTGGTACAGACAAGTTTCTCTCTCCACCAACCTTGCAAAGGCGAGCAAGAGACAAAGAGTAAGCCCCACTTGGGATATACATAATAAAATGGGAAAGCTAAGGCTACAATTCAGTAGCCTAGGCAACCCAGTGGGAGTCCGCAGGAGAAACTGAGCCCGCACAGACTCTTGGGGTAGAAGCCAGAGATCGGAAGCTAAATACCATCAATTCTGCTCAGCCCTCAGCCGTGCAGTATTACTTACCTCCTGAATAAAAAATAAATAAATAAATAAATAAATAAATAAATAGAGATTTACCAATCATAACCTGAGGGTGTCACCTTTGCACACCCGTAACCCAGAAGAACCAAGCAGAGCTCCCAGGCCACACCCATCTCAAGCCTCTAAGGCTCCTCTAACAGCAGGCAGTCCACTTAACACAGACATAGTATAAAAAAAAAAAAACTCACAGTGAGGGAAGAAGAATTAACTATGGCAAGCAACAAACACAAAAATCGAGGGAACAAGATTAACGATGACACTATGATGCCTCCAAATAAACAAAACACGCCAAGCCAAGATTATGAAGATGATGAGATAGAAGAAATGCAAGATACGGATTTCAAAAAATTTATGATAAGAACATTTAGAAGTTTTCAAAAGCAAATCCTTGAACTACAGAAATCCTTATTGGACAGGATTGAAAATCTCTCTCGTGAAAATGAAATTTTAAGGAAGAATCAAAATGAAACGCAGAAACTAGTAGAACAGGAAAGTGTGATAGTGAAGAGAAATCAAAATGAAATGAAGAGCTCAATATATCAAATGACAAACACATTAGAGAGCCTTAAAAACAGAATGGGTGAAGCAGAAGAGAGAATATCGGACTTAGAAGATAGAGCACAGGAAAACATACAGTCAAACCAAAGAAAAGAAGAGGAAATTAGAAATCTAAAAAATATTGTTGGGAATCTACAGGATACTATTAAAAAAACCAACATTCGGGTTCTAGGAGTTCCTGAAGGCATGGAGAGAGATAAAGGATTAGAAGGCCTTTTTAGTGAGATACTAGCAGAGAATTTTCCGGGTTTGGAGAAGGACAGAGACATCCTAGTACAAGAAGCTCATAGAACCCCAGTAAACACGACCAAAAGAGATCCTCACCACGACACGTTGTAATTAAACTCACCACAGTGAAACATAAAGAAAAGATCCTAAAATGTGCAAGACAAAAACGTCAAAATACTCTCAGAGGATCTCCAATTAGACTCACAGAAGACTTCTCACCAGAAACCCTACAGGCTAGGAGGGAATGGCGAGACATAGCACAGGTGCTAAGAGAGAAAAATTGCCAGCCCAGAATATTATATCCTGCAAAGCTTTCATTTGTGAATGAAGGGGAAATAAAGACCTTTCATAGCAAACAGAAATTGAAAGACTTTGTGGCCACTCGTCCGGCCCTGCAAAAGATACTTAAAGATGTGCTACACTCAGAAACACAGAAACACGTCCATCAATATGAAAGAAGATAAAGGAAGAACACCTACCAGTAAAAGAGCATGGGAAGCTCAAAGCATATACTAGAAAATATCTCTGGGAAAATGGCAGGGCAAAGTCACTATGTATCAATAGTCATATTAAACGTTAATGGACTGAACTCTTCAGTAAAAAGACACCGATTGGCTGACTGGCTTAAGGAACAAAAGAACAAAACCCAACTATTTGTTGCCACAAGAAACACATCTCTCTAACAAAGATGCATGCAGAATGAAAGTGAAAGGTTGGAAAAAGATATTCCATGCCAACAGAAACCAAAAAAAAAGCAGGTGTAGCCATATTAATATCAGACAAAATAAACTTTAATACAAAAACTGTTAAGAGAGACAAAGGGGGGCACTATATAATGATTAAGGGTTCAATTCAACAGGAAGATGTAACTATTATAAATGTATATGCACCTAATTACAGGGCACCAGTCTATTTAAAAGATATGTTAAGGGGCTTAAAGGGAGATTTAGATTCCAATACAATAGTGCTGGGGGACTTCAATACTCCACTCTCAGAAATAGACAGGTCATCCGGACAGAAGATCAACAAGGAAACAGCAGATTTAATTGACACTATTGCACAAATGGATTTAACAGATATCTACAGAACTTTCAATCCTACATCTAAAGATTTTACATTCTTCTCAGCAGTGCATGGGACCTTCTCTAGGATTGATCACATACTAGGCCATAAAGCAAGTCTCAGCAAATTTAAAAGAATTAGAATCATACCATGCAGCTTCTCAGACGACAGCGGAATGAAGCTGGAAATTAGCAACTCAGGAAACCCTAGAAAGTTTGCAAACACATGGAGACTGAACAACATGCTCCTGAATGAACACTGGGTCATTCTAGAAATCAACAGAGAAATGAAAAACTTTCTGGAAGTAAATGAGGATAACAACACAACATATCAAAACTTATGGGATACGGCAAAAGCAGTACTGAGAGGCAAGTTTATAGCAATAGGTGCCTATATCAAGAAATTAAAGGTACCAAATAAATGAGCTTTCAGCGCATCTCAAGGACCTAGAAAAACTGCAGCAAACCAAACCCAAATCTAGTAGGAGAAGAGAAATAATTAAAATCAGAGAATAAATTAACAGGATTGAATCCAAAAAAACATTACAAAAAATCAGCCAAGCGAAGAGCTGGTTTTTTGAAAAAATAAACAAAATTGACACCCCATTGGCCCAACTAACTAAAAAAAAGAAAAGACCCAAATCAATAAAATCAGAGATGAAAAAGGAAACGTAACAACAGACACCACAGAAATAAAAAGAATCATCAGAAATTACTACAAGGACTTGTATGCCAGCAAACAGGGAAATCTATCAGAAATGGATAGATTCCTGGACACATGCAATCTACCTAAATTGAACCATGAAGACATAGAAAACCTAAATACACCCATGACTTAAACAGAAATTTAAACAGTAATAAAGGCCCTCCCAAACAAAGAAAAGTCCAGGACCAGATGGATTCACTGCTGAATTCTACCAGACATTTAAAGAAGAACTAATCCCATCTCTTCTCAAACTATTCAGAACAATCGAAAAAGAGGGAATCCTCCCAAATTCTTTCTATGAAGCCAGCATCACCTTAATCCCTAAGCCATAGGAAGATGCAGCACAGAAAGAAAATTATAGACCAATATCCCTGATGAACATAGATGCAAAAATCCTCAATAAAATTCTCGCCAATAGAATACAACAACACATCAGAAAAATTATCTACCCAGACCAAGTGGGATTTATCCCTGGAATGCAGGGATAGTTCAACATTCACAAATCAATCAATGTGATTCACCACATTAACAGACTGCAGAAGAAAAACCATATGATTATCTCAATAGATGCAGAGAAAGCATTCGATAAAATTCAACACCCTTTCAGGATGAAAACTCTAAGCGAATTGGGTATAGAAGGAACATTCCTCAATATAATCAAAGCAATTTATGAAAAACCCACGGCCAGCATCCTATTGAATGGGGAAAATTTGGAAGCATTTCCACTGAGATCTGGCACCAGACAGGGATGCCCACTCTCACCACTGCTATTTAACATAGTTCTGGAAGTTTTAGCCAGAGCCATCAGACAAGAAAAAGAAATTAAAGGAATACAAATTGAGAAGGAAGAAGTCAAACTATCCCTCTTTGCAGACGATATGATTCTGTACTTAGAGGATCCAAAGAACTCTACTAAGAGACTATTGGAACTCATAGAGGAGTTTGGCAAAGTAGCAGGATATAAAATAAATGCACAAAAATCAACAGCCTTTGTATACACAAGCAATGCCATGACTGAGAAAGAACTGCTAAGATCAATCCCATTCACAATAGCTACAAAAACAATCAAATACCTTGGAATAAACTTAACTAAGGATGTTAAAGATCTCTACAATGAGAATTACAAAATCTTAAAGAAAGAAATAGCAGAGGATACAAAAAATGGAAAAATCTTCCATGCTCATGGATTGGAAGAATCAACACCATCAAAAATGTCCATTCTCCCAAAAGCAATTTATAGATTCAATGCAATCCCAATCAAGATACCAAAGACATTCTTCTCAGATCTAGAAAAAATGATGCTGAAATTCATATGGAGGCACAAGAGACCTCGAATAGCTAAAGAAATTTTGTACAACAAAAACAAAGCTGGAGGCATCACAATACCAGATTTCAGGACATACTACAGGGCAGTTGTAATCAAAACAGCATGGTACTGGTACAGAAACAGATGGATAGACCAATGGAACAGAATAGAAACACCAGAAATCAACCCAAACATCTACGGCCAACTTATATTGGATCAAGGATCTAAAACCAATTCCTGGGGCAAGGACAGTCTATTCAATAAATAGTGCTGGGAAAACTGGATTTCCATGTGCAGAAGCATGAAGCAAGACCCCTACCTTACACCTTACACAAAAATCCACTCAACATGCGTTAAAGACCTAAATCTACAACCCGAAACCATCAAATTATTAGAGAACATTAGAGAAACATTGCAAGATATAGGCACAGGTAAAGACTTCTTGGAAAGACCCTGGAGGTACACGCAGACAAAGCTAAAATTAACTATTGGGATTGCATCAAATTGAGAAGTTTCTGTACTGCAAAAGAAACAGTCAGGAGAGTGAAGAGACAACTGACAGAATGGGAAAAAAATGTTTCTAAATTATGCAACAGATAATGGGTTGATAACCAGAATCTACAAAGAGATCAAGAAACTCCACAAAACAAAACAAACAACCCACTGAAGAGATGGGCCAGGGACCTCAATAGACATTTTTCAAAAGAGGAAATCCAAATGGCCAACAGGCACATGAAAAAATGTTCAGGGTCACTAGCAATCAGGGAAATGCAAATCAAAACCACAATGAGGTTCCACCTCACCCCGGTTAGAATGGCTGACATACAGAAATCTACCAACAACAGATGCTGGCGAGGTTGTGGGGAAAAAGGGACACTAACCCACTGTTGGTGGGAATGCAAACTGGTCAAGCCACTATGGAAGTCAGTCTGGAGATTCCTCAGAAACCTGAATATAACCCTACATTCCACCCAGCCATCCCACTCCTTGGAATTTACCCAAAGGAATTTAAATTGGCAAAGATAAAAGCGGTCTTCACCCTAATGTTTATTGCAGCACAATTCACAATAGCCAAGACCTGGAACCAACCTAAATGCCTATCAACAGTAGACTGGATAAAGAAATAATGGGATATATACTCTTTAGAATACTATACCACAGTAAGAAACAATGAAATCCAGTCATTTGCAACAAAATGGAAGAATCTGGAACACATCATGCTGAGTGAAGTAAGCCAGTCCCAAAGGGACAAATACCATATGTTCTCCCTGATCGATGACAACTGACTGAGCACCAAAGGGGAAACCTTTTGAAGTGAAATGGACACTATGAGAAACGGTGACTTGATCAGCATAGCCCTGACTGTTAATGAACAAACTAATACATTATCCCTCTTAGTATTTTTTGTCTGTTCTACTTAATACGACTGGTTTAATTCTGTAATTAATACACAGTTATTCTTAAGTGTTGAAATTTAACTGAAATGTGATCCCTGTTAAACATAAGAGTGGGAATAAGAGAGGGAAGAGATGTACAATTCGGGACATGCTCAAGCTAACTTGCCCCAAATGGTAGAGTTAGAAACATACCAGGGGATTCCAATTCAATCCCATCAAGGTGTCATGTACCAATGCCATCTCACTAGTCCCAGTGATCAATTTCAGTTCACAATTGATCATAATGAAAGGACTAAGAGTCAAAGGGATCACATAAACAATTCTAGTACCTGCTAATACTAACCGATAGAATAAATAAAGGGGAGAGTGATCCAACATGGGAAGCGAGATACACAGCAGACTCATAGAATGGCAGTTGCCCTAAACAGCACTCTGGCCTCAGAATCCGCCCTAAAGGCATTCTGAACTGGCTGAAAAGCCCATGAGAGTATTTCAAGCATGCAAAGCCAAGACACTCTGGAAAAAAAAAAAAAAACACCCTAAATGAAAGATCTCTGTGAGTGAGATCCCAGTGGAAAGAAAAGGTCATCAAAGAAGGAGGTACCTTTCTCTGAAGGGAGGAGAGAACCTCCACTTTGACTATGACCTTGTCTAAACAAGATAAGAGTCGGAGAACTCAAGGGGCTTCCATAGCCTTGGAAACTCATGACTGGAGCATAGGGAGATTACTGATGCCATAAACAGGAGTGTCAATTTGTAAAGTCAACAACAGGAGTCACTGTGCACTTACTCCTCATGTAGGATTTCTGTCCTTAATGCGCTGTGCATTGAGATTTAATGGTATAACGGGTACTCAAACTGTATATTTCACTTTGTGTTTCTATGGGGGTGCAAACTGTTGAAATCTTTACTTAATGTATACTAAACTGATCTTCTGTATATATAGAAAATTGAAAATGAATCTTGATATGAATGTAAGGGGAGAGAGAACGGGAAATGGGAGGGTTGCGGGTGGGAGGGAAGTCATGGAGGTGTGGGGGATTTCAGTGTAGTCCATAAGCTGTACTTTGGAAATCTATATTCATTAAATAAAAGTTTAAAAAAAAACATACATATGAGTCAAATTTTATTTCGTTTTTTTTTTTTTTTTGACAGAGTGCACAGTGAGAGAGAGAGACAGAGAGAAAGGTCTTCCTTTGCTGTTGGTTCACCCTCCAATGGCCACTGAGGCCGGCGCACTGCAGCGCACCACGCTGATCGGAAGACAGGAGCCAGGTGCTTCTTCTGGTCTTCCATGCGGGTGCAGGGCCCAAGCACTTGGGCCATCCTCCACTGCACTCCTGGTCCACAGCAGAGTGCTGGACTGGAAGAGGGGCAACTGGGACAGAATCCAGCGCCCCGACCGGGACTAGAATCCAGTGTGCTGGTGCCGCAGGCAGAGGATTAGCCTATTGAGCCGTGGCGCTGGCCAAAGTATTATTTCTAAGATCTTTTTACTTAGGTGAAAGAAGGTATTGACCCTGATTAATTATTACTATTTCAGATTATGTAACCATATTAAAATGTAAAGAAATTCACTAGAGTAATGGATATAGAAAATACTAATTACAAACTATTATAAGGGAAAATGTATGAAATACATGATGGAAACACAGTTCAACAGATGACAGGAAAGGAAAGCAAACAGAGCAAGCAGAATTGTAGTAAAGAACAATAGCAAATATGACAGCCGTAATGAATCCAATTATATAGTAATCACAACTAGTAAAATTACTAAGTCATCCATTAAAAATAGGAAGAACTATAGCCCTGGGGGATTCCAAGGTGAAAGAATAGGGAAAGAACATACTGCTTTAGGCTAGGGGAAAATAGTGGAGGAAGTGCATCCCAGAGGAGAGTTGGAGAGAAAAGAGGGACACCATGGGTCAGTGTGGAAGGTGCGGATACACAGCAATGAGCACAGACACTACACATGATCCCCACTGTCAAGAGCTAGAGGAAGTGCCAGCTTTGGAGAGCGAAGTGTAGAACAGACTGCAGCAAGCAACCTGTTCCAATTGTAATATAGCTGGACAGAGAGCCTAGCAGAGTTCATTGTCTTTGAGTTCAGCCTGCAGACCTAAGGAGGACAGGGTATCTGCCTAAATCAATGAAATAAAGGCATATTTTTCTCTGCCCATCCCCTAAAGTGGTGCCATTTTTACATCCGTAGTGACTGTGGCAGCTTTTGTGCACACGCTCAGCAACTGGTGGGGATGAGGCACCATTTTGACACCAGTAGCAGCTGCAGTAGCACTTGTGCAAGCATGTGATCCAGGGATTTTACCAGAGAGAAAAATAAGCATTCCCCACTGACTCTGAGTATGGCTGGGCACTCATGTAGGAGTGTGAGGTGCCCCCAGCCTAACAACATATCACAGGCTCTGGGACTCATACTAACATGATGGAGCACCCACAGGCAGTTAGCTCTGGGAACATTTCTGCCTCTCTGTGGGTGGGACAGGCTAGTGGGGCAGAGCAGATCCTCTGCACCCAGTGACCATGGAAGGCTTGTGTACTAAGACAGTGAGGACTCTGCAATGGCATGAAACAGTGTAGGGTGTAGCTGGGTCTCTGGACAATCACTGTGTGAGGCACCAGATGTTCAGAGCTTCTTGACTGCCTGGGATAGATCATTCAAGTAGGATCCATTCTCACATGAAGACTGCACAAATAATTTTACAGTTAATCCAGCAGCGCAGGTGAGTGTTGCATCCAATGTGGGCTAAACAACGTCATTTTTCACTTTGGAACAGAGGTGGTGAGGGTGTGATTATGCCAACAGAGGTGACCATACCCTCTCTCCTGTTTACAATAGAGAACTACCATCCCCAACTTGGGTGTCACCCTAAATACCCCATGCTGGAGCACTGAGCAGAACTCCTTGACCTCACCCAGCATAAGCCTTTGGGTATTCACTGTAGAGCAGCACCCCATTAAGCCACAGAGGCATAGTTCAAATATAAAAGTCATCAGAGGAGAAAAATTCTACAAATGCCTAAGAATTGAAGAAAGAAGAATAAGGCAGACAATATGACTCTCCCAAAGGAACACAACAACATTACAATATTAAAATGTGAAGATGAAGAGATTGAGGGAATGCCTGAAAAGGAAATGAAAAGATTAATCATGAGATTACTGAGAAACAATGATAAACAAATTCATAACATAAAGAAATCCATACATTGCATGGAAGAAAGATTTTCACATGAAATTGAGATTTTGAAGAGAAATCAAACTGAAATATTAGAAATGAAGAATTGAACAAGTCAAATAAAAATACATAAGCAAAATTAATACACCATTTGGTCAACTAACCAAAAAGATAGAAGATCCAAGTTAATAAAATCAAAGATGAAAAGGAAATGTAGCAACAGATATCAATGAAATAAAAAGAATCATCAGGTATTATTACAAATAGCTATATGTCAATAAATTTGAAAATCTAGAAGAAATGGATAGAAACCCTGACACATACATCTACCAAAATTGAGCCATGAAGGCAAGAACAACTTAAACAGATCACTAAACAAGAGAGAGAATAAATGAGTAATAAAGACCCTCCCAACAAAGGAAAGCCTAGGACCACATGGCTTCCTTGCTGAATTCTACTAGACATTTAAAGGACTAATTCTAATTCTCAAGCTATTCAAAACAAGTAAAAGGGAAGGAAAGCTCCCAAACTCCTCTATGAAGAAAACATGTCTTTAATTTGAAAACCAAAAAAAAAGATACAACAGAGAAAGAGAACTATAGACCAATATCCCTGTTGAACATAGATGCAAAAATCTTCAACAAAATATTAGCTGATCAAATCCAACAACACATCAGAAAGATCATTCATGCAGACCATGTGGAATTTATCCCTGGTACGCATGGATGTTTCAACACTGTAAATCAGTAAATGTGACATATCACATTAAAAACCTGAAGAATAAAAACCATATGATTATTTCAATAGATGCAGAGAAAGCACTTGATAAAATACAATATCCTTTCATCAAAACTTTTAGCAGATTGGGTACAGAAAGAATATTCCTCAACACAATGAAGACAATTTATGACAAACCCGCAGCCTGCATCTTATGTGGAAAAATTGGAGGCTTTCCAACAAAGACCTAGAACCAGACAAGGATGATAGATCTCACCACTTATTTAGTATAGTCATCTAAGTTTTATCCAGAGCTATTAGCAAGAGAAAGATATCAAAGGGATACAAACTATAAAGGATGGATTCAAAATATCCTTATTTGCAGAGGCCATGTTTCTATATAAAAAGGGATCAAAAAGGCTCCACTGAGAGACTATTGGAACTAATAAACCAGTTTGGTAAAGTGACAGGGTATAAAATTAACACACAAAAATCAATAATCTTTGTATATACAGAGAAAGCCATGGCTGAGAAAGAAGTTCTAAGATCAATCACATTTATAATAGCTACAGAAAAAAACAAATAGCTTGGAATATATTCAACCAAGGAGGTGGAAGAAGCCTACAATGAAAATTACAAAACATTAAAGAAAGAAATAGTAAGAAAACACAAAAATGGAAAACAATCTTCCATGTTCATGAATTGGAAGAATTAATATCATCAAACTGTCCACAGTATCATAAGCAATTTACAGGTTCAGTGCACTGACATTCTTCTCAGATACAGAAAAAAAATGATGGTAAAATTTAAATGGAAACGCAAGGGACCCCTGAATAGCTAAAACAATCTTATACAACAAAAACAAAGCCAGAGGCATCACAATACCTGATTTCAGGACCTACTACGGGACAGTCAATAATCAAAACAGACTGGTACTGGCAAAAAATAGACATATAGACCAGTGGAACAGAATAGAAACTCCAGAAATCAATCCATACATCTACAACCAACTTATCTTTGATAAAGGAGCTAAAATCAATCATTGGAGCAAGGACAGTTTCTTCAAAAAATGCTTCTGGGAAAATTGGATCTCTGCATGCAGAATATGAAACAAGTCACCTACCTTTCACCTTGCACAAAAATCAACTAAAAATGGATGAAGAATCTAAATCTATGACCTAATATCATCAAATTACTATAGGAGAACATTGGGGAAAACTTGCAAGACATTGGCATAGGCAAAACTTGGAAAAGACTCTCAAAGCACAAGCAATCAATGCTAAAATAGACATATGGTATTATGTCAAGCTGAGAAGTTTCAGCACTGCATAAGAAAAACTTTGGAAAGTGAAGAGGCAATCAACAAAACTGAAGAAAACATTTGCAAACTATGCAACTGATAAAGGATTAATATTCAGAACACATAAAGAGTTCAAGAAATTCAACAACAGCAAAGCAAACAACCCAAGTTAGAAATGGACAAAGGACTTGAAAAGACATTTTTCAGAAGACAAAATTAAAATGACCAACAGATACTCGAAACAAATGTTCAGAATCACTAGCCACCAGGGAAATGCAAACAAAACCACAATGAGGTTTCACCTCGTCCCAGTTAGAACGGCTCTCAGTCAGAAATCAGGAAAGAACAAATGCTAGAGAAGATACGGGCAAAAAGGTACCCTAATCCACTGTTATTGGGAATGAAAACTGGTACAGCCATTGTAGAAGACATTATGGAGCTACCTAAGAAAGCTGAAAAAAAATATATATCATATGATGCAGCAATCCTACTCTTGGGAATTTACCCAAGTGAAATGAAATCAGCATATGAAAGAGTTATCTGTACCCCCATGTTTATTGCAGCTCAATCCACAATAGCTGAGATATGGATTCAACTCAAATGTCCATCAACTGATAATTGGATAATGAAAATATTGTATATATACACTATGGAATACAACTCAGCCATAAAGAAATGAAATCTTGTCTTTTGTAATAAAATTGAAGCAAATGGAAACCATTACACTTAGTGGGACAAATCAGTCCCCAAGGCAAATAACGTATTTTTTTTTCTGATCTGTGTTAACTAATAGAGTATTAAAAAATGTAATGTATAGGAGTTAAACTGATATTTTGAGATTCAATGATTGTTTCCAGCCCTTGTCTCTACTGTTGAAGAATGGTATATTTTTCTTCTTAATATTTGTTGAAATCTTTACTTATTGTGAGGTTAATCTTATGAGTATAAAGTGAAAGCAGATCACTGTAACCATTAAGAGAGTGAATAGGCTGGTGCCGCAGCTCACTAGGCTAATCCTCCACCTGCGACACCAGCACCCCAGTTTCTAGTCCTGGTTGGGGCACCGGATTCTGTCCCGGCTGCTCCTCTTCCAGTCCAGCTCTCTTCTGTGGCCCAGGAAGGCAGTGAAGGATGGCCCAAGTGCTTGGGCCTTGCACTCTCATGGGAGACCAGGAGGAGAGCACCTGGCTCCTGACTTCGGATAGGCACTGTCCGCCGGCCTTAGCAGCCATTTGGGGGGTGAACCAACTGAAAAGGAAGACCTTTATCTCTGTCTCTCTTCCTCTGTCTAACTCTGCCTGTCAAAAAAAAAAAAAGAGAGTGAATAAGAGATGTAAGAGATGAAGGAGGAGGAAGGGTGGGAATGTGGGTGAGAGCAAGGGTAGGGTGGGAAGTATCATTATGCTCCTAAATCTGTATATATGAAATTTGTGTATCTTAAATAAAATTTAAAAAACGAAATACAGTTCCAAATCATGTTGGTGAAGATAGACTGACAAATATAAAAAACTGCATACCATGGTAGTACTAATATTATTAACTAATATCAAACTGATATATAGGATGGAATACTATATAGTTCATAAAACAAATCACATTTATCTCTGTATATCTGAATCTCTTCATCTATGGATCTGACTTCCTATTGTTCATTTTAACATGGGTAGATAGCAAAACTATGCTGTTAATTATTAAAAATGCCGAATTATAATACAGTGTTATAACACCTATGCAAGTCTGAAATTTCAAAAACATGTACATTATTCATGAAAGAGCATGCAAGTATATGTATGTGGTAATTTCAAAAACATGGACTAGAAAATCTTACAATGGAATACTTATTAGCAACTGCAATATTTTCATTTCTCCTTAAAAATCACAGGATAATAAAGAAGAGATCATTATACTCATTGGCCTGCATCCCATATCATTGTGCTGGTTCAATTCCGACCCAGTCTGTTTCAAGTCCAGGTCCTTGCTAATGTGCTTAGGAAGTAATAGATGTTGCCACAAGACTTGAGTTCTTTTTAAAAAAAAAAAAAACAGGCAGAGTTAGACAGTAAGAGAGAGAGAGAGAGACAGAGAGAAAGGTCTTCCTTTTCCGTTGGTTCACCCCCCAAATGGCCGCTAAGGCCGGTGCACTACGCCAAACTGAAACCAGGAGCCAGGTGCTTCCTCCTGGTCTCCCATGAGGGTGCAGGGCCCAAGGACCTGGGCCATCCTCCACTGCCCTCCCGGGCCACAGCAGAGAGATGGACTGGAAGAGGGGCAACCGGGAAAGAATCCGGCACCCCAACCGGGACTAGAACCCAGGGTGCTGGCACCGCAGGTGGAGGATTAGCCTAGTGAGCCACGGCGCTGGCCAAGACTTGAGTTCTTGCCACCCATGTGGGAGACCCAAGTGAAGTTCCTGGCTGTTGACTTCAGCATGGCCCAGCTCTGGCTTTTGCAGGTATCTGGGGAGATAACCAGTGGATAAAGATCTCTCTCTTTCTGTCACTCTGCCTTTCAGGTAAATGAATAAAAAATTTAAAATGTATATTCAATATTTAATGATGCTAGAGCAGTTTTCTAAACTTTTTTTATGTATTAGGTCATTTAATCTTACAGAAGTTCTGAGGCTGGTGTTGTTAAATTCTGTGTTTTGGACACATGCGTGTTTTATATTACATACTATAATTTCCATGTTTTTAAAATATTAAGAATATTAAATATAAAATAAAATATTATAGGAAATTATGATGTCATTGATTATTTTTAGACCACAACTTCATGGGATAGAGTAAAGTCAAAGAAATGATGGAAAATAAAGAGAGGCTAAACTCACTTAAATAGTTCTACAGTTCATTTATTCCCACAAACATGCAATATAAATTTACAAAGGAACAAAAACCACTTTCTAATCCTGAAGGGTGTGTTATTCTATTTTTATCTCCACATGATACTCAGTAATGGGCTGTAAATCAAAATCATCTCAATAGATGTTGATTAAATACAAAGAAAATGCAGATGGTATATTTTAAGCTCTATGTAAGCATTTGGTGGCTATTTTTGGTTATTTCCTATTTCAAAAGTTAATTCATTTCAGTTTTTTCTCATATTCATATATAGTATAATAGTTAATTTTATGTGCTCTTTCATTGCTGAAAACAATGCTACCAATCTATTTACTGTAAGCTATTAACTGTAAGGCATTTCACAAGAACTGATATGACATTATATTTATAATTAATAAAAATTTAATGATCACGTACATGCATTTACAATACCCCTAGATGGTTTGGGGTCTGATCTCTGTCAAGGACACAAGGATAGTTCAACTATGAAGACATAAATTACTGTCATG
This sequence comes from Oryctolagus cuniculus, assembly GCF_964237555.1. Classification (NCBI taxonomy): domain Eukaryota; kingdom Metazoa; phylum Chordata; class Mammalia; order Lagomorpha; family Leporidae; genus Oryctolagus; species Oryctolagus cuniculus. Next base: position 105,023,011 of record NC_091453.1, on the reverse strand, counting down.
AAGACAAAAATTGTTGTCAACAAATATGTATTA